>NC_135311.1:26545821-26856783 GCF_048772815.1 Callospermophilus lateralis | reverse complement strand
GAAGTCTTTTCTGCTGTCCTTTAATAAAGCTTCAATTTTCCACTCTAACTTGCGTCGGCGTGCTTCTCTGGTGTTATGCAGTCGGGGGTTAAGACGGGGTTGGTATGAGGGACTGGTGAGCCTTTCTCAAAAATGCCTTTGGGCAGGAAAGCAAAATTTTTCTTAAAAAAAATTCTTAGCTGTCACTTAAGATGACTATCCAGATGCTAAGCAAGGACCTTACTTCCCCACTTTTTTGTTTGTTGTTGGGCCCCTTAAGGGAAAGGGGCATAGATTAATCTTCTGTAGCTTCTTCCTGCTGGGAAGGGGCAGCATCTGGACACTTGTTAGGGCTGCAGGGTATCATTGAGGCAATGATGATGGTCAGGAGGTGCCAGGCGATGCTGACTCTGGATGGTCCAAATTTGGTGAGGGGTTAAAAGTCCTGTAATAGAAGCTGGTTCACAGTTTGGCTAGAGATCCTTTGAATCTGGTCTTGAATAAATCTAATGACACAGGAGGCGAGCATTAGCAAAAGGCCTAAGCAGAGAGGTCAGGAAAGGAAATGCCCCTTGGAGAAGGGGGTTATTTAGCTGCCATCCTTCGGTTCCAATGGCAGTGGGAAGCTTTGAGGCTTGAAGGAGATTGGAGATAAAGGGGGCATTAGTAATTGAAGTTTCCTTGGTGGTAAGGAATCCGCGTTCCTTCCAAATAGTGAAGTAGGAGAAAAGTATGTGGAAAGTGGATTTAGAGTCAGCATAGACATTGAAGGAAGCTCCCTTTGCCAAAGTGAAGGCTCTGATGAAGGCATCAAGTTCAGCTTGCTGATTAGATGTATTATTGGGGAGGTTAGAGAGACTATAGCATACACTGCCTGATGAACTCCCTCCCTCCTGAAGGAGGAGCCATCTATGAACCAGTGTATGTTGCCTGGAGCAAGGGGCCTTCCTGTAAGTGGGAGGACTGTGGAAGAAACTCCTCCAGAGTTTCAATGCATGAATAGGTAAGAGGAGAAGAGGTGGAAGAGTCCTGAGGAGTGGGGAGGAGAGTAGCAGGATTTAAAGGTGTGGAAAGTAAGACTGGGATCTTCCACCAGGGAAACCTGTAGAGACAAAAGGTAACAGGGGGGTAAGGAATGTAAGCCCTTGTAGGTGAGGAGCTCCTTTAGGTGATAGGCAGCCAGGATGGTGAGTGGAGCCCCAAGGTGAGTTTCTTTGACTTGTTAATGAGTAGAGACTGCAGCCAACTTTTGTAGGAAAGGAGCCCATCCCTAACAGTAAGGTCCAGACTCTTCAATAGATAACCCACAGGGGCAAAGTTTGGCCCCAGCAAGTGTCTGAGGACCCCTAGAGCAAATCCCTGCTTTTCAAAGGTGAAATGGGTGTGTGAGATCAGGGAGATAGAGAAAGTTTTGAAGTCATTCTTCTGTGTTGTAGCCAAGGGAAAAGTTAAATGGACACTTTTTTTTTCCTTTTCTTTAGGTTCTTATCAAGCCTGCTGAGTCTGACCTTTGTATTTTAATGTTAGCTCCAGTGTGGCCTTGACCAGGGAGACTCCTGCTTAGGGCTTTACAATGTAGGAGAGTCTGGATCCCTTGTTTGTCTAGAAGTAGGGTCTCTGGAGAAATTCAAAGCTTTAGTGGCATGTAGGAGCTGGGTAGGGGAGCAATAGGAGCAAAGGGAAGGCTTAGAATGGAGAAAGGAGAAAGCCTGTACATAAGGGATTTTCTTCCTTTTCCTGAACACTCACAGAAGTTATGAAAATTGGAAGGCTGAATTGGTCAATGGGTCTTTAGATCAGGAGCCAAACAGAATGGGGGAAAGTGGGTGAGGATGCAGCTGAGAAGTGAGTCAGATGGGATATGGGAGTTCCCCATGGTGAGTTGGAGTCACCTGCTACTTCCCTAGTCCCTTGGGCGTAGAGAGTCTTGGTTGTCTGGCCAGGGCTTCCATGAGCTCTGCTGAGGAGCTGAGGACCAAGATCCCAGAGTGAACTTGCCAAGGGGAAGGGATTGGGAGTTCCTCATGGTAAGTTGGCGTGAATTCGCCAAGGGAAAGGAATGAGTGAGGATCTTGGTGCTGGGTCAAGATCTAAGTTCTAAGAGGACACTTGTCACTGCCAACTCCAATAGACTTGTGAGGAGGAGGGAAGGGGAAGGGTGAAGTCACTTACCCAAATGAGGCCAGAACGTGGGTAAAGAAGAGGAGCACTAGGTGAATGAACAACAAAGGTGTGTGGTCGTTGTCCTGGGCCCTCAGGCCAGGATCCCAAAGCAGCTCAAATCCCTGGAGGGGAGAGCAAAGCTGATGGGAGAACGTGATGGAATCACTGGCATCAGTGAAAGAAAAGTGGTGCAGGACTAATCACACACCACCTGGGATAAGAGGCAGGTTTATTGTCAGGAGGCTGACAAGGCTGCTCTGCAAAAAAGAGAGTGACAGCAGGAGCAAGGAGAGAGAGCAGGTATTGTGACTGGGCAGAAAATGGAGGGGGTTTCTGAGATGGATGTGAATGGGCTCATGGTGTGGGTAGGGTCAACCTTGGAAGAGGGTAATGGGAAGGCACTGGTAGACGGAATAGGGGATGGTCCTAAGGTAAGGGTGAGGATCAGGGGAGCAGCAGTGAGTCTGGATGGAAGCATATGAGGGGAGAAGGAAAGAGTATCCTCCAACTTTGTGAGGATGTCCCTTCCCATAAGAGGAACAGGGCACTGTGGAATGACCAAAAGGGCGTGGTTCAAAATTAGAGAGCCAAAAGAACAAACAAGGATAGCTGTCTGTAAGGATTGGTAGTAGGCCCCCAGAACTCCTTGAGGACTGAATATGTAGCACCGGTGTCTAGGAGGAATGAGATAGGCCTACCTGAAATAGAGTTCCCCGGGGTTTCTGTGGAGTGATGGTAGTGGCCAGGTGATGGGAACCTGGGCCTTGTCAGTCCTCTGCAGCCAGTCCTAAGAGTTGAAAAGGGGAACCAGAAGGGCTGGATGGCTGGGGCTGCTATCAGCTCTGGGACAGTCAATGTCAGCACATGTAACTCAATGGTAGAGCATGAGCTCAATGGTAGCATGCATGAGGCCCTGGGTTATATATCTAACACACACACACACAAAAAAGAAAATCTTAGTAGGAAATGGGGATATAAGTACCACCCAATCTAAAAACAGAGGCCCTGGTTATATCCCTAGCCACAGTGGCCCAGTATCCCTCCTGATGGCATTTAGAACAAAGGCCTGGAGGCTTGTGAGGCTTGGTATATGTATAAGATCAATGATCCATCTGATCACATTTAATACAGGGTCCAGGCAGTCCTGAGGGACCCTTCCACAGGCCAGTGGAATCAGAGACAATGCTGAGGCCGGACAGATGGCTTTAGGAAGCATCTGATATTTCTGCTTCCAGCCTTCTGGTCTCTCTCATTATACACCTTAAAAACCACTCCCAGAACCTCAGCTTGGGGAGTTAGGGACCCCCTCTAGTTTGGCCTTAATATCAGGGAAACTCTGGGAGGAAAAGTAGGTCACTAGTAGTTGTCTCCCATCTGGAGTCTCAGGGTCCAGATTCATATATTGTAATAAAGCCTTGGCCAAGTGATCTAAAAATGCTGAGCATGTTCATTTTTATCTTGGATGACTTCCTGGAGCTTTTCATAATCAATAGTCCATGGGCTGCCTTTCTAAGGCCTGCCATGAGGCAAGCAATGAATTGGTTTCTACTAGTTACTCCTCCAGGTGAATTATAATCCCAACTGGGGTTCTGATCAGGGACTGCTTCAGTGCCAATCGGATGGGCAGGGGAGGTCTGATGTACCTCATCAGCCTAATTTCTAGCTTGCTCCCAAACTCGCTTGCACTCCTCAAGTAGGGGGGTTTTAGACAAGATCCTGGACATTATGGAAGGTCAAATCATATGATTGGGTCAGATACTGAAACTCTGATATATGTGGTGGGACTTGAAGTATAGGACCCAAGCCACATTTCTATTTCTCTGCTTTTCTCTATCTGACAGAGGAAAAGCACATGAACCTGGATTACACCATCTACCCCAGCCACCTTGCGCAGAGAACACAGAGATCATGTTTGGCAGTGGCAGCCCGTAAGTGTGTAGCAGAAGGAGAGAAGGGTGGAGGGGCTGAGGGGATAATTGCTGCAGTAGCTTCATCAGAAAGAGAATTGTAGTATGGCAGGGGATCATCCTCTGGGTCAAAGGAGGAGGAGTCTTGGTAGGATTTTCTGTTCCTTTGGAAGTAGGCATAGCGGAGGATTTGTGTGGGAGAGCAAGAGTTGCAGAGAGAGGGTGTAGAACATACAGAGAAGAAAGCTTGAATGTATTTTCCTGAATGCTCACAATAGTTGAAAAAATCCCAGATAATACTGGGATCTAGAGTGCTGTTAAGCAGCCATTTAGAGTCCAGAGGATAGTGAGGCCAGATCTGATTGCAGGGTAGACAGAGTAGTATGTAAGTATTATTCTAAAAATAAATAAAATAGTAGGGGTAGTTATGGTTTTTAGGTTAAATTTTGTTATAAAATTTTAATCTACTGGGGAATAAGTTAATAATTTTTGAAGTGCATAAGAAGAAGAAATGATGAAAGTAAATTATGGCATTTGCAGGAAAATGAATAGAATTAAAGATCATCATGTTAAGTGAAACAAGTCGGTGGTCAAGAATCATATATTCTCTCACATTAGGAAGCTAGAGAGGAAAAGGAGAGAAAAAAAGGTGTATCTCCTAAAAATCAAAGGGAGATCAGTAAAGAAATGATACAAAGGTGGGAGATAAGGAGGAAAGGGGTAAAATAATAATAATATATTCCCTCAAATGCCCAGTCCCCAACAATAACAACAACAACAACAACAAAAAGAAAAAAACAGGCATGCAAAGAAAAAGATGGTGATAAACCATACAATGGGGATAAAACCAAACAACAGACAGTGCTTTCAAGAGTGATCAGATGCTATATTCAAATGGGAAAGATTTCAAAGTAGCCATTATAGAGAATATCAATAGAGTTAGAAAATTTTGAAAAGAACTAAATGGAAATTCTGGAGCTAAAATTTACAAAAACTGAAATAAAAAATTACTGGACAACTCAAGATCAGTTTTGAATTGGAAGAAAAGCAAACCTGAAGCAAGAATAAAAAGAAAGATTAAGAAATCTGAAAGAAAGGGGAAAAATAAACAAAAAAATAATAAATGTGAACAACAGTAAAAACTGGCTAGGCTGAACAGACTTCTACAGAAGTGGGACAGTTACTGCAATAATGCTTTTGTTATAATCTTGCCCGCCCCATCCTCTTTCTCTACCCTGTGCTCACTCACCATGTGTTGTGTCCTGCGATGTTTGGATGCAGCAAAAAGGCCCTCGATCTGATGTAGCTCTTTGATCTTGGACTTTCCAGATTCCAGAATTGTAATAAATTTCTTTTCTTTATAATTTTCCAATCTATGGTATCCTAATACGGTAGAATGTAAGGCTGCTGAAATTATTTAACAATCCTAAAAATTAAAAAAAAACTGAACAAACTAAAAAAACAACTCTTCTTAGGTCTATCAGAGAAGTGAGGTCACAGGGCAAACTGCTGCCCACAAAACTGGAGAGACAGACAGGAGTTACAGAGAAATCACAACTAACTGAAGCAGAAACCTGTAAGCAGAAATCTCGGTGGGAATCACTACCAGAGTCAGAAAACCTAAGTGTAATTTATTAATTACTGGAAGCACATGTGAAAAAGTCTGAGTTTAAAACTCCAGTCTATCTTAGGAATACCTCCAAAACTTTTGAAGTTTTACCTCCAGGAGCTCTACCAGGTTTTTACAGTAAATATCAAAGAACACTCGTACTTACAGTAGAAGGGGGAAAGTAACCATTTTGAAATATGATAAAAGTATTCTGTTATTCTTAACAATGCCTGCCCTCAAGAGAAGTTATCTAATCAGAGTCTACTCTATTGGGGTTGTATCAGAGCCTAATCAATCTGGGGGAAAGGAAATACCAAACTCTGGCCTATCAAGCTCTAGCCATCCTGTCCTACCTAAATGGGGGAGAAATTCGGGAGCACTTGTAAACTTAAGAGCTCAGGGGCACAGACTCCCTAAATGACTGAGAACTAATTCCAGGAATACTGAACATTACTCCTGGTCCAAACCCTACCACCAGGTTACTAAAGGCCTGTTTTTCAACAAAAAATTACAAGACACACGAGAGTTTAAAAAACAGAATTTTAAGGGACAGTGCAAACATTCCTCCTTTGGTAGAGATGTTAAATTATCTAATCTATAATTTAAACAACTATGATTAATATCCTAATTGATCTAATTGAAAGAGTAGATAACTGTCAAAAACAAATGGGAAATATAAGAGATAAAAATTTTAAGAAATAAAATGAAATGCTAGAGATAGAACAATATTGTTAACAGAGATGACAGACTTCTGGTAGAGAGGACAAGGTCAAAGAAAGCATCTCTGTGCTTTAGGCTATGTTCACAGAAACTTCCAAAACTTAAAAGTAAAGTGATATAAGATGGAAAAAAGAACAGGAAGTCCAAGAACTTGGGACAACTACAAAAAGTATAACATGAATAATGGGAATGCCAAAAGGAGAAGGAAAGGCAAAGCAAACAACCAAGCAAATATTTGTAAAAATGACTGAAAATTCCTTCTATTTCAACCACAGGTTCAAGAAGCTCTGAAGGTTGAGCTCAGCGGTTGAGCGTTCGCCTAGCATGGGTGGGACCTGGGTTCGATTCTCAGCACCATATAAAAACATAAAGGCATTGTGTTGTGTCCATCTACAAAAAAGATTCTCCCTCTTTTTTTCCTCTCAAAAAAGTTTTTATAAAAAGAAGCTCTGAAAACATGAACCAGGATAAAAATAAATTAAATATATGAATACCCTATTCAAACAGCAGGAAGTCAAAGAAAAACAATTCAAAAAATAGGAATAATGGCTGCCATTCTTACTGGAGTGAGATGGTATCTTAGAGTAGTTTTGATTTGCATTTCTCTGATTGCTAGAGATGGTGAGCATTTTTTCGTGTATTTGTTGATTGATTGTATGTCTTCCTCTGAGAAGTGTCTGTTCAGGTCCTTGGCCCATTTGTTGATTGGGTTATTTATTTTTTTATTGTTTAACTTTTTGAGTTCTTTGTATACTCTAGAGATTAGAGCTCTATCTGAAGTGTGAGGGGTAAAAATTTGTTCCCAGGATGTAGGCTCCCTATTTACCTCACGAATTATTTCTCTTGCTGAGAAAAAACTTTTTAGTTTGAATTTGTCCCATTTGTTGATTCTTGATTTTAACTCTTGTGCTATAGGTGTCCTATTAAGGAATTTGGAGCCCGACCCCACGAGATGGAGATTGGGGCCAACTTTATCTTCTATTAGATGCAGAGTCTCTGGTTTGATTCCTAGCTCCTTGATCCATTTTAAGTTGACTTTTGTGCATGGTGAGAGAAAGTGATTCAATTTCATTTTGTTGCATATGGATTTCCAGTTCTCCCAGCAACATTTGTTGAAGATGCTATCTTTTCTCCAGTGCATGCTTTTAGCACCTTTGTCTAATATAAGGTAGTTGTAATTTTGTGGATTGGTCTCTGTGTCCTCTATTCTGTATCATTGGTCTACCAACCTGTTTTGGTACCAGTACCATGCTGTTTTTGTTACTTATTGCTCTGTAGTATAGTTTAAAATCTGGTATCGCTATACCGCCTGTTTCACTCTTCCTGCTTAGAATTGCTTTAGTATTCTGGGTCTCTTATTTTTCCAGATGAATTTCATGATTGCTTTTTCTATTTCTGCAAGGAATGCCGTTGGGATTTTGATCGGAATTACATTGAACCTGTAAAGTGCTTTTAGTAATATGGCTATTTTAATAATATTAATTCTGCCTATCCATGAGCAAGGTATATCTTTCCATCTTCTAAGGTCTTCTTCTATTTCTCTCTTTAGAGTTCTGTAGTTTTCTTTGTAGATTTTTCACCTCTTTTGTTAGGTTGATTCCCAAGTATTTTATTTTATTAGGATATTGTGAATGGGGTGGTTGTCCTCATTTCCATTTCAGAGGATTTGTCACTGATATACAGGAACAACAACAAGTGCTGGCGAGGATGTAGGGAAAAAGGTACACTCATACATTGCTGGTGGGACTGCAAATTAGTGCAGCCAGTTGGGAAAGCAATATAAAGATTCCTTGGAAAGCTGGGAATGGAACCGCCATTTGACCCAGCTATTCCCCTTCTCTGACTATACCCCAAAAAACTACAGGGACACAGCATACTACAGGGACATAGCCACATCAATGTTTATAGCAGCACAATTCACAATAGCTAGACGGTGGTACCAACCTAGATGCCCTTCAATAGATGAATAGATTTTTTAAAATGTGGCATTTATACACAATGGAATATTACTCAGCACTAAAAAATAACAAGATCATGGCATTTGCAGGGGAATGGATAGCACTAGAGCAGATTATGCTAAGTGAAGTTAGCCAATCCCTAAAAAAATGCCAAATGTCTTCTCTGATATAAGGGGGGGTTGACTCTAAATGGGGTAGGGAGGAAGAGCATGAGAAGAAGACTACCACTAAATAGGGAAGAGAGGTGGGAGGGAATGGGAGGAAGAAGGGGAATTGCACGGAAGATGGAAGGAGACCCTCATCGTTATACAAAATACATTTATGATGATGTGAGGGGGAAAAAAAAAGAAATGTGTCACATTAGATGGGGTAGAGAGAGGTGATGGGAGGGGAGGGGTGGGGAATGGGGGGATAGGAAGGGCAGCAGAATAAAATAGACACTAGTATTGCTGTATGTATATACGTGGCCACATAACCAATGTGATTCTGCAACCTGTACACTTGGAAAAATGAGAAATTATAGCCCATTTGATTCAAAAAAAGAAAAAAGAAAAAAGAAAAAAGAAATTCTCATTAAACAGCTCCAAGATTTAAAAAAAAGGAATAAAACAGCTTTCCCACAAAAGAGGAATGATCTGAATCAATCTTACTTCTCTTCCAAAATTATGCAAGAAAGGAAAGTGGAGTGATAATTTTAAGTGTTATCTTCTATTTGGGACATAGAAAAAAGCAAGAAAAATAGACAGGGGTGGGGGGACCTATAAATTGGAATCCTGGGAGATCAGCCTTCAAAAATGAAGAAGAGAGAGGGCTGTAGCTCATGGGTACAGCATATGTTTAGCACATTTGAGGAGGCCCTGAATTCAGTCTCCCATCTCCCCCCTACACACACACACACACACACACACACACACTCACACAAATAAAAGTGAAGGTGATAGGGAGAATACTAGGAAGATAAAATAGGAAACACTAGAAATATATCCCTCCATCTAGACAATAACTGTACTGGCAGATTCCATTTAACTATTTTAGAATTTTCAAACCTACTGGAGGCTTGCAACTCCCAAAGGAAGGTTTGGATGGTAAATTGTGGTTAATATAAGTAAATTTCAGTCCCTCACAAGGTAATAGCTACATATCTTCTACCCCTCAAACCTGAGACGTTTAGGTGTGCCTGAGTTCCTAAAGCGCCATGTACACAGCGCAGGGTGTGCAAAGAAGGACCCCGTCTTCCAAGTATCAGGACTCCTGTGCCCCATCACTGCGTACCAAGAAGAGACGGAGGTTGCTGTAGCACTCTCGTGGTTTAAGCCCTGACCCCACACAGGCTGAAGTGGCTTCCACGGTATGTGAAGTTGGAGTATTCCTGATCCCTTTGATCGACTGCCTCTCAAGTCCACTTCTCTTTCATTCCTGTATGGCATACACCAAAGGCCCAGACCGCTTCCTCAAGTTCTCTCTGTGGTGCAAGGGCACTTCAGCGTCATGGAGCTCTACTGAGGACATGACCACGTAGACCGCGCTCCAGTTTGTGACGCACACGGGCACGTAAACAAGCAAAAGTTCGCCATATATTTTCCCTCCAGTTCCATTCCTTGGATATGCCATAGCATTTGGTATACGTCCAACTGAATTCCCAGAAAATGTATAGGCGAAATATGCACCTGTGTTTAGTTTTACCACGTGGGCAAAACTTACTTATCTCCTAGGGAACGATATTGCTCGCTGATTTTTAATAGTAAAAATGAAAACCCGAGTGCTGAAGATGTCTACAGTCATCTTAAAACGCCTGTTTGGGAATGGAGTTGTTTATGATGTGCCAAATTCAATTTTCTTAGAGCAAAAGGTAACGTTAAAGAGTGACCTAACTTTAACCAGTGTCTTTTTATAAATGAAAAAAAAAAAAAAAAGGAATTCTTCCAAAGTTGGAGAGAAACTGAAGGAAAAAAATTTTGTTTAAAGCTATTTCTGAGCTCATAATTTTAAGAGCTAGCCATTGTCTACATGGAAAAGAAATCAGTCGTCAACTCAGTGAGAAGGTGGCACAACTATATGCAGATTTGGATGGAGGTTTAAGTCATACAGCCTGACTTGCCAATTAGCTGCCCCTGCCTCGTTTCAGATGAGAAACAGAGCTCATCAAGATCAAGAATATGTTCTGGGAGGCAATCCAGAAATGCAGAGAATCGGAAGAGAAAAATTGATGACATTCTCCAAACTCCATTCGATTCTACATATAAGGATTGGTGTCCTTCCACAGATGATGAAATAGCAGGGATGCTGATTGGACTCCTCTTGGCAGGGCAGCATATATCCTCAACTATTAGTGTCTGCAAGGGCTTCTTTTTGGCCAGAGACAAAACCCTTCAAGAAAAATGTAATTTAGAACAATGTAGAAGGCTGCAGGGAGGACCTCCCTCCTTTAACTCATGACCAGCTCAAGAATTTAAATTTATTTGATCAAAAAATATGTATATATGAAACATTAAGACAGCCCTCCTATAATGACCTTGATGAGGATCCAAAACTCCTCAGACTGTGGCAGGGTGTACCATCCTCCAGTTTTTTATTTCTCCCAATGTCAATTAAAGACTCATGGGTAGAAGTCTGGACTTCCATCCTGATTTCTACCTACAGGATAACCCAGCATCAGAAGAGAAGTATACCTGTGTGCTATTTGAAGTCGTACTGGGGAAAATTTTACCTGTGCTCAAATTAAGACAATTGGGTCCACTATGCTTCATTTACAAGATTTTGATCTCATTGATGGATATTTTTTCTCATTGTGAATTATAGAACTATGATTAAGACTACTGAAAATCCGATTATTCACTACAAAGATAAAAATGAAAAAGTCTACAGGCTGCAAAAACATTTCAGAATGAAGTTTATGAAACAGCTCTCATAGTATACTCTTTGAGTGTGTAATTCTAAAAACCAGTTTATTATTTTAATGTGGAGGTTTTTTTTGTTTTTGTTTTGTTTGGGGTTGTTTTGGGTGGTGCTAAAGATTGAGCCCAGGGCCTTGTGCACTATACTGAGCTATATCCCTGGTCCAAGCCAGTTTATTAATTTAATATTTTATTAACTGAATGATTCTATCAAATTTAATGACATTTGAAATTTTTTATAATAGTTTTGACACTTCCTACATGTATTTTGTTTAGGGGATCTGGATAATTAGCAGATTCTAAATGTACAACTTCTGGGTTTTAATTTTAAAAGCTCCATAGCTCTTGGCAAATAAGCTCAGGAATTTCAAATCTGGGACTAGTTCTACCTTTGGAAGACCATAAGTTATTCATTTATCTGGTCAATTTTTGTGTGTAAGGATGGAAAGGCAGGGAATAATCTCATAGTCAATGCCTTAGATAAAAAAGAGTACTATTATTTGTTTTGGTATGATGATATTCAGCAGTGATTGAATTATGTTGCAGAAAAACATATCCTTTGAAAAATATATCCTTTAACTGGAAGCACTACCATCAGAAGTTGAGAGAGATCTGGAACCATACCTTGATAGTCATATTTCCTAAAATTAATAAATACATAAAAGACTGCCCATGTGTCTTGATATAATTACTAAGTATTACATGCTTCTCCATATGTTAAATATCAGTCTTGTTCCACAAGGTCACATCTATGTGCAAGTCCAAAATCAAGCCCTTAGGAGAATATTTTTGTTTTCTACTTTGGCTTAAGGTTTTTCCCTACCTTCTCTCCAAAATACAACTAGGGATGTTTCTATTATTAGTTCTGTTAATTCAAGTAGTTAAACTTTATTAAAGTATAGGATTTGAGACCAGGGTATCTTGCTTTAACATAGGTAATATGAAGCAGGATACTTGATAAATAATATCACTGGTCATATTCCGTGAAGCCTATGTTCAGGAATCAACCTAACTCAAATTATAACTAGGGACCAATTTTATGAGATAACTGTAATTTGATCTGCTTTTACTAGATGAAGCCAAAATATTGTCCTTTATGTATATTATAGTTCTGTTTAAGAGGCTGGAAGACTTGTGTTAAATTCTGTGAAGATTAAATCTCTGTTGTTACACATTTTTCCACATTAAAGTTCTCTTTGAGAAAAAAAAAATGTTTTCGTAATTTCCCACTTTGCCTCCTTTGAGAGCAAGAACTGACATTCAGTTTCAAAACAACATATATGAGTAAATTAGTAAGTCACCACACATGTCCAGTGGAAGGCACAAGTTTAGAAAAGATCTGAGAAGACTGTAAGTTTATATCTCAAGGTGATCTTAGAATGGTAGATGACCTACAACAATTTAAAAAATTCTTTTTAAATGGCAAACCTAAAGGAAGGAGGGAGAATCCCTGAGTTACCATCATACTAGATTGAAATGGTCATTTCACACACACACACACACACACACACACACACACACACACACGGAACACAAAGAAATGGGAAAGTAGATCTAATTCAAAGGGGAAAAAAATCAGCCAACTGAAACCATCTTGAAAAAGATCCTGATGGTAGATCTACTAGTTAAAGACTTTAAAGAAACCATCTTTAAGATGTTTTCCAAACTGACAGATGAGGTGGGAAAAGTAAAAAAAGAAAAAAAAAAGATTTTTCAACAAAATGGAAACATCAATAAAGAGAAAGAAAATCTAAGTAGAAACCAAAAGAAATTTTGGCACTCTAAAGAACAGCAACTGAAAGAAAATCCACTAGCGGGATTAAAAGGCAGATTTAAGCAGGTGAAAGAACAAATCAGCAAACTTGAAATAGAACAATGGAAATTAAGGAACAGAAGGAAAAAATAAATAGAAGTGAACAGAGACTAAAGGACTCATGGGACTAAGGGACTCGAGCTGACCAACACAGGAATAGACACTTAGGTATAATGGTTAATTTTTTGGTATCAACTTGACTAGGCTAAAAGATTCCAAAATAGATGGTAAAACAATTATTTCTAGGTGTGTTTGTGAGAATGTTTCCAGATGTTATTAGTATTTGAAATGGTAGATTAAGTAGAAGATTGCCTTTACCAATGTATGTGCCATCATTTTATTGATGGAGAGCTTAAACAAAATAAAAGAAGAATGGTAAATTTTGTCTTTTTATATGAGATAGAACATTAATCTTCTCCTGCCCTGGAATATCAGCACTCTTGATACTCAGACCTTTCAAACTGGATCAGAACTTACACCATCATTTCCTCACTTCCCCGACCATTCTTGAGCTTTTGGATTCAGATTGATATTTATCAGTTCCTGAGCCTTTGGAAATGGACTAAATTACAAAATGGCATTCAGAGTTCTTCAGCTTGCACACAGCATACTATGGCACATCTCAGTCTCCTGGGACATCTCACTTTCCATAATCATAAGGCCCAATCCCTACATTTAACTTTCTCATATACATTGTCCTCCTGCACAACCACACACAAACCTTTTGGGTTCTGCATCTCTGGAAAACCCTAATACAGAAAGAAATTATTTCAGCATAATAAACCCATAGGGGAAAAAACACATAGTTAATGTCTTTCCCAATGGTGAAAGACTGAAAGTTTTTCTCTAAGAGCAAGAACAAGGGCTGGGGATGTGGCTCTAGTGGTAGCGCGCTCGCCTGGCATGCGTGCGGCCCGGGTTCGATCCTCAGCACCACATACCAACAAAGATGTTGTGTCCACCAAATACTAAAAAATAAATATTAAAATTCTCTCTCTCTCTCTCCCTCTCTATAAAAAAAAGAGCAAGAACAAAACAAGGGAGCAAATTCTGCACACAATATATGCATGGACTATGATTAAGTTAAATTAAAAATCAACAATTGAAAAGTAGCTAAAAATTCCCAAATATGTGGAGATTAAATGATAATTTTCTAAATAAACATATGGGTGAAATGAGTATTTTCAAGAGAAATTTAAAACTATTTTGAATAAAAATGAAAATCAATAAACTAAAAGCTGGTTCTTTGAAAGTATTCATAAGCTTGAAAAACTTAGATACACTAAGAAAAATGAGAAAGAAGACATAAATTATATCAGAGATAAGCTCTTTTTCCCGGTGCCCTGAAGGCAATCAGCTGCTCCAAGATGAAGCTGAATTTCTCCTTCCCTGCTACTGGCTGCCAGAAACTCGTTGGAGTGGATGATGAACACAAACTTGGTACGTTTTATGAGAAGTTGCCGCTGATGCTCTGGGTGAAGAATGGAAAGGTTATGCAGTCCGAATCAATGGCAGAATAACAAACAATGTTTCCCCATGAAGCAGGGTGTCTTGACCCATGGCCATGTTCACCTACTACTACGTAAGGGGCATGCCTGTTATAGACCAAGGTGAACTGGAGAGAGAAAGTGCAAATCTGTTCAAAGTTGCATTGTGGATGCCAATCTGAGCATTCTCAACTTGGTTATTGTGAAAAAAGGAGAGAAGGATATTCCTGGACTTACAGATACTATTGTACCCCACAGACTGGGACCCAAAAGAGCTAGCAGAATCTGCAAACTTTACAATCTCTCTAAGGAAAATGATGTCTGCCAATATGTTGTCAGAAAACTCTTAAGGAAGGTAAAAAATGCAGAACCAAAGCATGGAAGATTCAGAGTCTTATTACTCCATGTGTCCTGCAATACAAGCACAGGCCTATTGCTCTCAAGAGATAGATACTAAAAGGAATAAGGAAGAGGCTGCGGAACATGCCAAGTTTTTGGCTAAGAGAATGAAAGAAGCCAAATAAACAGATTGCCAAGAACAGACTGCCAAGCCAAGAACAGATTGCCAAGAGAAACAGCCTGTCCTCTCTGAGAGCTTCTACTTCTGAGTCCAATCAAAAATAAAAATTTCTAAGAGTAACAAGTAAATAAGATCAGAGGAGACATCACTACAGATTCAAATGACATTAGAAGGATAAGAAAGGAATACATGTTCATACATTTTATAATCTGGATAAGATAGACAACTTCCTTGAATGATACCATCTATGACAATGCATGCCAGAAAAAGATAAAAATATTAATAAACCTATGTCTAGTAAAAAATTGAATCAAAAATTAAAAACCATTGAAAACAAAGTTCAAGATCAAGTTGAATTCTCTGGTGAATTTTTCCAAACATTAAAAAAGAATTAATTGAAGGAGGTTAAGATGGTGGAGCAGAACTATTCAGCAATTCCTCACCTCCCCATAAGACAGAAATAAGACTGAAAAAAATGACAGCTCTAAAAGGTGGAAGACAAAATAAAATCTCTAAGATCCAGTGTTATAAAATCTAAACACGGAGAGATTAGAAGATCAATTACTAGAGTAGAAGAAGAAACTCAGATTTCTCCAACCCCAGGGTGGGGGGAAAGAGGAGAGGCAACGAGAGGGAATGGAAAAGCACCTAAAATCACCTGTTTTACAACAATTGAGAAGGAAAAAAGACCATATTAAAACATAATAGGAGCAATGAGTTGTTCTTAAGCCATATCAAGCAGTTTAAAACCAAAACAGAAACAGAAAGCCCATGCTGGGCTCTGCAGCCATTTCAAGGAGCACACAGATGAGCACACAATTAAATCATTCCCATTTCCAGATATCCACAAATTGAAATACAGGGAACACCCCTTGGTGGAACCTCTTAAGAATCTGTCTAAAAAGAACTTACAGAGGGATTACCACTAGGAAAGTCATTATAACCCCCTCCTCATCTCCAAAAACAACCGGAGCAGAGCTCTGCATAACCTGAAGGCCCTGGCAGAGGATTGTTCCACAAAGCATCCCTAGGAAATCAGGCAGAGAGGAAATGCTCTGCAAAGCCTCCATGAGAACCCAGAAGGAGAGGGTGCACTCCATGAAGCATCCTTAGGACCCCAGAGAAGAAGTGCTCCATACAGCTCATGTGGGACCCCAGGCAGAAAAGGAGCCCTTCACGAATTCCATGCAGCATTTACAAGAACCCTAGTATAGATGAAGCAGTCTCCTGCAAGTCATGGAGATAAGAATCAAGACCTCAAATCCAAGTGAGAAAGCAGTTTGTCCCCAAGCAGAGGAGAGGGAATCCAGCAGGACTGTTGCTCCCAATGATCACTGACACTGGGTTGTCACAATGGGGAATTGCCTGAGTCCTATGAAGCCTAGAGGGGATATCTCACTGATTGCAGCCACAGATAGCATGGGGCCCATTCTAGAGGGAAGATGCCTGGATAACAAATGGCATAGTGGGACAGTCCACAGGTTGAGGCAGAGGCTAGTGGAAGGCCAGAATTAGAAACTGCCTGAGACCATGATGCTTAAAAAGAAGGTATCTGAATTGCAATAATAACCAGTGGGAAGTCGATTAAGGTATAAAGCTGCCTGGACCCAAGGCAGGAGATGGTAATGGCACCCAGCCTGGCCCACGATCAGTGTTTGGACACTGGCTGGACATTTGCATCAGTCACAGTCAGCAGAGTGAAACAGTGCCCACCAATCACCATCTGGGATAGCGAAAGATAGAACACCCAAGAAAGCCAGCTGAGTCACCTTACTCAGTAGTAAAGATAGTACCCAATGAGCTATGTCAACCAGGAGGAATTTTTCTGCACCACAGATCAACCACGGAGAACCCACAACCACAGGCTCTGTGCTTATAGCAGCTACCAGGCTCTACATCACTTTGAAAAGGATGCTGTAGAGGGGAGCAGATACATGGTCACTTGCAGCATTTATAACAATAACCCAGAGTTCTGATCTCAATCTCAGGCACACAATAAAAACAACCAACAGAGACACCCTGCACCCTGTGAGTAGTCAACCACAGGCCCCTGAGCTGACAAACCAGAACCATCCAAAGGGAAGGTCCACAGCAACTAGAGGAGTGACTCCTGCACTCCAGCATGTCTGGAGGGATCCAAAGCCAAGACTAATGGGTATCTTCTAAATATCCCAAATCCTCATTAAATCCAAACAAAAATTTAACAAGAACTTTCTTCACCTAGCATAACTGTAAAATCAACTTTGTTCATATATATCACTCTTTATATTGATTAATAGTGGTTACCCTAAAAATCAACACTGGACCTTCAACCCATTTGAATATATTTCTTCTAATGGTTTAAAGTATTAATTGAAATCACTCTTTTTTATTTTTCCTAGCTCTGATTTATACTTTCTCCTCCTTCTCACTATTCTTCCTCTTACACTGTCTGCTGCAGTCTCAATTTTCCCCACCCCATCCATTTTTCTCTCCTTACCTTGGTATGCACTATTCATTTCTACCTTTTCTTCTTTTTTCTCTTCTTTTTGCTTAATCTTTCTCTCTTTGCCTTCTCAATCCCCATGAAATGTTATAGCAATTTTACTATATATAATTAATGTTTTACCTATTCCAGAACTTCACTACAAGTTTACATATGGATTAGAAGAACTGTTAAGAACAATAACATGTTTTTTGATTTTCACAAGACTGAGTAAGCACATGGCTTGGTTGTGAATGATCATAGTAAGTAGGGTTCAGAGGCTTCTTCAAAGTGGTGCCGATACTAGAACCAGCAAAGGCTAAACACTGAGTTAAAGTATTAATATTTGCATATTTGCCCAACCCAGGACTCCTAAGAGAAAGAAGCTCATAAAAGAGTCCCTTGCTTAAAATAACCAATAAGCATTCCAATAGATGGGAAGACAGACAAGCAATATGAAAAAACAGTGAACAAACCACCCAAAACATCCTATAATACTTTAACAACTAACTCCATTGACAACACAGAGAAGGAAATGTGAAAGAAAGAATTTAGAAGGTTCGTAGTTAAAATGTTCAATGAGCTAAAAGACAATATGAGGAGTGAAATTAGAAAATATAGGAAGTGAAAGATCACTTCAATAAAGAGATAGATATCCTGGAAAAGAACAAAACATAAATCCTGGAAATGAAAAACTCAATAAGCCAAATTAAAAATTCAATGGGAAAAATCACCAATGGATTAGAACATTTTGAAGATAGATTTTCACGCCTTGAAGACAAAGTATATAATCTTAAAAATAAAGTTGAAAAGATGTTAAGAAACCATTACCAGAATATTCAAGAAATCTGGGATAACATCAAGAGATCAAATTTAAGAATCATTGGGGTAGATGAAGATTTCAAAATACAAACTAAAGTGATATATAATCTTTTCAATGAAATAGTATTAGAAAAGTTTCCAAATCTTAGGAATGAGATGGAAATTCAAATACAAGAAGCATACAGGACTCCAAATAAACAGAATTAGAATAGATCTTCTAAAAGACACATAATAATGAAAATGCCTAAATATAAAATTATAAAAGCTGCAAGAGAAAAATGGCAAGTCACATTTAGAGATAAACCAATTCAGATTTCAACTGATTTCTCGATCCAGACCCTAAAAAAGCCAGGAGGACTTGGAATAATACATACCAAACTCTGAAAAAAAAATGGATGCCAACCAAGATTACTATGCCCAACAAAACTATCCTTCAGAACTAAAGATAAAACAAAAACCTTCCATGATAAACAGAAACTGAAAAATTTATAACCACAGAACGTGCACTACAAAACATACTTAACAAAATATTTTGCAAAGAAGAAATGAAGAACAAAAAAAATGAATATCAACATAGGGATAAATTGCACTAGAAGAATAGTCTATTCAAGGAGAATCAAGTCTGAATTAAACATTAGAAATGAATCAAAATGGCAGAAAATAAAAGTCACCTCTGCATAATAATACTAATATAAATGGTCTAAACTATTCAATCAAAAAATGAGATTGTCTGATTGGATAAAAAAATAGAACCCAACAATATGATATTTACAAAAGACTCATCTTACAAACAAAGATATTCACAGTCTAAAGGTGAAAGAATGGGAAATTATATACCATTCAAATGGTAGCTCAAAGCAATCAGGGTTAGCTATTCTCATATCAAAGTGGATTTTGAGGCAAAATAAATCAGTAGAGAAAAAGAAGTTCACTTCATACTGCCTTAGGGCATCATCCAACAACAATAAATGATTGTAAATATTTAGGCCCCAACCATGATGCATTTACATACATAAAACAAACCCTTCTCAATATAAAGAATCAAAGAGACCACAATACAATAATACTGGGTGATTTCCAACACACCTCACTCACCAATAGATGGACCGTCCAGACATAAACTAAGCAAAGATTCTTCCTTACTAAAAAAATACTATTCATTAAGTGGACCTAACTGATATCTATTGACTATTTCATCCATCAATCAATGAATTCATTTTATTCTCAGCAACACCTGGAGCATTTTCTAAAATAGATCAATTTAAAATCACAAAGCAAACCTTAGCAAATACAAAAAAAAGAAAAAGAAAAAGAAAAAGAGAACTGTTGCATCCTATTATATTGAAATTAAATTAGAAATCAACAATAAGATAAAAAACAGAAATCACTCTAACATCTGGAGATTAAATAATGCTCTTTCAAATGATAAATGAACAGCAGAAGAAATCAGGGTATAAATTAAAAAATTCTTAGAAACAAGAACAAATGATACAACACATCAAAATTTCTGTGACAATATGAAGCTGTTCTAATAACAAAGTTTATAGCACTGATTTCACACATTAATATTCTAGATAAATAATATATTATTCTAAATAAATAATCTACCATTATACCTCAAGGCCCTAGAAAAAGATAAACTGACACCAAAATCAGCAGAGGACAGGAAATTATTAAAATCAGAGCTGAAGTCAATGAAATTGAGAATAAAAACAATACAAAGAATCAATGAATCAAAGAGTTTTTTTTTTAAGAATAAAGATTGAGCTGGGCATGGTAGTATACACCTGTAATCCCAGTGGCTCAGGAGGCTGAGGCAGGGGGATCGAAAACTGAAGGCCAGCCTCAGCAACTTAGCAAGACCCTAAGCAACTTACTGAGACCCTATCTCAAAATAAGAAATTAAAACAAACAAAAGAGCTAGGGATGTAGCTCAGTGGTAAAGTGCCCATTGGTTAAATTCCCAGTATAAAAAAATGAACAAGACTGATAAACCCTTAGCCAGACTAACCAAAATAAAGAAAAAGAAGTCACAAATTAATAAAATTAGAGCTAAAAAAGGAAATATCATCAGAGATACTACAGAAATCCACAGACTCATTATAAACTATTTTGAAAATATCTAATAAGCTAGAAAATCTTGAAGATTTTGACAAATTCCTAGAGACATATCACCTACCCAAATTAAACAATGAAGATATAGAAAATTTAAATAGATCAATATCAAGTAGTAAAACTGAAGCAGCTATCAAAAGCCTTCCAACAAAGAAAAGTCCAGGACTGAATGCATTCTCAGACAAGTTCTACTGAACCTTTAAAATCTATCAATGAAATTTTCATTGGTCAAATTATTCAATGAAATAGAAAAGGTAGGAACACTGCTAAATTCATTATCATCCTGATACCAAAACCAGACAAAAATGCATCAAGGAAAAAGCTTTACGCTAATATCTTTGATGAACATATATGCAAAAATTCTTAAAATAATGGCAAACTGCATACAAAAGTTCTTGAAATTCTAGCCAGAGCAATCAGGCAAGAGAAGGCTATTAGAGGCATTCAAACAGGAAAAGAAGTCAAATTATCTACTTGTCAATGGCATGATCCTACATTTAGAAGACCCAAAAAAACTCTACCAGAAGAAGTCTAGAGCTGATGAACACATTTAGCAAAGTATCAGCGTACAACATCAACATATATTAATCAATAATTTTCCTATACTCCAATAATTAATCTGGTGAAAAAGAAATTAGGAAAACTATTCCATACACAATAACTTCAAAACAAACAAAAACCCACCCTGGGAGTTAATCTAATGAAGGTGGTAAAGGACTTCTAAAATGAAAACTATAGAACATTGAAGAAATTAATTGAAGAAGACCTTAGAAAGTTCAAGAAGTATCCAGATGCTTTAGTCAACTTCTCAGAGTTTTCTAAGAAATACACAGAGAGGTAGAAGATGGCTTATGCTAAAAAGAAAGAAAAATTTGAAGACACAGCAAAGGTGGACAAGGCATGCTATGAAAGAGAAATAAAAACCCATACACTTCTTAGCAGGGAAACAAAAAAGGATCCTAATGTACCAAGGGTCCTCCTTCAGTCTTTTACTTGTTCTGAGTATCACCACAAAAATCAAAGGAATGCATCCCAGCGTATCCATTAGTGATGTTGCAAAGAAACTGGAAGAGATGTGGAGCAGCACTGTAGGAGATGACCAAAAAAACAAAACTTATGAAGAGGCTGCTAAGTTTAAGGAAATATAGGGAAAAGATTGCTGCCTAATGAGTAAAGGGAAAACCTAATGCAGTAAAAAAATCAATAAACAAAAAACTGGAGTCGTCAAGACTGAAAAAAAGAAGCAAGAAAAAGAAGGAAGAGAGAGAAGAGGAAGATAAAGAGGATAAACTATTTGGTTTGAACACAGTTTGTTGTGCATATGTCTACAAAGCACTCCCTGCACACATCCATATACAACTCACCCCTTTTGAAGAAAAATTACAACGTAAGGTTGTGATTTGTTTTCAAACTGTATAACAACTTTTTTGTTTTGTATAGTTAACACAAGACTGGGTGTGTCTTTAGATAGCCCTTGTTTTCAATAGCCACTAACCTTGTCTGGTACAGCATAGGGGTTGTAAACTGGCATGGGAATTTAAAGCAGGTTCTTGTTTGTGCACAGCACAAATTGTTATATATGAGAACAGTAGATTTTTCATCTTACTTGTCTCAAATATACCTTATATGAAATAATCATTGCCTTGTTACCTAACTAGAACTCTAATTGCCAAAAATATACAACTGTTTGTTGACATTCTGAATGCTTCTAATGTGGCATTTTTTTAGTTTAAAAAGTACCTAATTCTAGAGTTTATACAGAGATTTAAAAGACCAAGTACAGCCAATATAATAATATTGAAGGATAATAAAGCTATCAGGCTGATACTATTCAACTTCAAGATTTATCATGAAGCTAAAATATTCAAGACTGTGTGGTATTGGTGAAAGAATACACACAGATCAATGACAGAATACAGAAAAAAATCACATAGATACTATCAATTAATTTTTGACAAATAATGAAAGATAAAATAATGAGGAAAACATTGTCTTTTCAAATGCTGCTGAAACAAGTGGACATCCGCATGCTTTCGGAGCCAGAAAATTCTAGTATTTCCATCTCTGGTACCCCACAGACATTCCACTGCTCTGGTTCAGTGGATGGCTGCCCCATAAGCCACATATGCCTTAGCGGAGATAGTGGTATACTTGGAGAATGGGTATTGTGAAGTAGATGGGTTAGAGGGTACCATCTACAATAACCAGGGGTTGGGGAGGGGGCCTACCCTCTGAGACTGGGGACATGGCTAGTTACACATGGTTAACTTTGGACAAGATACAGGGCTGTAGCCTGCATGGTTCCTACCACCCTTGTCCCAGCACAGCACACAGGCACCCATCACTAGCTGGCAATAAAAGAACTCTGAGTTCCCTCTGCTCCCTCCTCACCTTACAGATGAATGTTGGGGAAGCGTTAAGCAATACTGCTGCTGTACCAGCTGGAGTGCCTCCCTCAAGGTGCACAGCCTAAGAAGGTCCAGAGAAAACATCTGCCCAGCAGTGCCAGTCATGTACCACTCCCTTCCCTCCTATGAGAATTTAAACTAAGGGGAATTTTAGCTAGCTCCTGCCATAACCTACTATTGCTACTACTACAAATGAAAGAAAAAGGAGAGAAAAGCCCTTGGCCATCACTCCACCTTCTGGGTGCATAGTTTAAGAAGGTCCAGAAAGAAATGTTGCCCAAAACAGCCAGCTATATTTCACTCCCACTCTACTTGGAGCAGGTCAGCTGAGAGGAATTTTGCCAGGTTCCAATAGCAAAACACCCTGCTCAATCTTTGGCACATCTAGAAGAATTGGGGGAGAAAAGCCCCTGGCCATCACACCAGCCCAGGAGTACATACTTAAGAGGGGTTCTGAGGTCTAAGTTTTGGGACTTCAGCAGTAGCCCACAGTAGCAATAGAGAATACCACTTTTCCTGACTCCACCTTACACAGATTCCCTGCACAAGTCACCTCTGTACCTTGTCTGATCATGCCCTGCTAAGTGCCAGAGAAAAAGAAGCTATAATTCCTGCCCCTTCTTCTCCTCATGAAACACTTGAATCTTCACTAGTGTCAAATCAGAGACCAAGTGCTTCAGGACCCTCATCACTTTGGAAGCAGCCAATACTAGAAACCCATTCAAGTAACAGAGTTAATACCAATAGTGCCAGAGAAAATCCCTACCACCTGATAGGAGCCACCACTTCCATTCTAGGAATAATCACAGTATATCCCCTCTACTATCTGTAACACACTTTCCTGAATTGCTTAAGCATTCCCACTCTTGTTTGGCCCACAGAAATCGTGGGTCTCTCCCACTCTGACATGGAATGCATGGCACCCAAATGAATCACAAAGAAGCTATATGCAGATTGCACCTTAGTTGTCAGATGGAACTCAATTCAACTTTGCAAAACAAACCTGATACTACAAGACAGATCTTTAGGAGAAAGCTGCTTACAATTAAGACCATCCCATAAAAATGGTAGACATATCCATTTCGCCAGAAGTGCAAATCATAACATAGGAACACAGGAAATATGAAAACACAAGGTAATGGAAACTCTGAAGTTCATAAATCTCCAAGAACAAATTCCAAAGGTACGGAGGTGGATGAAATGCCTGGTAAAGAATTCAAAAGAATGATTTAAAAAAAAAAAACAATAATATCCAATAGAATATAGATAAATGGTCAATTAAAATTAGGAAGAAAATACAAGATATGAATGAGAAATTCAGGAAAGAGATTTTGCAAAAGAATCAGAACTCTTGAAAATGAAGAATTATATGTCAGTTTTTTATTAGCTTCTTTTTCTTATTTGTTCTTTTTAGAAGTCAGGTTAAAAAAAAAAACTCAGTTGAAAGCCTTAAAAACACAATAGATCAAATGGAAGAAAGAATATCTGTGAAGCCAAGTATTTTGAAATATCACATTCATACAGAATTAAAGGAGGAAAAAAGATAAAGATCTTTGAGACACCATTAAAAAATTAAATGTCCACCACACTGGCACACCCAAGAGAAGAAATAAAGTCTAAGAACACATATTTGATGAGTTAATAGCAAAAAACTATTAATCCTGGGAAAGACATGGACATCTAAGTACAAGAGGCCTATAGAACCTCAAATACACATGACATGAAAATATCCTCATCAGGACATCATATAATCAAACTATCAAAAACACAAGGCAGGGCTGGGAATGTGGCTCAAGTGGTAGTATGCTTGCCTGGCATGCGTGTGGCGCTGGGTTCGATCCTCAGCACTACATACAAATATGTTGTGTCCACCGAAAACTAAAAAATAAATATTAAAAAATTCTCTCTCTCTCTCTCTCTCTCTCTCTCTCTCTCTCTCTCTCTCTCTCTCTCTCTCTCTCCCCCCCCCCTCTCTCTTTTAAAAAAACACAAGGCAAAGAAAAGAGTTTGAACATCGCAAAATAAAAAAATGCCGTGTCATATTTCCTACAGGCAAGGAGGCCATGAAATTATGTATTTCAAGTCCTGAAAGAAAACAACTGTCCACCAAGATGAATATACACAGCAAGGTTATTCTTAAAAATTGAAGAATAAAAACCTTCCAAGGTAAGAAAAAACTAGGGGAATTCATGACCACCAGATCAGCCTTTAAAAAAGATACTTAATGTCTACTTAGTTTGTTCACCCATTTGTTGATTGGGTACTTGTTTTTTGAGATTAAGATTTTTGAGTTCTTTGTAATGCTGGAACTTAATGTCTTATCTGAGGTGCAGGTGGCAAAGATTTTCTCTCATTCTGTATGCTCTCTCTTCATGATCTTTTTTTACTTTGGTATGAAGAAACTCATCTCATTTATTGCTTGGCTTTACTTCTTGTGCTTTACGATTCTTGAAGAAAAGTTGGTTCTATGCCGACATGTTGGAGTATTAGGTCTGCATTTTCTTCTAGTAGGTGCACTGCTTCTGGTATAATACCTAGGTCTTTGATCCACTTTGAGTTTTGTGCAGGATGAGAGATAGGGGTTCAATTTCATTCTACATATGAATTTACAGTTTTCCCAGCACCATTTGTTGAAGAGGCTATCTTTTCTCCAATGTATGTTTTTAGCATCTTTATCTAATATGAGAAAACTGTATTCCATGTGGGTTTGTCTCTTTGTCTTCTACTCCTGTTCCTTGGTCTTCATGTCTGTTGGTGTCAATACCATGCAGTTTTTGTTACTATAGCTCTGTGGCATAATTTGAGGTCTGGTATTGTGATGCCTCCTGCTTCACTTTTCCACTAAGCATTGCTTTGGTTATTCTGGGCCTTTTCTTTTTCCAGATGAATTTCCTGACTGCTTTTCTTATTTCTATGAACAATGCCATTGGAATTTTAATAGGAATTGTATTAAATATGTACAGTGTTTTTGGTAGTATGGCCATTTTGATGATATTAATTCTGCCTATCCAAGAACATGGGAGAACTTTCCATCTTCCAGTGCTCAACATCTCTAGCAATTACAGAAATGCAAATTAAAACTACACTGAGATTTCCCCTCACTCCAGTTAGAATGGCAATAATCAAGAATAGAAGTAACAATAAGGAGGCTGACTCATAGTGGAGTAGGGATGGGGACCATGGGAGGAATAGATGAATTCTAGATAGGGAAGAGGGGTGGGAGGGAAATGGAGCAAGCAGGGGATGTGCAAGGATGGCAGAATGTGATAAACATCATTATCCAAAGTACATGTATGAAGACATGAATTGGGTGTCAAAATACTTTATATACAAACAGATATATGAAAAATTGTGGTATATATGTGTAATAAGAATTATAATACATTCTGCTGTCATTTATTTATTTATTTATTAGATTTTTTTTTAAAAAAAAGAAGTAACAATAAATGTTGGCAAGGATGTGGGGAAGAGGGTACACTAGTCAGTTGCCAGTAAGAATGCAAATTGGTACAACCATTCTGGAAAGCAGTATGGAGATTCCTCAAAAAACAACTAGGAATGGATCCACCCTTTGATCCAGTTATATCACTCATCCATATATAATCCAAAGGATCTAGAATCAGCATACTACAATGGTGTAGCCACCTCAATGTTTATAGCAGCTTAATTCACAATAGCTAAGCTATAGAACCAACCTAAATGCACTTCAACAGATGAATGAATAAAGAAAATGTAGTACATACACATAATGGAATATTACTTAGCTATAAAGAAGAATGGCTTCATGATATTTGCCAGTAAATGGAAGGATCTGAAGACTCTCCTGCTAAGTGAAATAAGCTGATCCCCCAGAACCAAAGGTCAAATGATCTCCCTTATGCAGATACTCACACAGAAGGCGGGGGGGGGGGGGGATAGAAGTTCAATGGATTAGACAAAGAAGAATGAAAAGAATGGAAAGGGGATATGAAAAGGAAAATAGAATAAATCTGATATAACTTTCTTATGTTCATATATAAACACACCACAATGAATCTCAACATCATGTACATCCGTAAGACTGGAATCCTAATGAGGATAAGATATACTCCATGTTTCTATAAGTATGCCTATAGACTCTATTGTCACTTATAACTAAAAAGAACAAATACAAACAATACATAAATAAAGCATCAACTTAATAATATTCTATTTCTCATTCTCATTCTCAAAAAATAGACTTAATCTAATTATTAAAAAGTACTGTTATGTTTGAGTTGGAATTTATATCAGAATTTTATGCTTTAAAATAAAATTGATATTTTATGTTTTTACATCTTTGTGAGAGAATATTAAAAAATAAATTGTTTCTATAAAAAAAAAAGATACTTAAAGGAACCTTACACCCAGAAGTGGAAGAAAGATAACTGCCACAAAGAAAGCACATGGAAGTATAAATCCCATGAGAAGAACAGTTACATGAAAGATGAATAAAAAATAATAAAACATTATCAATATACTAAACCACCAAACCATAAATATAAATAAGAGAGGAAGAATCAAAGAGTATTCAAATCAACTAGAAAAAAATCAACCAAATGACAGATGCAAGTCCATACCTTTTGTTAATAATTCTGAATATAAATGGTCTTAATTTGCCAGTTAAAAAAACACAGAGTGGCTTAATGAATATAAAAAAAATTAAGACCCAACAATATGTTGCCTACAATAATCTCACCTCACCTGTAAGGACACATACAGAGTGAACAAGAGGAAGGACAGAAAATGATATTCCAAGCAAATGGATCCAAAAGCAAGGAATAGCTACAATTATACCTGACAAACAGGCATTAAAAGAAAAACAGAAGAGACAAAGAAGGTCACTATAGAATGATCAAGGAATCAATTCATCAAGAAGATGTAATGATTATAAAAAAATCTATATTAACCAAATAATGGAGCAGCTTTTTGGTTGTTGTTTTTTTCTGAAGTGGGAGGGTGGTTAGCAGGGATTTAACTCAGGGACACTCAAACACTGAGCCACATCCCCAGCCCTATTTTGTATTTTTTATTTAGACAGGATCTCACTGAGTTGCTTAGCGATCCTGTGCCTTAGCTTCCTGAGCTGCTGGGATTATAGAGCACTCAGTTTTATTAAAAACAAAATAAAACACTATTAGACTTGAAAGGAGAGACAGGCTTTACTAATAGTTGGGGCCTTTATTAATTTATTTATAGGGCTATTTTATCTATCTATTTATCTATCTATTTATTATTTATTTATTTTTGAGGCCACTGACTTTTTTGATCTAAAAAAACTTTCCAAGGACAGTGACTGTTATGCCAAAAAAAAAAAAAAAAAAAAAAAAGGTGCCACATGGTATCAAACAGACCAGAGGTGAAGGTGGGGTGAGGGAAGGGGCCCAGAATCCAATCAGAAAAGGTAGTTAATGGTTTCCATGTAACTGAGGGAAGAAAGAGGAAGGCAGCTGCATGCAAGAGCAAAAATTCCAAAAAGATTGAAACGGTAAAGGGAGAGAACTCCTAAAGACCCTGGAGAATGTCAACAGCAATCTTTTCCTTTGTAGAACACAAGGAGCCCCTACTCAGCTGCAAACTCTGGAGACTTGATAATGGGGCTGGGATTGATGGCTGCCATAGAACATCACAAGAAGGAGTCACACCATTCTTGAAGCATTCCCAAAGCCGTCCGGAGACTGCTTGGCAATGCGCCACAAGTGTCGTTCAGCCATTCCCATAAGAGGTCTTCATCTTTCTTTAGCACCAGAAACTGACCAAGGATGACATAGGCCTTGTCGAAGCCCCTTTCTTCCAGCTTCTTGCCCAGGACTTCACCAAACCCAGCCAGGCTCCCCTCTGGCTTTCCTCCAGAGGTTCTGCCATGAAACCTCCATGCTTTGGGGAGGCTGTCATCTTGATGGAGCTTAATAGGCAGCTCTGTAAGGGCTGCTCTCCCCACTCCACCATTCCTGGCCACACCTCAGTTGGGGCCTTTAATACAACAATACCTCACTGTCATGAATGGGTAGATTATCCAGATAAAAATTTAGAAAAGAAACATCAGAGTTAAACTACACCTTAGATCAAATGGGCTTGACGGATACTTACAGAACGTTCTCTCCAATAGCTAAAGAACACACAATCTTTTCATCATCATGTAGAACTTTCTCTAGAACAGACCACATATTAGGTCACAAAACAAGTCTTAGAAAATTTTAAAAAATTGAAATCATATTATGTTATCTTTTTATCATAATAGGAAGAAACTACAAATCAATAGCAAGAAAAACTTGAGAAATTACACAAAAACATGGAGACTGAAGACACTTATAAATTAGCAGTGGGTCACTGAGGAGGTCAGAGGAAAGTTAAAAAAAATCCTTGAAACAAATTAAAATGAAAATACAATATACCCAAACCTGTGGGATACAACAATAGCAGTACAAAGAGGGAAGTTTATAGCAATAAATGCTACATTTAAAAAAATAGATTTCAAATAAACAACTTGATGATGCATCTCAAGATTTTATAAAAGAAAAAATACTCAAAATTAATAGAAGGAAAAATTATAAAGATGAGAGCAGAAATAAATGAAATAGAGTCCTAAAAGAACAATAAAAGGATCAATGAAACAAAGAGTTGGTTCATTGAAGGGTTAAACAAAATTATAAAAAATTATCTAGACAAGTCAAAAGACAGCACATGCCAAATAAATAAAATTAGAGGTGAAGAAGGAGACATTACAACTGATACTACAGAAATTAAAAGGATCATTAGGTTTATAAAATATTATAAGTTAACATATTGGAAAAATCTAGAAGAAATGAACAAATATATGGAAACATAACCTATCAAAATTAAACCAATCATATAAAAATCTGAATAAAGTGAAAACAAGTAATGATATTAAACCAGCAATTTTTGAAAGTTTTCTAACAATGAGCCAAAATTAGATGGCTTCACTGCTGAATTTAATGAAACATTTAAAGAACAACAATGCTCCTCAAAATATACCATAGATTAAAAGAGAGGGAACCCTTTCTAACTCATTTTATGTGGACAGCATTACCTTGACACCTCTTCTAATGAGTATATAACATCAGCAAAAACAAACACAGTCCAATATCTCTGATGAACACAGATGCAAAAATACTAAACAAAGCTCTTGAAAATAAAATCCAATCACATATTTCAAAAATCAGACATGATGATCACATGGTTTCACTTCACAGATGCAAGGTTGATTCAACACACACAAAATAAAGAATAAAAGTCAAGTGATTATCTCAACAGTTATAGAAAAATATTTGATTAAATTCAACATCTCTTCATGATAAAACCCTGAATAGAAATTATATATAGAACAATCAGGCCTTAACATAATAAAGGCTGTATATGACAAACACATAGCATCCTATTGAAGGGAGAAAGACTGAAGGCATTTCCTCTAAGATCAGGACAAAACAAGGGTGTCCATTCTCAGCAATCTAGTATTAGAGTTAAATTAATACTTAGCCAGAGCATAAAGTAAGAGAAAGAAATTAAAAGGCATAAAAATAGGAAAGGAAGAAGTCAAATCATCCCTGTTTGCAGATGATATGAGTCTATACAAAGAAAAATCAGAAAGACTCCATGAAGACTATTAATTCAGTAAAGCTGCAGGAAACACAATCAACATACAAAAATCAGTATCTGTTTTCATATGCTAATAACCAATTCCCTGAGAAAGAAATCATGAAAGCAATCCTACTCACAATAGCTACAAATAAATAAATAAATAAAAAACTATACCCAAGAATAAACTTAACAAAAAGGAAAAAACTCTACAATGAAAATCATCAAAATATAATTTAAAAAATGGAAATACACACACACATTGGAAAGATCTTCTATGTTCATAGATTGGAAATATAAGTACTGTTAAAATAGTTATACTACCCAAAGCAATTTGCAGATTTAATGAAATTCTTCTTCAATTACCAATGATATTCTTTACAAAACTAGAAAAAACGACTCTAAAATCCATATGAAGTCTGAGAGACCCTACATAACAAACGGAATCTTGAGCAAAAAGAGCCAAGCTAGAGGCGTCACAGTAACTGATTTCAGACATACCATAAAACCACAGTAACAAAAACAGCATGGTATTGGCATTAAGACAGACATGTGGACCAATAGAAGAGAACAGAAAATCCAGAAATACATCCACACATTTTTAGATAACTGATTTTCAATAAAGGTGCCAAAACCATACAGTGGAGAAAGGACAACCTCTTAACAAATGGTTCTGGGAAAATTAGATATCCACATGCAGAAAATTGAAGCTTGACTCCTCTCTCTCACTCTGTTAAAAAAAAAAAAACTCAAAGTGTATGAAAGACATAAACTAAAGATCTGAACCTCTGAAAACACTAGGAAAACACTGGGGAAACACTTTGAGACATTAGTACAAATAATGAGTTTCTGGATAGGATTCCAAAAGCACAAGAAACAAAAGCAAGAATTGACAAATGGGGTTATATCAAATCAAAAAGCTTCTTCAGAGCAAAGGAAACAAACAATAGAGTTAGGAGAAAAATCCACAAAATGGGAGAAAATGTCTGCTAGCTATTCATCTGCAGAGGATTAATATGCAGTATAAAGAATTCAAAAAACAATAGGAAAAAAAGAGAATGTTTTCTCTCATATGCAAAAGCTATAGAAAAATAAAGGAAAGGGGAAGGAGAGGATAGGATAATATAAAGAACCAATCAAATATAATAATAGAGGAGTGAAACGAAGTCGGGTAGAGGAAGGAAATGGGAAAGAGGAAGGAAGATGAGAAGAAATGGGGAGAGATCATGAACTGAATTTTATTTCCATGCATGTACAAGTTTGTCAGGATGAACCCAACTATTATGAATAATTATAAATCTCTAAAAAACAGAAATAATCAAATTTTTAAAAGGACAAATAATCTAAATGATCTGAACAAACACTTCTCTCAAGAAATACAATGACCAAAAACTATATGGGAAAATACTCAATAACATTTGCCATTAGGGAAATGCAAATTGATATTACAATGAAATATCACCCCACCCCTATTAGAATGGCTATTATCAAAGAATAGCAAAAGGGCGGGGGATGTGACTCAAGCGGTAGCGTGCTCGCCTGGCATGCCTGCGGCCCGGGTTCAGCACCACATACAAACAAAGATGTTGTGTTCACTGAAAACTGAAAAATAAATCTTAAAAAATTCTCAAAGAACAGCAAAAACACACATAATTTTTTGAGTTCTTTGTATACTCTGGATATTAGGGCTCTATCTGAAGTGTGAGGAGTAAAAATTTGTTCCCAGGATGTAGGCTCCCTATTTACCTCTCTTATTGTTTCTCTTGCTGAGAAAAAACTTTTTAGTTTGAGTGAGTCCCATTTGTTGATTCTTGTTTTTAACTCTTGTGCTATAGGTGTCCTATTAAGGAATTTGGAGCCCGACCCCACAGTATGTAGATCAGAGCCAACTTTTTCTTTTATCAGACGCAGAGTCTCTGTTTTGATATCAAGCTCCTTGATCCATTTTGAGTTAACTTTTGTGCATGGCGAGAGAATGGGATTCAGATTCATTTTGTTGCATATGGATTTCCAGTTTTCCCAGCACCATTTGTTGAAGATGCTATCTTTTCTCCATTGCATGCTTTTTAGCACCTTTGTCAAATATAAGATAGTTGTAATTTTGTGGATTAGTCTCTGTGTCCTCTATTCTGTACCATTGGTCCACCCGCCTGTTTTGGTACCAGTTCCATGCTGTTTTTGTTACTATTGCTCTGTAGTATAGTTTTAAGTCTGGTATCGCTATACCGCCTGATTCACTCTTCCTGCTTAGAATTGCTTTTGCTATTCTGGGTCTTTTATTTTTCCATATGAATTTCATGATTGCTTTTTCTACTTCTACAAGAAATGCTGTTGAGATTTTGATTGGCATTGCATTAAACCTATAGAGAACTTTTGGTAGAATCGCCATTTTGATGATGTTAGTTCTGCCTATCCATGAAATGAACAGGGTATATTTTTCCATCTTCTAAGATCTTCTTCTATTTCTCTCTTTAGGGTTCTGTAGTTTTCATTGTATAAATCTTTCACCTCTTTTGTTAGGTTGATTCCCAAGTACTTTATTTTTATTGAGGATATTGTGAATGGGGTGGTTGTTCTCATTTCCATTTCAGAAGATTTGTCACTGATATACAGGAATGCCTTTGATTTATGCATGTTGATTTTAAATCCTGCCACTTTGCTGAATTCATTTATTAGCTCTAGTAGTTTCTTTGTAGACCCTTTTGGGTCTGCTAGGTATAGAATCATGTCATCCTCAAATAGTGATAATTTAAGTTCTTCTTTTCCTATTTTAATGCCTTTAATTTCTTTTGTCTAATTGCTCTGGCCAGTATTTTGAGAACTATATTGAACAGAAGTGGTGAGAGAGGGCAACCCTGTCTTGTTCCAGATTTTAGAGGGAATGCCTTCAGTTTTTCTCCATTTAGAATGATGCTAGCCTGAGGCTTAGCATAGATAGCTTTTACAATGTTGAGGTAAGTTCCTGTTATCCCTAGTTTTTCTAGATGATTGGCTAAACAAACTCTGGCACATCTACACAATGGAATGTCCTTCATTAACAAGGAGAATAACTAGTGATGCATGAACAATGTGGCTAGATCAAAATGCACTCTGGGTAGTAGGAAAATGGTCACTCACAAGACTATATACTGTATAATTCTATTTATATTACATTCCTCAAATGACAAATTTATGGAGATAGAAAAAAGATTAGTGGTTTCAGGAGGACAAAGATGAGGTATGATTGATTATAAAGGATTAGCATGAGGCATTTCCTTTGTGATTATGTGATAGTTCTGTATCTTAATTCTGGTGGCTTTACAATTGTCAACTTTGTCTAAAATGACAAGAATTACATACACACACATATACACAAATCAATACATGTAAAATATGTAAAAGTAGAAATGTGTAGCCTAGGTAACAGTGAACCACTGGCAATTTCCTAATTCCAATATCTTACTACATTTATAAAAGATAGTTTCACTGGGAGAAAACGGGGTAAAGGTCATTGGGATTCTATACTATTCTGGCAATATCTGTAGTATATAATTATTTGAATATAAAAAGTTAAAGTGTGAATAAAATAAGAATCAAGAACAAATAAAGACCATCATTACCTTTTAATTTTAATTGTCTCCCCTAATCCTCAGGAAATACGTTCCATGAACCCCAGTGGATGCTTGAAAACAGATAGTATTGAGCCTTGTGTATAATATGTATACAAGGACATTAGTGAAAAAAAATAGTACAATCTGAATGCATTTTGTAGTTACATACTATTGTACCAAGGTTAATTTGGTACAATAGTATACTATTCAATTACATACACTAATTGAAAGCTTTTTCTACCTTAACTAAACACTTATCACACACCATGGCTATAACTTTTACAGACGGAGGTGCAATAACATAACTAGAGTATTTTCTTCCATCTTTACAATTTCACAGATAGATTTGTTCTTTTTTAAAAAAATATTTATTCTTAAGTTTTAGGTAAACACAATATCTTCATTTTACATTTATGTGGTGCTGAGGATCGAACCCAGTTCCTCATGCATGCTAGGCGAGCACTCTATCACTGAGCCACAACACCAGCCCCAAGATTTGTTCTTAACATGGATCTTAACAAACTCAGCATATGATTTTTCTCTTTCCTAAGTTAGAGAGCTTTCACCTTTTCACTTAAATGAACCACTTTACTGCCTTTCTTTGGGCCAGAATCTCTGTTAATATGCTATGGAACCTTTATCAAGCTACATGAGAACTACATGAACATAAGCAATATGAAGCTGCAACAGCTGATGTGATAACTGAGATAGTTACTGAGTGACTAATGGACAGGCAGCATAGACCACATGGGTACATTGGCAAAGGAATGATTTTCAAACCTGGTGAAATGATATACTACTCAATTATAAAACCTATCAATTATACCTGGAATTTTCCATTTATTATTTTCAAACAAGAGTCAACCATGGGTGACTTAAACCATTGAAAGCAAAATGGCAGATATGGGAAAAGGGTGTCTATTGTGTTCATTTTACAGTGTTTATTTAATTTCACTTTTATCCTCACCCTACCTCTAAGGAAATAAATAATGTAACTTGGAATCTTAGATTGGATCTGGAATAGACAAGGGCATTAGTGAAAAAAAACAGTGAAATCTGAATGCATTTTGTAGTTAAGAACTATTGTATCAAGTTTAATTTCTTAAATTTGACCACTTTCCTTACAGAAAATATTAGTTGTAGGGTTTTTAATATCACAAAACTGATCTGTAGACAAAAAATAATGTTAGCAAAAGTATTAAGTAACTGAAGCATTCATACATTGGTGGTGAAAGGATAAAATGGTACAATCACTTTGGAAATTGGTGTCACAGTTTACCATAAATTCACACATATATCAACCTTATAATCCAGCAATTGTTTAAGATATTTTCTCGGGGCTGGGATTGTGGCTCAGCGGTAGAGCGCTCGCCCAGCTCAGGCGGGACCCAGGTTAGATCCTCAGCACCACATAAAAATAAAGGCATTGTGTTGTGTCCATCTACACCTAAAAAATAAATATTAAAAAAAGATATTTTCCCAAGATAACTGACAACACTTTAACACAAAAAGAACAGTATGAAAATGTCTGTAGCATCTTTGTTCATACAGCTCAAACTGCAAACAACTGAAATTTACACCAGAAGGAACATCCATAAACAAATTGCAGTATATTCACAAAATGTAAAATCATGCAACAATAAAACGAAACAACACAAGAAACAACTTGAATAAATATCTAAAACATTATTCTGAGATTATAAAGACGGACGGACAGTAGTATATATTGTATGATGGCATTTCTCTGAAACTCTAATATAAGCAAAATTAATCTGTGGTTAAAAGACAATTGTCAAATTGTATCCTAATATTTTATATATTAAAAAAGGATTATTACTTATTTTAAAAAGTCAGTTGCCTTTGTGAAAGAATGGGGACTGGGAAGGGATAAAAGGGACCTTCCCAGAATGAAAAAAATGTTTTTTTAGGGGGTTGGGTTTCATGAGTGTATATGTTTTTCAAATAGTGGAAATATAAGACCTGTACATTTCAACATAAACTTTTTACAAAAAAAAAAAAAAAAATCCTACACCATTTTCTTTTCCTTTCATTTACTCTATTGCAAAATTAGCTGAAATTTTTTGTTTCTCTTTGATTATAATGTATCTTTTATCCATCTGCTTTTTTTCTCATTACTGTTTTCAGCAATCTATGTTGTCCATACATGTGGATTTTCTTAGAGATAAAAATTTGTAAATTTATCTTATTTGATATGGCCATTATTTGAAAATATTTAACCTTCATCTTATTAAATGTTGTTTCTTTTTCCTTCACTATCCTCTTTACTGGGACTGTAATTATACATGTGTGACTGCAGTCCATGTTTCTAAGATTGTTCTGTTTATTTCCAATTCTTTTCTCTACGTACTTCACTTTGCATATTTTATATTATCCTTATGCTTTTTATTCTTCATTATTCTCTTTAGTACACATAATTAGTTAATTGTATGTATTTCCAGTTTTATTTAACAGGCCCACTGCTTAACTCCCTAATCTGAACTTTCAGGTCCACAATTTAAAAAGCTCTTAGGGAAAAATCATGACACTTGCTTTTTGACTGAACATTATTGCCTGTGTTGGTAAATTTTCCATATGCACATGAAATGAATGTCCATTTTGAAATTGTTAGATGCAAGTTCTATGTATCTTAATTATATTTTATTTATAGAGTGTGCTGTCCAAATACTCAAAAAACACTACTTTTGATGTGTTTGGCATATCAGCAACTGGTATAAATTTTATGTGAGGCACTTCAATTTTCCAATCTGTTGCTCTAGTTCAGGCAAGTGTTAAATGCCTACTTGTGTTCTATTTCACAATGCAATCCTTTTGTGTGAGATAAACCCCACTGCCCATGATTAGAATCAGTGAAAGACACCTACAGAGTAGAAAATGGCTATTGCCAAGATCACCCTCTCCACAATTTCAATTGTTCTGATACTGTTTTCACAGATCATCATTTTTCTTTAAAAAAAAATTCTTTTTAAAATTTCCTTTGTTTTGTGTCTTTTTAAAATTTTATTATTATTTCTATTATTATTATTATTATTATTATTATTATTATTATTATTATTATGTGTGTGTGGTGCTGGGGATTGAACCAGGGCCTTGTGCATGCAAGGCAAGCACTCTACCAACTGAGCTATATCCCCAGCCCCTTAAAAGTTCCTTTTTAAAAGTTGTTGAGATGGGATCATTGCCCTTCCAAGATCTGAGATTCTACCAAGAAGTGTAAATATATGACAATTTTTAATACTATGCCAGTTACTTTGTTTAAAATACCACATTAAGAATGTGTCTTTAACATCATTACTTCATTTAACTTTTTTCTCTATTCTTAGTATTTCTGGTAAAATAAAATTTGATCCAATAAATTCATTATGCACAGATTAATAAATTTTTATAAGAAGGTCTAATAGGTGATGCTAGCACATCCCATCATAGGGCACTTATTTTGCCCATTTATCCCAATTTTAGTGAGACTCAACTGGATCCCTTAGTGGTATAATTTGGACATATTTTGTCCCCCAGAGGGTCGTGTCCTGGCAGCTTCGCCCCAGGCTGGTAGTGTGGTGGTGCTGAAAGCTTTAAAAGATAGTTAGGTAACAAAGATGTTGTGTCCGCCGATAACTAAAAAATAAATATTAAAAATTCTCTCTCTCTCTTTCTCTCTCACTCACTCTCTCTTTAAAAAAAAAAAAAAAAAAGATAGTTAGGTCACTGTGGACATCATCCTTGCAAGGCATTTATGTAGTTCCCTGAAGGTTATAAAACAAAGCCACCCTATTCACTTGACCCTTTCTGAATATAGCCAGTTCCTTTGGTTTCTCCACAATTTATGAGGCAGTCAAGGAGACTTTGCCACAGAATGAACAGATGGAGCCACCTGATCTTGAATTTCCTGTCTCCAAAACTGAGCCAAATAGACCTATTTTCTTTTCAAAATACTTAAGCCTCAAGTATTTTGTTAAAGCAACAAAAAGGACCAATATACTTGGTTAATGTGATGCAAACTAGTCCTCTCAAATCAATATAAAGGCATGTTTTCCATCTGAACTACACAAATAGTCTATTCATTAACCCTTTTATACTATGGTAATATACTGTTTCCCCAACAATTTTTACAAGTGACTTTGATTTTAAGCAAATAAAATCTTTGATTTTTTTCAAATGTCTCTACTAGGTTAAACTCTACTTGGTCTTAATGTGTGACTGTGTGTGTGTGTGTGTGTGTGTGAGAGAGAGAGAGAGAGAGAGAGAGAGAGAGAGAGAGAGAGAGAGAGAGAGAGATTGCACTGTTAAAATCTATTTCCTTTAAATGTTTTGCCAAAATTTTCTCAAAAGATACTGATTTTTCTTTTATTGTTAATATTTTATCCAAGATTTGTTACTGGATTTATCCTGGCTTCATAAAACAAGTTTGTTTTCTACTTTTTGAAAGAGTTTGTGCAGAGCTTAGTAACACTTCTAAATATTTGATAGACTTCTCCACTGAAGTCATCAGAGCATGGAGTTTTCTTTTTGTCAAGGTTTGGGATTCCCAATTCAATATTTATTTTTAGATCTTTCTGTTTCTTCTTACATCATTTTTGATAAGTTGTGTTTTAAGGATATTTAAATGTCAATTTAATTTACTAAGTCTATTGGCATAAAGTTGTTTATAACATGCTCTTCTATTGTCTTTAATATCAACAGGCTATATAATGATGTCCTCATTTTCATTCTTGATGTAAGCAATTGATGTTTTCTCTTTTTAACTTGATCATTTTTCTTAGTTTCCTGCCACTACAGATGATCATAAACCAAGTGACTTAAAACAGAAATGTATTCTCTCACAATTCTGGAGGTCATCAATCTAAAATCAAGTTCCCCTCTGAAAGGTCTGGTTGCAGGCAATCTGTGACATTCCCTGGCTTGTAATTCCATCACTCCAGTATCTCCCTCCATTATTGCATGGCTGTCCTTCTATGCTCACGTCTTCATGTGGACTTATAAAGACCCCAATCATTGGATTTAGGGTCCAGCTTTATATAATATGAACTATTTATATCTATAAAAACCCTATTTCTGAATAAGGTCACACTGTGAAGTTTTTAGGTGAACATGGATTTGGGGAGAGATAGTATTCAGGCCAGTATATCAGTTTTGTAAGGTATTTATCTTTTTTTTTTTTTGGTACTGGGGATTGAACCTAGAGGTACATAACTACTCAGCCACATCTGCAGCCCTTTTTATTTTTATTTTTTTATACAGGGTCTCACTAAGTTGTTTAGGGCCTCACTAGGTTGCTGAGGTTGGCCTTGAACTTGCAATCCTATCTTAGCTTCCCAAGTTGCTGGGATGGCAGGTGTGCACTACATACCTGGCAAAAATTCATTCTCAGTTTTGTTGATTTTTCTCTGTTAATTTCCAACAATTTCAAAGGAGTCCTTGGTTAAGATGTCTTCAAACTTTTCTTTTATACCAAGTGGTAGGCCACTTGATTTTTTTCTTTCAAATCTGATATTCTTCTTATTTTCACTCCTTTCCTTTTTGATTTTTTACTTTGTATGCTTTGAATTGTCCTGTCTTCAAGTTTAGTGATTCATGTTGTCATAGATCATATTCTAGCATTGCTTCTACTTTTTTATTTCCATATCTCTGCTACAATCCTCAATTATTCATACCTTTTATTATTGTTATCAACCCCTGATAATTCAAACAACCTGGTAATTTTCAAGATTGCTTGTATTGACTGTTATCTTTCTGGATCAAATTTTTACTCCTCCGCAAGTCTTATAATTTCTTACCATGCGCAGGATATTTTCTATAAAAGGACAGTAGGTATGAAAAGAAATAATGGTTATCTCCAGAAAAGGCTATGCCTTTCCTTAGTCAGACTCCTAGAGTGGAAGGCTGAATTAATCTGATTTGCCATTGAGGAAGAGCTGGGCTTTACTGCAGTGATAGTTTGATTCACTATATCATTCCCTTCAAATATATTCTGAGTAATGGACAGGATTTCTCAGCAGGAACTGGAATTTGAGCACTGGTGAAATTCTAGTAGAGTCTTTGCACTTTTCAACTGCACTGTCAGGGTTCTAAATTATAGATTTCTCTTTACATTATATCACAATTGCATATTTTAGGTATCCGGGATATTCTCTTTGATATCTACTCCTGTTCTTGGCTTTCAGACATATCACCTACTTTTAAGACCTACAACACCTCACAAAGATTTTTCCTTTTTTAAGCTCTATTCTGTATTTTTTTCCTTCCTTATAAATGAGAATACCTTTGCTAAAACCAGCACTTTGACTGTTTGAAAACAGATAAGATGTACATAAAGAGATTTACAGGGTACTAATAAGCCAATATTTATTGAGATTTTAGTTTGCAGGGAATCTGTACTGGACACTGCAGAAGATATAGGAAATGTCAACTTTCTCTTTCACACATTTATTGAGCACCCACAACACATGACATCATTCCAGCAATAGCACCCACAAAATATAACACATTTCAGCAATATACAATATAATCTTAGTAATTTGGATGGAAATGAAGTTTCTAAATTATATATCAAGTTGATTTTCTGAAATCTGACCAAAAGTGAACTATTTTTGGCTCCTTCTACCTTGTGATTCTTCCATATCTTACAATCTTGTAGACATCAATATTCAACATACAAAGAGAAAAACTGGGTGGGAACATCTCCTGTTTCTCAAAACCTGAATACAAAAATAGTAAACATATCCACTCCACTTTCTAAAATACACTCTCATGCCTATAATTAATTGCAAGGGATGCTAGAAAACAGTGTCTTCTTGTGTACCCAAGACAAAAAGGAAATATATTTTTCACTATTAGTTTGCAGTACCTGCAAATTGTTACCTTAAAACATCTTACTCTGAAAGCTCAAACATTCAACAAAAAATAATGTTGATTGAATTAAACAGAAATGTCTTACCTGTTCTTCCAAGCTATTGCACTTGACAGTAGAGGAAAAGTATAATTGAAGGAGAGCATGGTTGTCTTCCTTGACTTCAGCCTTAAACTTAGGGGTGAATATACATTTCAAATATCTTGACTTTTTAAAATCTATTAATATTTGCAGCTCATGTTATTTCTAAGGGTAAAAGTTAACTAATTGAATTTAAATTCTATCCAAGTACTATTTGTCTTAAAACCATTTTGTTAATGTGTGGTTTGTATCTCTAATCCTGACATTCTAGAATGGACAAACAAGTCCATGTTAGTTCCTGAGCCTCCTTTCCAACACATAATTTACAGTTTTGTGAGCTCTGATTCCATCAATTTCTTCTCATCGTAATGTGGATTCTTCATAATTAGAATTAAGAGTTTGCTTGAATTGTAGCAATCTAGGTTGGATGATACTTCCCAGGTATGGTGGCACCATGATTTTCAAAGACATGATACCTTTTTGTGATTTGTATCCAATTTTTCTAGTAATGACAACACTTAATTAATCAATATTTGTTGAAATTCTTCCCATGTTCACATTGCTTGATAATAAATAATATTTTCTCCCATTTTCCTCATTATTAGTCCACAAATGTTTTTAGAAATATTATTTACTGATTTCTTTAGCGACTTATTTATAATCATGGTCTCTAGTTCCATCACATAAGCACTTTCCCTTAGACTGCTCTTTCTTAACATTTTAAACCATTTCACCATTTCTTCTTCTGGCATTGGAAGCATCTCTTCTAAAAATATAATAAATCTTGTTAATCTTCTTCAAAAGATTCTTTTGCAAACCAGTTTGCCACTAGGAACACCAGAACATTTTTTCCCCTTTAATCTCACCAGGGATCTGTAAAGCATTCTTTACCTGCCCAAATAAGAAATTCAAATAGAAACTATATAATCACTTGCATGACAAAAGAGAAAATTGTTTTAATAGAAGCATATCACTATTATTTTGTACCTAAGTTTTTGCCTTTTGATTTCTTAGTTTGTTCTTAGTGTAAATTCTAAAATGGTCACATTCCATTAACCAGGCTCAATATTTACCTGTCATGACTACTTTTACTAGTAATTATAATCTGGGGTGACTTTTGTTTGATAGTAATGATATCTGCTGTTACAAACTGCCTAGCCTTGTTTATAAATACTAACTCTTGTTTTATGTAAAACATGACAGAAGTAAATTTACTAGTTACCTCTCTCAATCACTGGTTATTAAAAATCTCATATCAGAGACTAGGCTTCATAAAACTATTGCAAGCATGTGTGATAAATTGGCATAGTATCTGGCCTTGTGGACAAAATCAAATCAATTCCTACAGAATCTCTTGTGCAAAGTTTAAGCCATTAAAAAAACATCAGGTCTGCTTCCATTTATAGGTGGATTCCAAAAAAAAAATATTTTTTCAACATTTTAAACACTATAATAAATGTATTAATGTGGCAAAACTCCAAACTTTAAAGCCCAATTCTAAATGATTTATTAACGAATACTTATTATTTTGGAAACATGGAAAATGTCTCTCATAAAAGTGCTATCAAAACATATTTTTATAGTGACTTACAAATGTGAAAGGCTGGGTTGTACAGACTGGTGCACTTCAGGATGTTTCTCGTAAATAAAGTAGAAAAAACTACAATGCTATAGTCCTTTGATTTTATTTCCTGGGATAAAAAAGTATAGGTAGAAATGTTTTTAAATAGTCCTCTTGATTATATCCTTAAAATGATTTATCAAATGGCTTATTTCATGTCTCCTGATTATCAGGATTCATCAATGTCACTGTCAGTCTTGATTAATTGGTTGAAAATTTCAGAGGGTAGTAAGTTACTTTTCTGAACCTTTTCTCCATCCCTGAGAATCATAATCAGTACAGAAATATTTTATACTTTCATTAAAAATCTCTGGAAAGTAGTCGTGTTCGTTCATCAATAACAGGGCAAGGAGCAGTATCATAGAGGGTTAATCCATGTAAATTGGTTTCCACCCGTAAAGAAATTTTCTGGAACAGAACAGAAAAGAAAATTATATAGAGAAGTTTGCTCCTTAAAGAAAGAGTAACTTCCTCTCCAGTAAGTTCTATAAAATTTCTGTGATTAGAGATATAAATCCATCTAATGAGTAACAAGAATGAGAGTGCTATTTTCCTAAAAAAGTTATCAAGTGATCTAGAAAAACAAAGCTTTTCTCATCAGAAAGTTTCCTGTTTTTCTCAAAGAACAGTGAAACTAAAGGTTGAGGATGGTCTATGTAATGTATAGAGTGTATGAAAATTCTACAAAAGAATGTCTTCAAGTATGTTTTCATTTCCAGTTTTGAGGCTGAACCTCATTAGCAATATACTACTTCCCCAAACTCGAACAATTACACCAGGGAAGGTATCTTCTGTTTATTATTTATGGTGCCAGATTTTGAACAGTTTCCAATGAAATGTTCTCTTACTCTGCCTGAAGGAAGTTTGACTATAAATCCAAGACTGTGTTTTCTTACCTGAAAATCACGAATGTAAGTCAGAAAAAAACCAAAGAAGGAAAATGACATAGACCATTCTGCTGCAGTAGTGACCATATGAAGCACATATCCCTTGAATGACAGGAGAAAAACTTAGTTTTGTGAAATTTCATTTAATCTACAATATTTCTCAAAACAAAACAAATTCTTATAAACTAGTTTGTCTTCTGAAAATAAACACTGATTTATTTAACATAATATTAAGAATTAAAGTAGATGACAGAAATTCCTCTTAAATCACATGAGCTATCTTAGTCTCACCTAGAACAAATATAATTCCACTTAGTAAAACAAAACAGGGGAATTCCTATTCTACAACCAAAAAGTTACTACTTCCCAATGTCATAAGATTCATAAAATGCTACTAAGAAAAGTTTTTAAATGTTCAACATAAACTTAGTAAGGGCTATTTTTAGAGTATGAAATAATATACAGGTTGCAATTAGGAGACTCATTCATTCCCACAAATATGCCCTATTTAGGGCTGAAACTTATAAAACAGATTAAAATAAAATGCTGCTCAGCAGTTTGTGAAAATAGATAAACTCCTTTTATTTCTTAGTTATATATCCTTCTGCCGCAGTCCGGCTGCAGCAAATTAACCAGGGGTGACTACGAACAACTTGTGTAGATTGATACAGCAGGAGAGGGAGCCGTTTATTGTAGGATAGTAGCGGTATTTATACATTCCACACAGCTTATCTTAATTAGCATAAACTAGATACAGCAGTCAACCAATAAGGAATCTCCACACTTAATGGTTTGCTTTTGTTACTTCACAAACCACTCCCTCTGGCATTTTGCCAGGCGCCATCCAGACTTGTTTATAAACTCTAACATTTACCAGGCGCCATCCTGACTTGTTTACAGACTCTAACATTCCTCCTCTCTTTTATTCTCAGGATCAAAGATACTTTCTCCACATAAATATCTACTACATTAGAACCCAAATGTCTGTAATAAATTTCCAGAAAATGTAACAAAATAATGAAATGTGGGAGAAGACACTTTTCAGTTCAGAAAACAAGTATTTTAAAAACAGAAAAATCCCAGTTGGGTATACTGTATCCACACTTAGGGCAATTTCTGAGAAAACACATTTGCCATTATAATTCTCTACATGTCTTGAAAATATCCACATATCACAAGGATCTACAAACTATATCGTATCTAGAGAAAAATCCCAATTCATAATTGATTACTAAAGAAGTCTCATTGGTTAGTGATAAAATGAAAAATACATCAAAATCAACCCAAAGAGTCATCTTTAATATAAAACTAAGTTTTATAAGATTCAAGTTCTTACTTTGTCCTCAGGATTCCAGTGCAGTTTCTGTACTAAATCAGTGCCAAAATCCCCACTGTATAAAATTGATGAGCAAGTCAGCACTATTAAAAAATAAGTCAAGGGAAGAATCTCAGAGAAGACCTGTAATTTTAAATTAGATCCAAAACAAAAATCACTTTGAAGGTCCAATAGGATAACTCATACATTTGCTGCCAAAGTCCAAACAAGTTTCTTAAAGATTGAATGTCACGTGGCAGTAGTAAAACTCAAAATGTGCCCAGATGATCACCACAAATCAGTCCTCATAGTAGATCCCTTCTCTCTTTGCTCAGAAACTATAATTCTATCATAAACTTCTACTAGATGTCATAGGGAGGGCATCCTTCAATTCTTTAAAGTGAGTATGATCAGGCTAAACATTACCTTAATTTTTTGGCTCGGTTACTGAGTTTTATATTTACAGTCCTTTAGTTTGTTTAGGGTTAATAACCTAAGACTCCCTCCCACACACACACACAAAAGTTGCTTACATTGTGCACCAATAGTGTTCACTTAATTTTTGTTATTCAATCCTCTTCCAAGTATAGCCACACTTTACAGTGAAGGATACTGCTAAATGCACTTACTCCACACCAGATAACCAACAGCAGTCTGATCCAGAAGACTTGTTTGCCATGAATTTTGGGCTGCATTTGGTAGGAAAGGATGGTCTGAACAAACATATATAATGAGCCCATACCAAAGGTGAGCACAGCTCCACTTACATGTGCAAAAAAAAGTGTTGTTTTCTGAGGTAGATTAAAAAAAAAAAAAAAAAAAAAGTCAATAAGGGAAACTCAGAACACATTGGCAATCCAATATTCAAAAGCACAAGCCAGATATTTCAATAGGACACTCACTGAGTGGAGAAGCTCTGCAGATTCAACAACATATTATTTCCTAAAACATTTTTCTTTTAATATTTAACATGAACCTGAAGATTATAGTAAAACCAAATTACTTCATACACTACCACTGAAAATATGATAGTAATTACTGATTTGTTCTTTTACTCATTTAATGATATGTTTACATTTAATAATATGGGTACTTAATTAGAAGCCATGTACTACTTAAGTCCTCAGATACATAAGTGAACAAAACAGACACAAATCCAGCGCTTACAGAGTTTATATTCTAGTGAGGCTACACAAAAATAAATAATAAATTTTAGAAATAAGGAAATTCCACAGTATGTTACATGGTGATAAGGGTAATAGAAAGAGTAGTTCAAGAAGGATTAATATGGCCGGGAATGCTGGGGATGAGGTGGTTTGATTTAAATTCAGCTTAAATTTAAATGTATTTTAAGGGCTCAAATTAAAATACTCTCCTTTGGCCTTATACACCAGGGAATACTATAAGTTATAATTTTTCTCCTTCCTATAGTTATCTGCTCATATTTTACTTTAAAAAAATTTTAAGTTATAGATGGACACAATATCCTTATTTGTTTATTTTTTATGTGGGGCTAAGGATTAAACCCAGTGCCTCATACTTGCAAGGCAAGTGCTCTACCACTGAGGTACAGCCCCAGCCCCTTATATTTTACTTTTTAACATTATATGTACACTTTGCTTTAAAAAGACAACAGTAGCTCTCTAAAATTCTGCAATCAAAAGGTTTTCAGTTGAATCGCTGTTTTTCTAAACTGGTGTCATCTATATTTCCTTTGTTTGAAAAGATCCAATTCAGTACTTGACACAGAAGATATGTAATGACTAAGACAACAAAAGAAAAGGGATTAGAGCTTGATTCTCCTCTTTTATAATCAACTGTACTAATACACAGAGTTCAATTTTCTTAGATGAAGGTAAGAGAAGATTCCTCGTATAAAGAAATAAGAGATTATAATTTATTTGCTAGGGGCATTGGCTTCCTCTTGAGAGACAGGGGGGGCTATTTTTATATGTTTTAGGGTGTTACACATTGACAAAGTATAGCTATAGCCTGATCAATATCAGAACATAGCTCCTTAACAAAATCCCATGAATTAAAAAGCAAAGAATGGAGAGTATTTAACTTTTTAAAAAACTGAAATGGATGTACATAAAACTGATTTTAATGGTAATTTTTCTGCTTAATAATATCATTCTAGAGACTAAGTAAATATAAGGTAAGATCTTCTGTAATGACAGAAGTTGATAAACAAGAGCAGACATTAACTCAGAGAAAATTACAATAATCCAATAATCCCTAACCATACAAATGCAAATTATGTTCTACTGAATACAATTGATTACCACCTGGTGAATTATGACCAATTTTGCTAATTTTGCATCCATTTGTAAATTCATTCCCATATTCTCTAACTACAAATGTATGTTACTTGGACTGTTCTTTTGAACTAGTTTATAATATCTATAGTTTCCTTCAATAATTAATAAGTTTAATAAAATCTTTGATACCTGTACAAAAGCTATGATTTTATCCCTTTGAAAATATATCCTTAACAACTCAAAAATTCATCCTTTAATGAGATAAACACAAACAAGAATTATAGAGATAAGTATGCAAATCCTAAGACAGAAACCTTATATATTTTATAAGTGATCTAAAATCTTTACCTAAAAGCAGTTAAACAGTTAATAAAACTTAGAAACTAATTTTCCACTTACTTATTCTTAACCCTTCCCAAGTCTCTCTGGGAAGAGAGAATGCCCCATGCTGACCAAGTATAAATTAGAGTTATGCTGTCAAAAACCAAAAAAGACCAGAAATTATCTGAAATTATCTGAAATTGGGAGAAGATGTTCCCTAGAGTACCCAAGAGAGAACCAACCCTACCAACACTTTAATGTTTTAGTCTTCTGGCCCCCTCAACTTTGAAAATGAATTTCTCTTGAACTACCCAGTTTGAGCATTTTGTTATGGCAGCCCTAGGAAACTGATATATTTTTCTGCTTATTAGTCCCTTCTAAGTTTTCTGGAGTATAAATTTACTAGAGGGAAAAATGCCTCTGTGGGCACTGAGGACACTTAACCATTTGTACAAATTTGTTTTCAAAATATTTAATCTTTAAATATTCTTCAAATACTCTATTATAGCAGTTACTAGGCTTTTTTTTTTTTTTTTTTTTTTTTTTTTTTTGGTATATGGGCAGAGGTACCAGGAATTGAACTCAGGGGTATTTGACCACTGAGTCACATCCCCAGCCCCATTTATTTAGAGACTGAGTTTCTTAGTACCTCGCCATTGCTGAGGCTGGCTTTGAACTTGCGATCCTCCTGTCTCAGGCTCCCGAGCCCCTGGGATTACAGGCATGCGCCATGGCACATAGCTAGGCATCTCTTAAAATGAAAACAGCCATAGTAGTAGTAACAGCATTTTTTTTTCAACCTGCTTAGTCCTTTGGCCTCTCTCAATAAGTTCCTAAATAATTAAGCAGAGTGTATTTGTGCTAAGTACTGTTAGGTGCTAGAAATGCAGTGGTGAACAAAACCACTGCACTTAAAATTAATGAAGAAACATTATCAATCAAAAAATGTAATAAATTTAAATAAACACTGATATAAAATTAGAATGTAATAAGAGCTATGAGGACTCAGTTTTCAGAAGCTTAGAGAATACACATGAAAAAAAGAAAATTCAAAATATTCTATAGCAGGAACTGACAGAAAATTATGGTATGTACTGAGATCTTAGGCTAAAGATCTTAGCCTAAATCTTCTTAAGCTCTGGGTTGTGGCAGGCCTAATAGCATATGAAAAAAGAGTTAAATAAACCTGTCTTATTTAAGGAATCAAAAAGAGGCTGGCATTATACACACCAGAGACACTAAGAACAAGAATGATGAGACTAGATGGTTTGACAAAACCGAGATTATATTAAGACCTTTAGAGTTAATTAATTAATTAGTCAAATTATTTTTCCTCTCTTGATTCTTTTTTCATGTATTTTCTGAACCTGTAAAGATTTAAGCAAGAGTACACATTTTAAAAAGAGTGAGATAGATACACATTTCCGAAGTATCACATTGGCTCCAATATCAAGAACTTATTAAAGGCACATAAGAGTAAATATAGAGGAACCAATGGTTTGGATGAGAGATAATGAAATCTAAATTGATTAAAAAGGAGATGGTAGGGAAAGTGTTATGGTTTGGATAGTAGGTGTCCCCCAAAATCTCATGTGCGATTCAATGTAAAAATATTCAGTTGAAATGATTGGGTTATAAGGGCCTTAACCCAATCAGTGAATTAATCCCCTTGAGTGGAAACTGAAGGCAGGTAGGGTGTAACTGGAGGAGGTGGGTATTGTGGGGGTAAGGGGGTGGCGTGCCTTTTGAGGTATATTATAAAATATATACTGCTTCCTGATTATCATGTGAGCTGCTTCGCTCCACCACACTCTTCCGCCATGATATCTGCCCCTCCACAAACCTCAAGGAATGGAGCCAGCTGTCTATGGATTGAGACCTCTGGAACTGTGAGCCCCCAAATAAACTTTTCCTCCTCTACAATTGTTCTTGTTGGGCTTTGGTCACAGCAATGAAAAAGCTGACCAAAACAGAGGGAAACAGAGATGGAAACAGAAATAGATGCACAAGAAATATTTAACAGATAAAACCAGTAGGTTTTTAATCTATTTAAAATAAATACAGTGTTAAATTCTCTTTCAAGTGAAAATACAGACCAAGTTCAAATATAATTTTTGCTGTGTAAGTCAAATAGAGTTTATAACTGCAAAAGAAAAGGGGAAGGAAGAGGCAATACAGTCACCACTTTACATAAGTAGGAAAAGTTTATATTACAGAGGAAGGTGAGCTACTAGATATCTAGGTAATGCTGCAGGGTCTGCTAATGAACCGGGCCAGTAAGGAAGCCAACAGTGAAAGATGAAGAGGACATTCAACAGGTCCAAAGTTGCATGAAGAGATGCAATAAAGAGAGAAAGAGTAATCTTATATAAAATTAAAAGGCCAAGAGGAATCCAAAACAAAACAAAAAAGCAAACATATAAACTGTCTTAGTAGGTGAATGAGATCAAGGTAGAAAAGCAGCTCATGTGAGTTCTATAAGGGAATACTATTGGAATTTACTGGGTTGGGTAAATATTTAAGATTCATTTTTACCCTATGGGTGGTATGAGATCTTGCTAAATTATCAAAGGACAACTACATCAATGAATCACTAGCCATGCCCTAAAAGTTCCCCCCAAATTTGTGTATGATACTGAGAAATGAACCCAGGGCTTCATTCATGCTAGGCAAGCACTCTACCACTGAGCTATATCCCAGCCCCTTTTAAAAATTTTATTTTGAGACAGAGTGTCACTAAGTTGACCAAGCTGGTCTCGTACTTGCCATCCTCCTACCTCAGTCTCCCAAGCTGCTGGGATTACAGGTTTGTGCCACTGTGCCCAGTTCCCAAAGTAATTTTTAACACAGATCTATAAAAACTGATGAAAAAAGGCAGGACTCTATTTATGTCATAGATAGCTATTTAGCTCTCCATCAAAAATTTTATTCCCCTTCTATAGATAGTACAGAGTTGTTCAGGACATTAATGCCCAGCAAAACTACATTTTCTAGCTACCCCCTGATCCCCAACCTCCACTTCTAGCAAATGGAAATCTGTAGAATGATGTGAGTCACCACAAGGTAGCAGGGAATCGTGCCCTGACCAAACAATACTCTGAACTTTCTTCTTAACTAGGCCTGACATGTGGGATTCCATGTTGATCTCTGCAATCCAATTTTAGCAAGAGTCTGTCTAAGTCAATTTAACTAGGATCCCCCATGTTAAACATCTGCTGATCCTGATTGGGTTCCTCAAACTCCACCATCCCCCAGGTGATATCTAATCACCCTGGTCTACTTTCAGCAAGAATCCTATTAGGTGAGTTTAGTCAGAATACCTCCTTATCCCTGATATTTCTTCTCAGTAATTTTCCATCCACTGACCACCATGCTGCTTCTTCACTATAAATTCCCATTTTTCTTTGCATTTAGAGGTGAGCCCAATTTCTTCCTGCTACTGCAAAATCTCACAGCAGTTGTCCCTTCACTAGTCAAGATGGCCCTAAAGAAAGTCTGCCTTATCCATTCTTTTTAATAAGTTTTATGAATAAATTTTTTAACATAAGTTAAAATTTTTAAGAAGTAGGTGTGACTTTTGCCATCTCCTAATTTATTGTTTCAGCCAAATAGCTACAGTAAACAGAGGCCCTAGGGCATGACAAAGCCCAAAGATGGACATAGGCTAGGCTTTAAATTACTCTGGGAGAAAAGCCACGAGTCAATGGGAAAAAAAGGAAAAAAAAAAAAAAAAAAAAAAAACAACCTGTATGGGATTCATGTGTAAGACCTCTACCCTCTACTGTGATAAGCCACTGAAAATTCAGGCTTTGTTACAGCAGCTAGCATTACCTTAATGTCCACATAGACTATGCTTATAGAGCTTACTGCATGTTGAGCATCCCTAATCTAAAAACTGGAAACATGAAATGCTGCAAAAATCCAAAACTTTTAAAGACTGCAGGGAGATTAATCAAAATCTAACACATACCAAGCGTGGAGCCATTATTACTATCGATTCCTCTGAAGAGCATCAACAGACAGGAATGTGGAGAGTTTACAAATACAGTCATGCATCACATAAATGTTTCCATCAATAAGGATCACATATATATGGTTGTCCTATAAGATTAGATTACATACTGGCATCTTAGTTTGTGTAAGTACAATCTATGATGTTTGCACAACAACAAAACTGACTATCAGTATATTTCTCAGAAAGCACACTACTGTCAGGTTTCAAATGAGTGTATTTGGTGAGGCTGATTGCTACTATTAGGAATAGTAATATTAGGAATATTAGGAATTAATATTACCAATACTAGTAACGAATATTACTAATACTATTATTTATTAATAATGATAGTAATATTAGAAATTTCCCCCCAAAAAGCTAGAAAAGCTATAGATCCTTCCTTACTTCCTAATGGGCTAGGCACCTAGGAATGGGAAAGCAACCAACTGAAACATCCAACAAGTACATAAAGTAGGAAAATGATTGTGACTTATCATATGAACAACAAAACAACTGGTGTTTAAGTCTCTGATTGTATCACTTATATCAATTCTTTTTGGTCTTGAAACAATATCCAATTAAGTAGTAATAAAGAGGCTAATTAACTGTCCTGTGGATCCTTTAAAAAGTTAGAATAAAGTATATTTTTTTAATTACTGCATTTGAATTTTTTATTGTGAAAGTAGCTATTTCTAACAGGGTCAACAACATAAGGCAGTAGATTCATTTTATTAAGGCAAAGAAACAAAAACAGTATGTAACTGAATGTTTCAAGCTTCCTTTTTAAACATGTATAATTAGGTACTTCAAAAAAATACCTATGCTAGGCTAAAATACAAACCTGGAAATTTGCCACAAGAGAAAGTCCTAAACAACTCAGTATTCCAAGTACAAGGCCAGCCTTGTTTAATTTGATGATAAGGTTCTCTTCAGGACTCAGGGCATGAACTTGCTTATAACGAACATAAATGGTGGCAATGCCTGGGAAGAGAGAATCCGAAAAACAACAAAGTAATAAATAACCAGGGAATAAAGTTGCCAATGAAGAGTTCACAAAGGTCACTGCTATTCAGAAGCACAGATTTTTCCTTTTAAAGTTAATCTGAGAGAAAAAAAAAAGCTATAGATTTTAAGAACTTTTAAGGTTACATCATAGAACTACTGGTTTCTCTGTGTGTCTGAGTAAGTTGTTTGCCTTCCATTAGTCTCATGTCTATAAATATTTAGTATAAAACTTAAGAGATGTGTGATGTCTAAAAGCTCTATAAAACACAAAATATCTTCATGATTAGCATCAAAGTCAAATGTAACTTTTTCTAGAATTAGAATGAAATAAGCACAGGAAAAAATATCCAAAAGTTTATATGCTTCATTCTCATATCATTTTATTTCAAATTACTACAATTTGGCTCAATCAGATATAACATTCAGATTATATAGGAAAAAAGCCCACTTTCCATACTTACTTGTCAAGAAAGGGCCCAAATCAAACTTTCCACTGCCAAAGAATTGCCAAAAAACATAACAAAGATATGCTTTTACAGACATACTTCTGAAGAGTTCAGCTATAAATGAATTTCTATAAATTGAATAATTTTCCTTGTTTTGGACATAAGCAAACAATAAATATCACATAAATGAATTCAAATATTTAAAACAATCATAGCTAAAGAAAGTATATTTCAGTAAATCAATAAAGTTTTGGTTCATAAAACATTTCCTCAATTATAACAATAAAATAATTAAGAAATAGTAATTAGTATTAATTACTATTAATCGTGTTTAAAGAAGAAAATAGTAATTAGTATTAATTTTGATTGATAAAAGCTCTCTCATTACTTACATAAAACTGCAGCAATATTTAACATTGCCCCAAACAAGCATTTTTCTGGAGCTACTGTACCAGTGTCACTGAAAGAAAAAAAGAAAATGTGAATTTATCACATTTCATGTTTTAGTCAGCTTTCATTGCTGCAACAAAATACCTGAGATAAACAACTGAAAGGAGGAAAAATTTATTTCAACTCACAATTTCAGAGGTTAAAGTCCAGTTACTTGACTCCATTGTTTCTGGGCCTGTGGAGAGGCAGTACTTCATGGTGAGGAAACTGCTCACCTTGAAGAGGTCAGAAAGAGGAGCAGGTGGAGAGAAAGGGGCCAGGGACAAGATATAGTCCCCAAGGGCATGCCCACAGAGAAGGACCTACATCCTTCAACCAGGCCCTACCTCCTACAATTTCCATCACCTCCAAATAGTCCATTCAGCCATGAGTCCATCAAGGGACTAGTCCACTGATCATGTCAGAGCCCTCATGATCCAATTTCTTCCCAAAAGTCCCACCACTGAACACTGCTGCATAGATGATCAAGCTTTCAACACATGAGACTTTGGGTGACATTCTAGATCCAAACCATAACACTGGATATATGTGTGTATTTCTTCTACGGAATAAGTTGTAACAGGAGTTACTTCAAACCCTTTATCTTTTAAAAACCCATGAGCTCAACATATATCACTTTACAGAGAGAACATGATAATTTGTACTTCAAATATTTGCCTGCTTTAATATTTTAACAACATTTAAGATTATTTACCTTCCACATAATAGAAATTAATATAAATTGATTTTTAAAGAAGAAAAAGCTACCCTTATTATTTTAAGACTTTATTGCTGACTTACCATGAACCAAGCACATGCATCTATCTGTCTATTCAGAATACTCCCTGAATACCATAGGCCCTTACACAACTCGCCTTTTTGCACCTGTTGTTGACTTTGCCTATAATCCAATTAATACTTGCTCAATTAAAAAAGTATCAAGCTGGGCATGGTGGCACACTCTTATAATCCCAGCAACACCAGCCTTAGCAACTTAGAGAGGCCTTTAGTGAGACCCTGTCTCCAAATAAAACATATAAAAGGATACGGCTCAGTAGTAGAGCACCTCTGAGTTCAATTCCGAGTACCAAAAAAATTTTTTTTTTTTTTTATCAAGTACTTACCATTAGCCAGACATCACTTCTGAGACAGGAATATGGAGGGAAGTGAAACAAAAGGCCCTGTCCTTATGAAGCTAACATTCAAGAGCAATTTTGAGGCCTCTCCTCTCTACAGCCTTGAACTACTCACTCCTCTAGAAGAGTAACACAACATTTTGTCCAGATTTCTATCAAAATGACTTGTCATTCCACATTGCAACATATCTGTTTACATGCTTGTCCTTCAGGGTACTGTGCAATATAGACCCAAATAGAAAACACACTATTTACTAACTGTAGTATCTTGGGCACCTATCACTTTAACCAAGTGGAAAAAAAAGAGAAGTGAACTTGCAGCAATATTTGCCTTTAAGGGCAATTTACATTCAGTTCTGTCCTTTGGGGCTGTAACAACTAAACCTTTTGGATAGGACTTACAGACTAAAGTGAACTTTGCAGAACATCTATCTTAAGTATTTTGTAAATGAAAGAAATGAGCCTAGGAGAAGTAAAATCAGTGCTAGAGTTTAAATACCTTAAAATGATGGAGAAAGATTCCAGAGTAACACCAAGTTCCTTAGCAGAAAAATTTTAAAAGCAGGAGAGAAAAGGAAGTGTCTAGGGCACTAGTAGAAGATCACATGGAGTACCATCAGAGAACTGAAACTCTCAAAAAAAAACTCAGTGGCCTCCGAAATTATTTAAACTTCCTTTAAAGTGAAAGAAGACAAGTTCTCAGAAGGGAAAATAAAAATACCAAAAGGCCCTCATGAATCTTAAATATATGCCTTCTCTAGGAACTACTAAAGAATGGTCTAGTTCCTTAGGCTGGGAATATCTCTAGCACAGTGGTAGTTATCAACCAAATTATTCCTAGAATTTAGAACCTTAAATTATAAAAAAAAAAAAAAAAAAAAAAAAGTGGTGGTTTTGTAAGTATTCTCAACTGTCTACCAAATTTGCTTTTATCATTTGTTTGATACCTCACCACTATAGAAACAACAAACATACATGGTAATGCCCAGATCTTTCCTTGACATTTTAAAAAGTCAAAATGAATACTCTGTTTATCAGCCTTTAAAATTTTGCTTTTTCTGTATTAGAAAGGTTATTTTTCAGAAAATAAGTAGATGAATAAATTAAATAACTATAACAAAGTGAAAAATGCTACTTAATTCCAACAACAAAAGCAATGCATTCAGTATCTCTATGAAGAATGACATTTCCAAAGCATCATACAGAAGTTGAATAGTTATGGACCTAACTATATTCCAAGTAGAATCATTTAGATTAAAACACTGGTAGATGTTCATATTTAAAAATGATATTTTAATAATGTTCTCCTCATCTTCCCTCCCTATTTAATATTTAACTTTTACATAAAAGTTTGAATCTTACTAACTCAGAAACCATTCATAAAGATTATTATTTTTTTAATATCCTCTTTTTTTCAATATACTTATTAGTTCTTGATGGACCTTTATTTATTTATTTGTTTATATGTGGTGCTGAGACTCGAACCCAATGCCTCACACATGCTAGTCAAGCACTCTACCACTGAGCCACAACCCCAGCCCTCTCATTTCCTCTTTATGAATGCATAATTTATGAAATGCTATTATAGGGGAATTTGCCATGTCAAACTAAAAATGTTGGTATGCTATTACCTATCAGCAATCCCACTTCTAGAAATCTACCTAAATATAAATAATAGCATACATATATAAAGTTACATGTTATATAACTGTCATTATAGTGTTATTTCTAACAATCAAAAAAATCATTAACCTATGCTAAGAGCCACAGCCAAGTAATATGATACATGGCATTTTGGGTTGAAAGGTGATGCCAGCTAGCCATTGAGATGATATGATTATATGATTATGTTAAGATCTGCATTCGTATGTATATTGGACTCCTGCTGTTCACCTCAGCCTGCTAGGGACTCCTGGAGAGTTCCCATTGGTTGGGGAAGTGTGGTAGGAGGGAATTCCGGAGGAGGAACTCTCTCTTGGGTTCCGGGAGAACACCGAGTGTGTTGGACGGCAATCTTCCCGGGAGCATACGGGGCATTGGCGGCAGTTTCAAAAATAAAGTTTGTTCCTGCTTGAGTGGCTCGTGATTTTGTGCCCAGCCAGACTGCAGCAAACCTATATAATTAACCTTTTAACAAATGAAACAAAACTAAGACCCCCCCAAAAAAATATATGTTAAAAGTGAGAAGAAATAAAAGAGAGAAAGAGTTTTGCATAAATATAGATGACAAAACAAATCAAACTTAGGAAGAAAATCTATCAAACCCTCAGTCACCCCTGGGGGCAAGAATTAACTAGAAGAGTCAAGAAGGGACTTCTCTTTTTGTAATGAAAAAAATTGTTATAAACATAGCACATGTATCTAAATACCTACACCCACAATACTCACATCATTTGTAGTTTTGAAATTTCAAAAAAATTACCCAAAATTGTTGAGACTTAATGTGTCAGAATTATCTAGGAAGCATGTCATAAAGAATAAATAACACAGCCCCCAGAGTCAAACTACCCAGGTTGTGTATTCATTCCAACACTTACCAAATTGAGTGCCCTTGAGCAAATCACCTAAGCTTCCTGGACCTCTTTTCTTTTGCTATAGCTAGATCTTCAAGGTCTCCCCAAAGTTCATGTCAAAGCCTTGATACCCAGAAAGGTGCTGTTAGAAGTGATGGAACCTTAAGAGGTGGGGCCAAGCAGGAGGTCTTCTGGTTATTGGGGATATGCCCTTGAAATGAATTAAGGAACCCTGGTTCTTTCCTTTCTCTTTTACTTCTGGGCCATGAGGTGAGTGGTATTGCTTTCCCACTCACTACCACCATGATGTGGTCCCTTGTCATAGGCCCAAAGTAACAGGGCCAATGGATCATGGACTGAAACCTCTAAAAAATATGCAGCAAAAACCTATTCTCTTTATAAGTTGATTTTCTCAGTACTTATTACAGTAACAAAAGGTGACTTAACATACCTTCTTCTCTCAAATGAGGATAACCTTTCCTACCTACCTCATATGCATGTTGTAAAGATTCAATTATCTAAGACATGAAGAATGCTTAAAATGTTACCTTGAATACAGTAAACAAATGAATACATTTTTGTTATCACTACCACTTTTTCCTATTATTACTATCATTTGTTTGCCCTATTTTTGAATGTTAAGGGGAGAAGAACTCCACTGAGGTTCTGAGACAACTTCAAATGCTTACTTGTAAGATAAGGCATGAAGGGCTCGATTCATTAATCAATTTACTAACTGAATTTTATCCCATTTGCTCCACATTTCTGTATCACATAGAAAAAGCCAAATACAAGTCCCATTTTACATTTCCTTTGTTGTTGTAATACATAAAAATAAGAACTTTTAAATGTTGACATAAAATGTCAGTGTCAATGTACAATATGAAAAAGACATAAAGATATGTCTCCTATACAGGCCTAGCATGGTGGTGCATCTCTATAATCCCAGCTACTTAGGAGCCTAAAGCAAGAGGATCACAAGTTCAAGGCCAGCCTGGGCAACCTAGGAAGACCCTGTCTCAAAAAAAAAAAAAAAAAAAGACTGACCTGATGTAAGGCAAAGCAGGGTCGACATGGTGGAGTGTTACCGCAGTAATGTATGAAAATATGAAAGCAGCAGACGTCCAAATTACAAGGGCTGAGGGAAGAAAACTGAGGCCTTGCTGAAACCACCACATTTCAAACAAATCTTCTGAAGCGGAAAAACAAATTTAAAAAGATAAGTCATAAGTTTCCTTCAATCTACTTTAGCCATCTATTCCTACCACCTTGCACTTATTACCCTGAGCTGTTCCCCTCCAAAAACATCCCCCACACCATTCCAACACCTGCTCTTCTTTGCTTTTCCAGTAAATGGAACCAAGATTCACCCACTTGCCATTGCCAGAAACTTACTTTTTGTCCCATTTTCCCACATATAACCGAGTACTGCTTATTCCCCTAAATTTCTTCTCTCCACCTTTATAGCCATTACTCAACCTAAACCATTATCATATTTAGCCAGATGATTATCATTAACTTTCTGAAGGGTTCTTATGATATTTTTAAGTATCTATAGTCATTCTTCTGTATCTTTAGGAGACTGGTTTCAGGACACCTCAGAAAAATCTGCAGATGCTCAAATCCCTTATATAAAATGGCATAGTATCTGTATATAACTTATGCACATTCCCCATATACTTTAAATAATTTCTAGATTATTTATAATACCTAACACAATGTAATGCTATGTAAATAGTTGTTATACTATATTATTTAGGGAATAATGACAAGAAAAAAAGTTTGCTGATGTTCAAACTTCATCTGTTTCTTGGCAAAACGTTCTTAAAATCTTTGGAATTTATCTTTTATGTACTAATGAGATAACTAGGGTTGGCACCTCTAGGTAGCTTCAAGATGGATGCTTATCACAGGAAAGATCACAGTGTGCTTAAAGTGCTGGGATTTGCTGGGTGCGGTAAGCACATGGGTAACCTGGGTAACCATCCTTCAATGGTGACCCCAAGCTCTAACAAATTATCTTTTCTTCTTAATATGGACCATAAGGTCCTTGCATCAAAAGGCTGAAACAGGAGGATGGCAAATTCAAGTCCAGCCTCAGCTACTCAGTGAGGCCTTAAGTAACTTACTGAGGAAAGAAAGAAAAGAAAGAAAGAAAGAAAAAAGGAAGGAAAGAAGGAAGAAAAGAAGGAAGAAAAGAAAAAAGAAAGGAAAGAAGGGAGAAAGAAAGAATAAAAGAAAGGCTGGAGATATAGCTTAGTGGTAAATTGTCCCTGGGTTAAAATCCCCAGTAACCACCCTTCCCAAAAAGAGTCAGGATTTTAAGCTGCACCCCACCCCACCTCCCAGAAGGAGAGAGGGGCTGAAGGTTAAGCTGATAACCAATGGCCAATATTTTAATCAATTATGCATATATAATGAAACTTCCATAAAAACAAAAGAACTGGGTTTGGAGAGCTTCTAGATGGATGAACATGTAGATGGAGGTTCCTGGAGGGTAGTGAGCTCAGGGAGGTCATGTAGCTCCTTGGCACTCCCCACATGCCTTACCATATGTATACCTTTAGCTATGTCCTTTGTAGTATCTTTTAACATAAACTGAGTCACTCTAGAAAATTATTTGAACCCAAAGAGGGGATTCTGGGAATCCCCATTTATAAGCTGGTCAGTGAGAAGCACAAATAAAACAACTTGGGTCTTAAGATTGGCACTGGAAATAGGGGCAGTCTTATAGGACTGAGCCCTCAACCTGTAGGACCTGATACTATCTTCAGGTGGATATTGTCGAATAATTGAGTCAGAGGGCATTCAGATAGTTTCTTCGCAGAATTGATTGGCTGTTATGGGAAGAAATTCCCTCACACTTCTTGGTGACCAGAAAAGTATTCTGTGTTTTCTACATTACTCAATCCTCCTCTGTCTTCAGCACAATCAATCTAGCTGCCACCTTAAACCAGAATAATCCCCCTAATTCTAAAATAGCAATCTGACCATCTTACTCTCCTACAACGAATCCTTCAATGGTTACCCCAAGCTCTAACAAATTATCTTTTCTTCTTAATGTGGTCCACACAGTCCTTGCATCATCTGACCTCTACTTAAAGGTCCTTGTATCATCTGATCTCTATTTATTTTCTATATTCACCTCTAGCTACTCTTTGTTCATAATTTCTGGCTCATCTTTATTATTCCCTATAGAAGGTCTTAGTGTTTACTATGTGTTAGTAATGTTTCTAAGCACCTCAAATACATATCTTATTTAATCCTCTCAATAAAATTAGAGCGGTTAAGAGAACTACCTGAACCTATAGGGTGGGAATATAAGAGATAGGACTCAAACTCTCATAGTTTCTTATCGATCTTCTAATGTGTCAATGCCAGGTACATTATGCATATTCCAGGCCTTCATGCATATTGTTGTGTATATGACTCAACCACAATGTAAATGCCTCTGCCAAATTACCTATCCAGTTAATGTCACAAATTTTTCAGGTCCCAATCCTTCTGGCTCCAGCTGAATGTGTCTGCTGTTCCCAAAAGCACCCTGTCCTTCCCCAATCAGGACACCCTTCACACTTAACAGTCACTTGTTTGTTTTATCTTCCTCACTAAACTTTAAGTTCTATGAGGGCAGGAAACTGTTTTTTTTTTTTTTTTCACCATTATATTTCCAATTTCTCCATAAAGGAGAAAAAAAGGACCTAAACACATCTATGGCACACATCACTCTCTCCATTAAATTCTAGACTAAGGATGTTATGTAAAAATGAGTTAATAACATGAATTAGAAAACATAACAACTTCATATATTTAATTTATTTAAATTTTAAATACATAGAAATACTTTTAAATTATAAGAAATTGCTCCTATGTATGTGAGAATTATCTGGAGGACCTAAAAAAGTTTTGTTGTATTTCCCATGAACTTTGTATATATTCTTCCACCCGATTCTGAATAATCCTCCACTGTGCTCAGCTTCCTCATTTCAGCCTGACTTCCCAAATAATGAAATCTCAGTCATTTTGACTTGCACATGTCATTGACTCTGATCATCTGACTTGCTACCAAATAGGAACATTTACAACTTGCTAAGTAAGTTTCTTTATGGCTAAAATCATCATTATAAGCTTGATTTGAGTAAACTGCTGCCTAAATTATCATAATCTCTTCTGTTTTGTTCCTTTTTCTTGTCTGTCCTTAAAAGGACAGACAAGCTATCCCATCACTTCTTTCCTTCATCAATTTAATCTTAGCAAATCTTTGCCAAGAACCCATAGGTGCTTTCTCCAGCATAGGTTTCTGGGACACTAATTCTCAATTTCTGCAAAATTTGAGTCACTGCTAACATCTGTTATATAAATGCTAAAATAGCATTTAAATAAAATAGTTTCTGTTTCTGATAATTCCCATCTAAAGTCCTTAGAAATTTAGGAACTATCATGTGAATGGTGCCTGCTTGAGTTATGCACTTGGGAAGTCACAGGGATAACTACCTTGGTAGGAAGCAGAGGGAGCCTACCACTTGCCCCCAGTTGTGCTTTATCTACTATCAAATACACCCAATGGAGTCACGCTGCTAGTATGCCATTTCAACTTCAGCTCTCAGTTTGACAACTAAGGATAATGTGATTTATTCAGCACTTGGACATTTTGGTAAAAGGAATTTTCCAAAAATTTAGTCTACCACACTGGTAGAAATAAAACTTCCTCCATGCTTTATTGTTTTTACATGTTTACATCTTTTCTTCAAAACAGAGCTCAAATACTGTCTTCCACATACAACCTTCCCTAATCCCTCTTAAGCACCCTCTTCTGAGAGCACTTGATTTGCACATCTCCTACAACTCTTTTTCTATAGTATGAACATTTTAGGAGGGTGCCTTAAGTGAATAAAATCCTTGAAGTGGGACTTTACTTATCCACCTAAGCATGGCAGAAGGCTTTGCCCACAGTAATCACTGAATATTTGTTGAATAAACAAATACCCCAAACCAAATCATCTTAATTCTAAAAAGTGTTCATGGTTTTTATACTTTAGTAAGCAGCATTACCATTTTTTCCAGGTTATCCAGATTTTAGGATTTCTGAGTAACCATTCTCCAAAGCCCTCATATACTGTCCTTTAGTGATAGCAATTCTATCTCCATAAATCATTTACAAAAATCCTTCTTCATTGTGCACACTGTACCCACTTGATTCATATTTTCAATTCTTTTGACCTAATTACTTTTCTTCCCTTCCATCCATTCTATTTGTATTGCCAGATTTACATTCCTAAAGCCAGGCAATGTGGCATGCCTATAATCCCAGCAGCTCAGGAGGCTGAGGCAGGAGGATTTTTAGTTCAAAGCTAGTCTTGGCAACTTAGGGAGACCCTGTCTCAAAAAAAAAAAAATTATTTAAAAGAAATAATAATAAAGGGCTGGGGACGTGGCAATCCCCTGTGCCATTTTTTTTTTTTTAAGAGAGAGAGAGAGAAGAGAGAGAGAGAGAGAGAGAATTTTTTAATATTTATTTTTCAGTTCTCGGTGGACACAACATCTTTATTTTATTTTTATGTGGTGCTGAGGATCAAACCCAGCACCCTGCGCATGCCAGGCGAGTGTGTTATCATTTAAGCCATATCCCCAGCCCAGCCATTTTTTTTAATTGTAAAGTATTCTACTGCTCAAAAAATTTTTTTAACAAAATTGTGTGAATTTAGGCAATCTTTACAACTTCTCTGAATCAATTTCTCCTTTGAAAAATGGGAATATTATCAGCACAAACTATACTGTTCATATAGTAGCCAATAGTACCTATAGCTAATTAAAAGTTCACTTATTAAGTAAATTAAAATTAAAATTTCAATTCCTCTATTACCCTAGCTACATCTCAGATACTCAAAGCTAAATGTGTGTAGTGGGTTGCCAACAGGACAGCAAAAATACTGAACCTTTCCTTAACATGGAAAAATCCCACTGGGCTGTGCTGGATACTTATTAGCATAAGGAAAGAACCTAACACGCTGATAATGCACAATAAATAGTATCTTTAGCTAGGTATGGTGGCATATGCCTATAATCCCAGTGACTCAGGAAACTGAGATAGGAGGATCCCAAGTTCAAGGTCGGCCTAAAACTTGGCAAGACCCTGTCTCAAAATAAAAAATAAAAAGGATTAGAGATGTATCTCAGTGGTAAAGTACCCCTGGGTTCAATCCCCAGTGCCAATAAATAAATAAATAGTAGCTTTTAGTTTTATTTGTTAAATAGCCTCAATAAATAGTTGTTTCATTGAGATTTAATCAAGAACTACATGAAATAATATGTAAGTAGTCAATAAATATTTGTTCCTTTTTTAGATCTGAAAGATAAATTACCTGTTTTATAAGTTCACAAAATTGTAGTCTTCAGAACTGCCCAAACTTGCACCTTTTGTAAATCCTGAATTCTATATCAAAAGAAAATATGAAATTACTGTTTTGATCTATATAATTTAAAACAGTACAATTTTAGGCCAACATACCCATAACTGTTTGTGGAAAAACATTAGGCTATAATATTAATAGGTCATTTTTCTTTAAAGAGTTGATACTTAAATTTTTTAAAATAATGGTGGTGAAATATATGAAATTAAATAATGTTTTAAATCCAGGATATCAACTTTTGTAACCCTTGTTATACCAGACATCTTTTCTCTGGCCTCAAAAAGGATAAAAGAAAAACATAAAGGATTCCTCCTAGAGAAAGAAAGATAAAGATTCAGGAAGAATGATACTTTATTATTAAGCAAAATAAAACATTAACTAGTCCCTGAAATGCAATCTAAAAAACACAGTTGTTAGATCAGATTTATCTGAGTGTAAATAATATCATTACCACTTTCCAGCAATATGACTTCAGGCAAGTTACCTAACTTCTGAGTTACAGTATTATTATTTGTAAAACAGCCAAACCCTCAAAGCATTATTCCTTACAGTAGAACAGAGCAAGCATAAGATAGTAGGGTTCATTTGTTAATTCAGTAGAATCTTGTACATGATTAAATGAATCATCTTGTATTCCGACCTCCTTAGGTCATGAAGGCTCTCCTGGTCTAAGCTAATAATTTAGAGGACAGGCAGAGATTGAAATGGTTTACCACTCTGCCAATGAAAAGTGAAAATTTTAAGCACATAGACTAGGTGCGAAAGTGTACTAATTGTTTCCGTATTTTCGCCTTGGAAAGCTGAAAGCATGACAGAGTAATTCCCAGCTAAGCAAAATTAGGATTTTAATGGTTAATGAGTCAAGAAACCTTTAAAAAAAATACTTGAAAATATGCAGTAATAATTTTACCTAGCCAGTGGTTAACAGAATGTTCTTGACTCTCTCATCTATCTGCTTTCTCTGAAGCTCCACCTAACAGAACTCCAGTTAGAATATTTGTCAAATATTTAAGTCACTGGTAATAAGATGAAAATTTTATGCAGTCTCATCTAAATAGTGACAGAAAATCTTGAGCTTCTTTCAGAGATACACAGAACCATTAAGCCAAAAGCAAAGCATAACAGAAAATGGTTATTCTAAACTCTAACGTGTCCCCCTGACAAATGTAATATTTTTCCAATGGTCAAATCCTAAAGAGTCTAGCAGATTAAGTGACATCTTTATAAATTACATGGAAAAAAATGAGAATCTGATACTCAAACACAAAGAGTTGCATCGGGGTACCGATTTACAAATTAAAATATGGAAGAACTGAAAAAACTATTCTTTTAGGCTGTGGTTTTTATTTTTCAAATGCATCCTATTGTAAATCAGAAGTGATACCAGGACACCCGGGACAAGCAACTTCCTTTCGGTTTTGAGACCACTCCCTGCAATACAATTGTGAATAGTAGATGGAGCTTCACGTAAACACAAGGTCACCAAGGAGTTCAATTCCAAACTTCCTTCCTGGCCCTCACCACCAAGGTATCTGAGCCCAGAAGTGACCACAGGAACACTTACTCAAATCTAGTAATCTAGTTTTTGTGGGACTGGAGGGAAGGTTATCCGTAGCCGCAGAAAATACTTGGACCCACTGCCTTTTTCCTCAAGAGTGCAGCATTCCGCGCTGCCTGGGGTCAGGGAAAGAAGCGGAAGACAAAGCTTAGCACTTAGCACGACTCGGGGTACGCAGGGAGTCAGGGGTGGGGGCAAGTGGGGTGCGGAGACCCGCGCCCAGCTTGCACTCGCCAGCTTCCCTCTGGTCCCCCGGAGCTGGCCTAGGACTCCCGTCACCAGCAGCCCCTCTCCGGCGCCTGGCACAGTTTAGCCCCAGGAGGGAGAGGGTGCCAGCTGGGGTACGCGCACCCTGCCACCGGGGGGTGATGGGTGAACTGCGACCCCACCCCCTGACGCACCCTCTAGAGTGAGCGGCGGGACTCGAGGCGCTTGGATCAGTCCTCCTGCGCCACCGACCCCACCTTCGGCCTATCTTACCTGGCTGGCCCAGCCAGCGCCGCCCGCAGGCTCCGAACCCTGCCAGCCACACCGAGTCCGGGCGGGGCCCCGAGGCGCGCTCCCGAGGAGCCAGGCCAGCTCCGGGCGCGCCGCCGCTCCTCCCGACCCTTTCTACCTTTACGGCAATCGCGAAAGTGTCGTGAAAGTGCTGCCGCCGATCACTCATCCAGTCGGCAGGAGTCGAAGTTGTTATTTCTAGGGGTGTGCGTGTTGAGGTCGGGGTAAGACTGCGGGGATCGGTCTTGGGGAAGCGGCTGGGAAGTGGAGGACGTGGTGGGAGGCGTTTCTCCCAGGCAGAGTGAAGAGAGGACTGGATGCTTAGGGGTGGGCATTACGGTATAATGCGGATGGACTCGCTGAGGCAGACGCCGTCCTTCTTCCTCTAACAGGGTGGCCTCGCGCGCGGGGTTGTGGGGAGGACGAGGGGCGACTCCTGGCCCCTTCGCGGACTCTGGAGGCTGAGGTGGCGGGGTCCGGGGGTGGAAGCCCCGGAGCTGTGAGGAAGCCGAGGGTTGTGGGAGCGAGAAGCGCCTGCCTGGCCAGCCCTGGGCAGGTCGAGGGCTGGGGCGCTGCCCGCGCGGAACCGACCTTGCCTGTCAGGTCCACACCCTCCTGCCCCGGTGCTGCCGAGTCCACGAACCGTGTGGCGTCCTGCGCCGGGCTTGCCTTCCTTTTGGAATGCGGTGGTGGTGTTTCGTGGCTGGGCCTCGCTTCTTGGTCAGCAACTTTTCTAGAAATTTCAACCGGTATTGACGAGCTCTCTGAGGTTGCCAGCTAGGGTTTAATTTCAGCAATATTCTTGGAAGGAGAATGGACTGAAGGATCGCTGGTGTTGGCCAGTGTTCCCAGGAATGCTGAGATGAATGAGATCTTTACATTTATCCTTATTTGTGTTCTCGAATTCCGTGCCTGGCATTTTTGTGTCGTCTGTGTGTGTGTGCGTGTGTGTCATTTTGCATCATTGGTGTTGAATGTGTGATTTTGCTTGAAATCTTTTAGTTAAGCGAATCTCTACTACAGTAGACAGATGTATAGATGCTTTTGAACAAATATTAATGTTTTATCTGAACGTAGTTCCTGCTGTCGAACTTGTAGAAATGAGTTCGAATACTTTTGTACTTGACTGGCTCAAAAAACAACATAGATTGGGATGAGGGTGTTTATAATATTACCAATTTAGAACAATTGGCTTTTGCATAAAATTCCAGGGATTGAAGTTCTGAAAGGATTTTGCTACGTATTTGTACTATGCTGAGAAAAGTACTTAAAAGCTTCTTGTACAACTTGTCTTTACGACTCTTCTCTGCCTCTCCTATTAGGACAGTTACATTTTATTGCATAGCAATTTCTTTTCTAGGGTGCATATTTTCTTTTTTAAAATATTCTATGAAATGCAAGACTTTTGCTCCCCGCCCTCCCCCAGAAAGTTACTTCCTTTCTTAAAGAATGCAAGATTGCACTTAAGCAAAACACTAGATTCAAGTTGTTTTACACGTAGTATTTTTGCTTCCAAGTCTGCTGAAAAGGCTTTTGTTTCTGTAAACTTGCTGTATGCATCATTTGTTAAGTAATGCTGAATTTAATCCTTTTTTTCCTATTAGTTTTCTTTTTCTTTCTTCCTTTCTCCTTTCTTATTCTTTGTAATATGCCTCCTTTCCTGGTAGTGCCAGCTATTAGTATTTTCCTTTGGTAATACCATAAGGTGGGAAGGAGTTACATATCACAAATTCCCTGTGAAAGGATTGTAAACATAATGCTGAATCAATGCAGATCAAAACTTGGCACCCTTAGATGTGGGGGGAGGAATGAAAATTCTGGAATTTCACATAACAGGTTGGATATTGTGTAAGTTTACCTTGTCCTCTGCTCAGCAGTTGAAGTTTTTTGGTTTTTATCTTTTGTCTTTTTTTTTAATGTGATAGTCAGATGTACCCCATGCTAAAGTCACAACAGAAATATGGTAGGCAAATGTCATTATCCTCAGCCACTATAAACACAAATGTTTTACATGATAGACTTTTTAAGGCCCACAATTGTGTGTAATTTTAGTAAGTGTATTCATTAAATATCTCTGATTATAATCTTGTACTTTTGTTGGACTTTCACATAAATATTCATGTATGTACAAAGAAAATGCTTTGTCAGACCATATGTCTTCTCCTTTGGACTCCCCAAACAATTTGTTGGCATTGTGTTATAATTTATCCATTTATAAGACTACAACCCCCCCGCCACCACCACCTTTTGAGCTTCTTGAGAATATGGAATATTTCAATCTTTCTATTTCCCTAATATCTAGAACAACTAAGTGCTCATTAAATACTAGATGTGTCCATATTTGTTCATTGTTAAGTACATACTAATTACTTAGTGCTAGGTATGGTACAAGATAGAAAGAAAAAAATATTAACAAATATGGAAATTACTAAGCAATGTGTGTGTGATGAGAGGAAGGGGCGGGGAGACCCACAATAAACAGAAAATGTTCAAAGTGCATCAAGTATTACCAAGAGTGCAGGACTCTGGAGCCTTAAAGGCAGTGGGAATTTTTTACAGTTTAAAATATTCAGTTTTATGATTTATGAAAACTATTCTCAGTTAACAATTAGCCTGTGCCCAGAATTGTAGGTTTCTTTGTAAATTTGTTGGTGGTTTTCCATGACATCAGAATAAATCTCAGCTCTTTGCTTCTGCATTGTCTAACTTTTCAAACTTCATTTTTGTTGCACTCTTTTTATCTTCATTTTTGTTCCACACTTCTATCTTGTTTATTCTTGTCTAGTGATTGTGATTCCTCAGGTACTTGAAAAAGATAAGCTCTCTTCTGCCTCAGGGCCTGTTCCATTTTCTTAAAACTATTCTTCTTCTTGCCCTTAAACCGTCTCCTTCCTTCTTTTTCTAGGTTTGGAATAAAAGTTACTTCCTCAGAAACTTCAGTCACCCTATTTAAAACATGTACTCCCAACTATTTTCTGGCTCAGCATTTTGTTTTCCCACAGAGCCCATTACACCTTACAATGTTATTACTTGTTTTACAAGTTTTCAGTTGTTTCCTCACTGTGCCCAGGAGCTGGGACCTTATCTGTATTATTCACTAGATTTAGGTATTGGCTGGATGAATTTAGAACTTGGAATACATTTTCTTATAAAAATTGGTTTGATTGGTGGGTAATTTTTTCTAGGCTAGCCAGCAATAATTTTAATTTTTTACTTTTTTATTGTTTTAATTTCTTGCACCTATGGTGAGAAAGGACATTTTCTGCTTATCCTTTTGAGCACAGGCTTGATTCCGTAAAAAAATCTCATGGTTAAAATAAGTTTTGTTATATTTGCACCTCCTTTACACATTTCCTTTCCTATATCCTTTCACTTTTCTCTCCACAGTCTGTCCTCCTTTTGTATCTACTCCCTTGACATGCTTGTTTTTCCTTTTGCTAAAATTCAGAAGCTCCCGTTTTTCTCTGAGATGGTTTTCATGACTATAGTCCCCGCCTCACATATGATTAGAGAAAGAATGGAGTTGGACCTGTGGTAGTGTGAGTAACCTCTGTAGCTATTTACATGTGTTAAAAGTAAAGTGGCCATCTGTATGTCAAGGGCTACATGTATCTGAATTTATGTTTGCAGTGTTGTTGCTAATAACTCCACAAGGACAGTGTTGCCAAATTGAAATGTTGGCAAGGAACCCCTTCAAAAACTCATTGTCTCTTTTCAAGTATGAATTATATAATGGCTGGATCTGCAAAGGTTTGTCAAAATGTAGATTTTTCTAAAAGAAAAGTAAAGGGTTAAAAGAAATCTAGGTCATGAAGGGGAAACTCAGAAGGAAAGTATCAGTTTGTTAACTAGTCCTGCCAAACGCTCAAATTTAAAACCATTAGGATCAATTGCTTGTATTTGTTCAGTGCCAAAAGCAAGCTAGCACCCTCACTGTATGAAGTTTAATAATAGAAGAATGGAACACTGCAACAATAAAATTCAGATGCAGTTGGCTCAACTTTTTATTCTTCTATCAAGTGAAATTCTATCAAAGCTGATTATTCTTATCAAATATGAAAATGCATCATTCAGTTTGACTAGAAAATTTGACTACTATAATACTAAGTGTTTTGGTGGTAGATCTCAAGTGATCCCATTACTATTTGTTTAACATTATACAGACATCACTTAAAAGTAGTTTTAATCAATAGCTTTGTAATATATCTGCGAGGAAGAATTCTTTGAAGTAGTGAGAAGCTAGTTTTGATTTATCATTTTGGTTTGAATTTAAATATTTTTAGTTCAGAATACCTCACTTAGTTGAATTGAAGCACTGATAATTTTTTTTTTTTTGAGATTTTTGAAAATGTATTTAAGGAAGTTAGCTTGACTACAATGACTGTTTTCTGGGCAAATGCTAAGAAACACGATTGGCAGAAATGTTGAATGCCACCTTAGGTCATTAATGATGTTAAAAATTTCGAAATTGAATATTTATGAGGATATAGGGAAAATATCCTAGTTCATATGTGACACCAACATTGTATCTACATGTCCAGCTCAGCCATGTCTGGTTGTCCCTATGGCCTGTACTGCCATCACCTCCAAACTTCTCCAACCACTGGCCTTCATTAGCCCTCATTTCATCCCTTAATCAAGTATGAGGTGGCTCCTGCCATTCAAGACCACCCTATTACAACAGAATAAACCAGATCCTGTCATGGGTGGGGTGGGAGGGAGAGAAGAAACATCAACTACATGTTTTGCTAATAGATTACCAGATCTATTGAGAGGTTCTGAGTTCTCTATCACATTCTACATTCCCATACTGCATCACTTCTGGGAATTACATACTACTTTCTAGATAGTGTTTGACGAGAAGATCAAAATACAGCTCTCTCGGTCCACTGTTACTACCCTTTTTAATTCTATGAAGATTATTTCTTTTTTTTTTTTAATCTTCTTAGAGTTGCTGTTTCTCCTCCTACTCATTAACTATGGATTTCCCACAATGTTCTTCATTCTTTTGCTTTTCTCTCCATACTTAATCCCTTCAAACCTTTTCTACTTTCTAGTCTTTACTGGACTTTAGCTTCTAAGTAATGGCAAAATTTTCATCTTTTACTCAAACTCTAGTCTTGATTTTGTCTAAAATATCTCTACTTAAAAGTTGCATTTATCAGCCAAGTGTGGGGACATATGCCTATAGTCCCAGCATGTGAGAAGCCATGGGTAGGGGGGATTCCTAAAAATAATTGTTACCTGTTATATCTTCTAGTCCTATAGCTTACACTTCACCTCAGTTTCTCTCATCCCCCACCCCAAAAAGTCAAAGAATAACTAACTGGTTTTTCATTCTAATTTTCTCTTTTAAAAGCAGTGCCACTAATCTCTAACTGTTGATTCCTTTTTTCTTCTGCTTCACCTCTCATAGCCATACATGAGTACTTTCTACTGATTTTTCCTTCCAAATAGAAAACCTGTAAACTTGACTGTCTTTTTCATATTTCCATTCTTACCCTGTTACTCTAGTCCATTACCACTTAAAACCATTGAGGTCATCTGCTAATTTTCTTTTTTATTTTTTGGTATCAGGGATTGATCCCAGGGTCGCTTAACCACTGTGCCACATCTCCAGCACATTTTATGTTTTATTTTAAGTTGGGATCTCACTAAGTTGCTGAGGCTGTTTTTGAACTCGAAATCCTCAGCCTCAGCCTCTGGAGCCACTGAGATTACAGGCATAAACTACCATTCTCAGCTTTGTGAGAATGGTAGTTTATGCCTTTAATTGTTCTCATTTCCTTCTCCATTCTGATGAATGTGTGTGTGTGTGTATTATGCATTGCTAAACTTGAAGATATAATTTTTTATGCTGTTTAATTACTTATTATAAGTATGTTGTTGCGAATCTTTTTAAAATCTTGAGCAAGGTTTCAGGGCTTAAACTTAGTTTTTTTTTTTATCAACAGTCATCACATCTTCTTATCCTGTATTCTTACTACTTCCTCATTTTGTAGGGTCATTCTGCTGATAAATATATGGTATTGTCTTCTTAGAGTTAATTTTTTTCTTACTGTTTATTCCCATCTAGAATATCCTCTGTATCCCTTTTCACCAATAAGAAGTTTGTCTTTTGATTTAGCATAAGCAGAAACCCTGTGTTCTTTTGAACTTATACTCTGTGATATGGGCAAGTCAGTCAACCGCACTACCTTAGTTTCTTTTTCTGTAGAAATGAGGGTGATTAATAGTCCCTATCTTGCCAGGCACAGTGGCGCACACCTGTAATCTGAGCAGCTGGGGAGGCTGAGGCAAGAGGATTGCAAGTTCAAAGCCAGCCTCAGCAATATCGAGGCACTAAGCAACTCAGTGAGACCCTGTCTCTAAATAAAATACAAAATAGGGCTGGGGATGCGGCTCAGTGATTCAGTGCCCCTGAGTTCAATCCCTAGTACTTAAAAAAAAAAAAAAAAAAGTTATAAAGGTTTAGGTTAATATCAGTGTTCAATATTAAATGTTAGCTATTATCATTAAATAAAAATCTAGTTTAAGATCCATTTTAATCAATCATTCCTCTGGTATTAATACTACTTTCCTAGCCTTGGGGGTCTCAATTTCTATATATGCATATGAAGAGATTAGATTATTTCTAGCATTTGTTCTGTTATAGTATTGAGATAGAAAAAAAATGTATGTGAGATAGAAAAAAAGATTGTGAGCTGCAAAGTCAAACAAACTGTAAAGTAACATGAAACCGATGACTATTAAAGCCCCTTAATAATTTTCACTTAAAAGTGAGATTATAAACCTTCAGTAAGAACTAGAACAAAAATTGGGCCCCTGGTTTTCTGATTTCTCTTTGATATTTATTATTCTATTAGCAGGTTGATTTTTTTTTTTTTTTTTTAATTTGCTGATACTAATGTAAGTAGTAACTGACAAGTATATCTTGTTTTTCAGGTAAACACGAATCACAAAAAAACTACAAGACAAGGTTAATTGTCATTTCCAAATAAAAGAAAACCAAGATCCATGAGTGGGCATCGGCCAACAAGGAAACGATGTGGAGATTCTCACCCAGAGTCCCCCATGGGCTTTGGGCATATGAGTACTACAGGGTGTGTATTAAATAAGTTGTTTCAGTTACCTACACCACCATTGTCAAGACACCAACTAAAGCGGCTAGAAGAACACAGATATCAAAGTGCTGGACGGTCCCTGCTTGAGCCCTTAATGCAAGGATATTGGGAATGGCTAGTAGGAAGAGTTCCATCCTGGATTGCACCAAATCTCATCACCATCATTGGACTATCAATAAACATCTGTACAACTATTTTATTAGTCTTCTACTGCCCTACAGCTACAGAGCAGGTAAGAGGATTTCTTACCAATACATAATATTTCTTATGTATCAGAATATTGTAATTGGGATTTCTGGGTCATTTTAAATAATGCTGATTAGAAACCAGAAGCAAGGGGTATACTTGATACTAGTAGGTTAATTAATGTTAGCAGAATTTACATGTAAAATTTCATCCCCTTATAAAAGAGTTTTATGTTTTGTTTTGTTTTGTTTTCCAAATGGTTGAATAAAAATCTTAGTAAAGTTTAAAATGATCAGAGAGAAAAGGCTGGTATTTGAGATGGCATAACTATAAACCAGTACTATCAAAAACATTTTTCTCTCCCTTCCAGAGAGAATTGTTGAATATCCCTTTTCTCTTCTTGTAAATATGTGGCTGATAGACTTCAGGTATATCACTTTTCTAAAAAGGGAAAGTAAATGTAAAAAACAAGTCAATATCCTGCTCTTTTTCATATCCTGCTCTGGCTGCCATTAAGAAAGAAAGCGTGGTATTGCTTCCAAAGACTATATAAACCTTCTCAAATCCACACCTCTCTTCTGCTCTTATATTATTCTCTCTATCCATTACTTGAAAATAAAACTAAAACTCTTCATCCAAATGGGTATATTGATTTTTTTTTTTAATTTTCTTATCAAAAGGTAAACTAAAGTAGGTAGATGGAAAAGAATCAGAAACATCTGTTCTGCCTTTATTAATCAGAATAATCTGTCTGGTTACTGTGGAACTAAAGATGTATAAGTGACTCTAAATTACATGAAATCATAATGGCCACAACATTCCTTCTCTTAATTTAGGCTTGAAGTTAATTTTTTTAAAGTAGATTATTCAAATAAAGTTACCATCCAGTTTTTTTATCTCTTAAAGTGAATGGCTATTAAAGGTCACAGTTACCCATAAAGCATGTGACTTTTGTTTTCCAGATATTTGTTTATTTTATCCTCTTTTACTATTCAAATACAGTTTATACAGATTATATGACTGATTTTCCCTCATTTTCTTAAGTATCTTGCTGTACCTCATTTAGGACACTTAAAATACAAAGTCTAATAAAAATCATTTAAACCCGTCCTGGGGTCCTTCATCACATTTCCTCCAGCAGTTCACCTGGAGCTTACTGAGGCCCTCACTGCTACTTCTATAAAAGTTTGGTCCAGATTTTACAAATCCGTTTATTAGAACAACAGAAAATGGGGTTGATTCCACTGAAGCCCTTCAATAGTCTAAAGTTAGATCTACAATGAAGATCAAAGATGGATCAGACAATAATCATCAATTATTGAATACCCTAGAACCTACCAGGTTCCATGTTCTATAATGCTTTTCTTTGGCCACTGTTTATGATTTGGAATTATTGGAATGACTCTAGAATTAGTTAATCCTTTGGGGAGAGTTCCAGAATGGGAAATACTCTGATAACAGCAAACTTCTGGGTGGGGAATCAAGGTGGAATATTACTGAGGTACTGTTCAGTGCTCTACAAGGGAAGGTAATGTCCTGCAGGAGACATGCCTGAATGCATTTATAGCTGCATGCTAGAAATACTTGTTATGCTCAAATCAGAATACATTAAAATAAGCCAGGCCTATCTTTGTAATAGTTCCTTATTATCTCTGTGATCTTCAGTAAGTATATAAATTATCTGAATCATACTTTAATCTTTCTAGATCTTACTTTGTAATATTACAAGAATTAAGAAAGATCATGCATTTAGGGTGCTTAGCCTATAATGCTTAATAAGTGGTAGATAGTTATTGTTTCATTAATTTTTTTAAAAAATTCAAGTATATAGCCTGTTATTCTTCCTCACAATCTCCCTTCCATTTCTGATTTCTTCTAATAATATATAACATATGAAGTCATAGATTCATCCAAGTCCTTATTATTGAGTTTTATATTTTTGCCTATAAGCATTTTGGAGCCAAAGGTTTTATAAATTTATAAACCTTCATTATGGCTGCAATTCTTTTAGGCCTTTTACCAGTAAGTGATCAAGAAGATTTATGTCTACATATACTATCAATTCTTCATATTTTTTTATATACTGTTTTTTACCCATTTCTTTGGTAGAAAAGGTCACTTTTAATAGTTTTAGCTTCCTAATAGGTAAGAAAGGAAGGTGAGTTAGTCCCCATTTTTCAAATTTCTACATTTTCAGATTCCTGCAGTAGAAATGTAGACTTCTCTTTTAAGTATCTCCTTGATCTTTTTGTTACTAATATTAAACTTCATCTAGTAGTTTTGGTTTTAGTACCAGAAATTCATTTGAGTTTTTGTCTTGCAGCTTGATGTATGTTAATATGCTTGAGTTATCCTTGCCACACAAGACAAAGGAAGTTAGTGTTGTCTATTTTACACACATGAAAACCATTTTCAGTAAGAGTTTTGTTGAAAATAAATGTAATTTTTAGACTATATTCATAAGAGTTTTTTATTTAAATGCTGATTTGTTTTTGTTTTTATATTGCTAAGTTTAATGCTTTTGATTTAACTTACCAAAAATTAACTTGTTAAATCAGGCATGTTGGTACACATACAATCCCAGTGACTCAGGAGGATTGCAAGTTTAAGGCTAGCTTGGCAACTTAGTGAGACCTTATCTCAAAATAAAAGAAAAAGAACTAGGGATATAGCTCAGTGACAGAGTGCCCCTGGGTTCAATCCCCAGTACCAAAAAAATTTAAATTTAAAAAAAAATTTAAATTTATGTACTGTTTTTTACCCATTTCTAATATCTAACTTATTAGATATTATTTGTTAGTAAAAAATGAAAATCTCCTACCAACATATATATATATATATATTTGCATTTGTATAAATCCTTAAACTGTTTGAAAAGTTTAGTAAAACCATATGTTTCTAATTTTTCATCTGCATTAATCACATAAAAATTTGCAAGATTTTGAAAATTGGGTTTATTCCATATCTTCCTATTAGGGTTAATGATATCCTGGCTCAGATGTGTTCTTTTGTTCATTCAGTATCTTTCACAGGTTTTTGACTGAGACCATATAAGACCATGAAGCATATAAATATTAGCTTAGTGTTCTATAGATTTTTAATTAAGAAAGGAAAATCCAAAGATGAGAAAGTTTTTCTTTCTTATATGTATAAATATTATTGTTTTCTAGGATTGGATATATATATATAAAATTTCTAGGATTGGATATGTGTGTGTGTGTGTGTGTGTGTGTGTGTTCCATAGTAACATTTAAAATTTTTTTTATTCTAATTAGCTATATGACAGTAGAATGCATTTTGACCCATCCTACATAAATGGAGCATAACTTCTTATTCTTGTTGAACATGAAATAGAATCATACCAGTCGTGTAATCATATGTGTACATAGGGTAATAATGTCCAATTCATTCTACTATTCTTCCTATCCTTTACCCCCTCCCTTCTCTTTACTCCCCTCTGCCTAATCCAAAGTACCTCTATTCTTCCCTAGCTATCTGTCCCCCAATTGTGAATTAGCATCCACATATCAGAGAAAATATTTGGCCTTTGGTTTTTTGGAATTGGTTTATTTCACTTAGCATGATATTCTCTAGCTCCATCCATTTATCTGCAAGTGTCATAATTTCATTCTTTAAGAATGAGAAATATTTCATTGTGTATATATACATGACATTTTCTTTATTCATTTATCTGTTGAAGGGTATCTAGGTTGGTTCCATAGTTTAGCTATTGTGAATTGAGCTGCTATAAACATTGATGTGGCTACATCACTGTAGTATGCTGATTTTAAGTTCTTTAGATATAGACAGAGGAGTGGGATAGCTGGGTCAAATGGTGGTTCCATTCCAAGTTTTCTGAGGAATCTCATACTAATTTCCATGATGGTTGCACAAATTTGCAGTCCCACTAGCAATGTATGAATGTACCTTTTTTTACCACATCCTTGCCAACATTTATTGTTGCCTTGTTCTTGATGATTGCCAAAATGACAGGAGTGAGATGAAATCTTAGTTTTGATTTGAATTTCTCTAATTGCTAGAGATGTTGGACATATTTTCATTATATTTGTTGATTGGTTTTATTTCTTCTGTGAAGCATCTGTTCAGTTCCTTTTTTGTCCCATTAAAATCCTATGGTTAGACCTAGCTCTCTAGTCCCTTAAAACAGAGACATATAAGAGAATGTATGAGGTGTTGGGAAGGTTCTGTTTCTCTGTGGTCCCGTATGGTATCCATAGCTACAGTGGCAATTGAGAACTTTAAATGTGTCTAGTGTAACTTAAGAACTGAATGTTTAATTTCATTTAATTAAACTAAAATAGTTGTACTGATGGCTAATGTGTAGGACAGTACAGCCCTAGAGAGTTATAGGATTACTTTAGCAGCAAGAAGCAGTAGACCTAAAGCCCAGAAGAGGGAGTTCTTAGTCCTAGGATTAATTGCCCATTTCAGAGTGCTTTAGTAAAGTATGGTTATATAACTATAATTATTGTCTCCAAGATTTGAAACTCTAGCTTAAGGGAAGTACATTCTATGAACCTTTTAGTAGTCTTACCTTTTAATAATCTAAACAGATCTCTTTCATAAAGAAACCCCTTTGCAGTACAGAATATATTAAATATTATTTGCAGCTATAAGTGTTTAATACAGTGTAACTGGTAACCAGTATCTTAGAAGATACCTGTGATTATAAAAATTTTTTCATGGCCTACGCATGGGAAAATAGTGAAAAGTATTGTAAAACATTGTTCCACATTCTTAAATACAGTGATCCAAATAAAAGCCCTCTTTTAAACACATACTATTTAAATTTAATACCAGCAGTTCATTTCCTGTCTAAGAGAAACTATTCCTTGAAAATGTGACTCTAAATATTTGAAAAATAATGTTCTAAGCACTCTGCACTAGATCCATCATTTCCCTAGTGTTGTTTCATGAACCATTAAAGAAATGTGTATAAAAATAAGTTACCTGCTCAAGTAAATGTGGAAAATACCAGTATATTTTTTCCCCTTCTTGAGTATTCACAGTATGTATTAGTAATATTAGGGGTTGGTAAAAGTCCTGCAGAAAGGAAATCTGTTTAATGTTGTTTAACCCCCTATTAAACATGAGGTTAGCATTAAACATCTTGAAAGGTACAACTTGGGAAAAACTGTACTAGATTATTCACTAATTGGCTCTTCATATCTTAGAATCCACATATTGGGAGGGCTTCTATGGAAGAAATCTCATAGATTTCTATAAAATTTCTGAGAAGTAGTTGTCCCGTGGTATCCACAGGAAACTGGTTCCAAGACCTCCCTGCAGATAGCAAAATCTGCAGATACTTAAATCCCTCATACAAAATGGTGTGGTGTTTGCACATAAGCTATGTATATTTGTCTATATGCTTTAGGTCATCTCTACATTACTTATAATAACTAATACAATGCCAATTTATGTAAATATTGTTATACTATATTGTTTAAGGAATAATGAAAAGTCTGAACATAGTGCAGACACAGTTTTTAATACTGAATATAATAGAGCCTCAGTTGATTCCATGAATGTGGAACCCCAGGGATATGGAAGATCCCATATAGTTAACTAGCATCTGTTTAAACACACCTAAAAGCAGGGAATTTAATTGTAACAATCCTAATTATTTCAGTAAGTTCTTAATTATGTAGCACTTCTATCTTCTATAACTTCAAACACTCACTCTAAAGAGTGAAGATATAATATCTGCAGATAAAAAAGATGCTAACCAAATACAGTAACTAATATGTCGGAATACTCTTGCTTTTCTTATTTATTTCACAGGCACCTCTGTGGGCATATATTGCTTGTGCATGTGGCCTTTTCATTTACCAGTCTTTGGACGCTATAGATGGGAAACAGGCAAGAAGAACCAATAGTAGTACTCCTTTGGGAGAACTTTTTGATCATGGTTGTGATTCATTATCAACAGGTATTGTTACTGTTTTAATGTTAATGGGTAGTAACTGATAAAAACATTTTGATAAACAGCCTTAGGATAAATAAGGGTTTATTTGGTCATCAGAATAAATGATTTTTTAATTAAATAAGAATTTCTCACAACTGCAACTGATTCATATTTGTTCATTATTGGCAGTATTGGGGAATTTAGAAATTAAGTTCATTTCTTTCATTGTAGGTATGGTTTGGGGCATCTTTTTGAAGGTTTAAGGTATAATGGTCATTATTAAAGAAAACCTCATAAATTATAGATGAGCACAGTACTGGGAGACTTGTTTGATAATTCGTGGTCTTTATATTTAAATGAATCTTAAATTGACATTTTAGTCTTGGATTATAAATATGTGATGGGGCTTGGATAAAAAGAGTAGATTGAATGAATCTGGAGATCTAATTTGCAATATGAAGACTATGGTTAATATCAATGTATATTGAAATTTTTGCTAAAACAGTAGATTTTAGGCTTTCCTACATGAAGTAAAAAGAAAACCATGGAAGGCAATGAATAGGTTAATTTAATAGTAATAATCGTTTCACTTCATACATAGCATACAAAACAGCATATTGTGTACTTTAAATATGTACAGTTTTTTAGAAGATGAGAAAAAATACAGTAAAGTGTTAGGATAGATGAATTACAGGGTGATATGTCTTTAGTGTTGCAATGTTTTTAAGTAATATTTTAGTATGATTTTAGAGGGAAAATGGTTGGGTGGGTGGTTTTGTTTGTTTGGCAGTGCTAGGGATCAAACCCAGGGCCTGATGCATTGAACTACACCCCTTGCACTAAATGAATTTCTAACTAGTCTTCATGACAGGAACTTTTTCTCCTTATTTTAATGTGGTTCCATAGTTCTCTTATCATTTGGCATGGCATTAAAAAGGAAACAGCCAGGATGTTTACAGGCACCAGCATGCCTGTAATCCCAGCAGCTTGGGAGGCTGAGACAGGAGGATCACAAGTTCAAAGCCAGTCTCAGCAAAAGCAAGATGCTAATCAACTCAGTGAGACCCTGTCTCTAAATTAAAAAAATAGGGCTGAGGATGTGACTCAGTGGTCAAGTACCCTGCCACCCAAAAAAAAGAAAGAATGAAAAAAAAAAAAGCCCTTTGATGACTTTATCTCCTGAATTCAGGTTTGTAGATGATGTAGATGCATGTCAGAATGAATCATTATTTCATTGTATCCTGATAACAACTTTCTTAGTAGACAAGGAAGAGAAACTAAGCTCTTATAACTTCTAAGAGTCAAGTCAAGAAAAATTCAAAAAACTTCCACTGGAAAAAAGCTAGCTGAGTATCTTGATGCTAACCACGTGACCGCAGAATACCATTATCCTGTTTTTTTTTTTTTTTTTTATTGAAAATGACAATTTTTGCATTGTAGTTTAAGTTCCAAACTTTTATAGGAATATTTTTTTCTATGTATGTCACCCATGATATCTACTAAATAAGAAAAGACAGTTATCAACCTGAAGCAAGTAGGTCCCTTGGGGTTTGTTGTTGTTTGTTTATTCATTTTTGTTTTCTTTTTGGCTGCCTTGAACTTTTTTCTACTCATTAGTATCAGTAAGTGGAGAGAATATTCCAAAAAATGCCCAAGTATTTTAGTTGCTTTCAAGAACTTTGGTTCCACCAAGTGATTTAGTGAAAAAAGAGATTGAAATTATGAGATAAAATGTAGCATAAAAGATTATATTCTACTTTTCCTGTTATTATCAATTACTGAGAGTAGACAATACTTTATTTTGTCTCTTCTAAGGTTATTTCCAGCTCAATTATTGTTTGTTATTTATTTTGTCCCATTTTCATCGTGATTTTTCTTTCTGCAGTTTTTGTGGTTCTTGGAACTTGTATTGCGGTACAACTTGGGACAAATCCTGATTGGATGTTTTTTTGTTGTTTTGCTGGGACATTCATGTTCTATTGTGCACACTGGCAAACATATGTTTCTGGGACATTACGATTTGGAATGTAAGTACACTTAATGACAATTTTGTTTTCACTTTCAAATATGGAGGATGTGGGTTGCTGATAGGTATTTGAGTATCAGGAGTTGATAAAATCACTAAATTTGTTTAATAAATGAAATGTTTTAAAGCTATTATAGCTATTTTCTAATAGACTATCATATGTCCCCCTATTACTTTTTAAAAAGGAAATATCAGAACCCCCCCATTATAATTTTAAAACAATATGAAAGTATGCTTCAAAAAAGCATATTTTAAAGCAATATGAAAAACCATAGCCCCTTTTTACTTGTTTCCATTTGTCTTCCTGGACAAACTCACTTTCCCCCCTACCATTATTCACCTTACTCACTGTTTTATTTTGATATATAAAAATGTATTTTCAGGAAATAAGATAGTTTCTGAGAGCAAAGAGCAATATTCATCTCTAAATTTCATAGTTTAGTTGGGTTTATATAGTTTTTTTTTACCTTGTGTTCTTTATGAATCTTTAAAAATCTAAGCTCTTAATAATTCAGTTGACATAGTTGACATGAACACATCATATAGTTTATTATTGCCAACAAATATACCTGAGAATTTAAAAATTAAATATAAACATCTTTTAAACTCCTAAAGAAAGAGTCTCTACCTGTTGATCAGTACTTTTCCATAAGTATTAATGAGTTAACCAGTTTTGGAACTTGGTTAATGATGGCACTCACCCATTGTTTTTTAAATATCACTGATCCTATTTACACCATTTAAGTTATTTCTTTTTTCATGGCATAGGATTCAAAGAGAAAAAGCCTTGAGAAAAGATTGTATACTTAATGAAATGTCAAAATATAAATCTCTGATGGCAGATAACAAGAGAACATCTCAGTCTCAAAGATGAATCATTTATAGACTTTTTTTTTAAATTTTAGAACCTTAATAAACTTAGTTTTTTAGACCTTGAAAAAGCCACAACATGGAGAAATTCAGTTGTTTACTACAAGTTCAGATGGGTTTTTTTCTTAAATTTATTTATTGAACTTATCCTGTCCTTATGACAATAACTGAATACTTGCTAATTCTTTGGATGTTAACTATTTAAAAGAAATATCTTGGAATAATTTTAAAATAAAGAGGCCTAGAAAATGTGTTTAAGACTTATCTTAAGATGGAACCCTTATTTTTAGAGATGATAGCAGACATGCGTATCTGTTGTGAAAACTATGTCTGTGTATCCATCAGCAGTTTATAAAATGATTAGTGCTCAGAATAGATTGGAGAGGTTTGTTTGGTTTGGTTTGGTTTTTGGTACTGGGTATTGAACTCAGGGATACTCACCACTGAGCCACATCTCCAGCCCTATTTTGTGTTTTATTTAGAGACAGGGTCTCACTGAGTTGCTTAGCATTTCACTGTTGCTGAGGCTGACTCTGAACTCAGGATCATCCTGCCTCAGCCTCCCAAGCCACTGAGATTACAGATTACAGTGCCACTGAACCCGACTGGAGAGTTCTTATATAAAAGAAACAGTAATTGAAAATATTTACAGTTTTTTCCTCAATATTGTTTTCATAATCTTTATTTAAATAATATTTTCATAGTCTTCCTCTGCATTACATAAACCACTAAATATGTTAGATCGCTAAGATCATTTGGTTTTGTCTTAATTCAGTTTTAATTTGTAGTTTTTCTACTGTTTTCAGAAATGGCAAAATTTGTTATATCTGGATTTCACATAGTTGATGTTTTATTGGTTATTATCTCATAGTTAACCATTTTGTTTTTGTTTTTGGTACTGCAAATTGAATCTCATAGTTAACTTTGAAAGCTTATTTACCAACCAGTCCTAATGTGTTTTCTTTCCCTTTTAAGTAATATAGCACCAATCATAATGGTGTGGGAAGTTAAGGAAGGAGAAAATATTAACCATGAAAATAGTAGAAAAATAGGTTTGTAGGACTGATTTGATAGCACATCTCTCTGTCTTCCGGTCTTAGAATTCCCCTTGTTCTTGTTTTCTGTCGTGAAATTATGTATTTAGAGAATTGCAAACAGGTCCATATGGTTGGATCATAAGATACCTGCAGGAGATAAGCCTGGAAAGATCCAGAAAATCAGGGACCTTCTCTGCTCTGCCAAGAAATGTGGGCTTTTATCCCAAATCTGCAGGGAACTTTTGCAAGGCCTAAAGGTGCAAAATTACAAAATACCTTTTAGATAGATCAATCTGGCAACATGGCAGAGAGTAGAATGTGACAGAAAAAAAGAAGACTGGTTAGAAGACATCAGAATAATTAATATGAGGATAATGGAGCCTGAACTAACACAGCATCAGTGCTTTAGGGTGAGAAAGGAATAAGTAGGTTAGAGAAAGACTTAAGAGGTATAAACTGTAGGACATAGTCTCTGGGTGTAGGGAATAAATGAGAGCACAGATATTAATTAGAAAGACTCCTTAGGTGGTTGGATGGAAGGTAGAGTAAGGGACTACAGGAAAAGGAACTATTTAAAGGAAAGCTACTTAGGAAATGTGATGATTGTTAGACATCCAAATAGAATAACAGAAAACTTAGAGAGGAAGCTGAGAAAAAAGCCCATGAAAATTATTGAACAGCCAGAGTAGGAGGAATGCTGGAATGAAAAGCCAGAAGAAGGATGTATTTCAACAAAGAATAATGCCAAGTGCTGCCAAGACTCAAAATGAGGACAGAAAAAAATACACAACGAATTTGGCAGCATGAGCCATCCATAGTAGTTTTTGTATAATGGTGGGGCAGAAGCCAGATTGTAGTGAGTAGAATAACTAAATATAGTACCACTTATTACACAACATTTAATGTTATTTAGAAATGTGTGGCTATGATGGGAAGAAGAGAGCTGTTGATTAGAGGAGAGAATATAGGCTAAAAGGAAGGTTTTTAATTTCAGTAAAAAAATTTTGAATGAGCAGAAAAAGAGATAGAAAATACTGAAAACAGAGAGAAGGAGCATTATTTATGGAGTGAGATAGCTGAAGATACAAAACCAAATGAGTTCTAGAGTAGCAGATAGAAAACAACACTGAATTTCTTTTTAAAATTAAAAGCAGGCTACAGCATTCATAGAAATATGCTGTGAGTGCTTTACATTTAAGGAGATATTTATAAAAATACCAATGCAATGGAGGATTACAGAATACATAAATATATTCTAAAGACATCTTTATGCTTAAACTTCACCTGAAGTTTGTATGCATGAAAGAGAAAGTAAAAATTTTATTTTACTTATTAAAAAGGAGAGAAAATCAATTCTCATGTAGCTTGAGTAAAGAAATTTTTAAAAATCACTTTTTCATACTCTTTCTTAGAGGAAAGTGAAAACTACTTTAAAAACATTAAGGAATCTTATTTTAGAATATTTTTGTTTCATTTGTTTTCATTTGATATTTATACACAATTGAAAAGAATCTTGAGGATTTTTTATGTACAATAGATTCTGGTTATTATGCTTTTAATAACCTTATGAAATAGAATGCTTACCAAATAAGAAGTTTTTGTTCTCCTTAATCTCTTTAATGTTAGTGTTTTAATTGCTAGAGTATAGTCATAGTATCTTGAATAGGATTTTAATTCATCCATAGCTAAATAATTTCCATTCAAAGTCTAGAATTGAGAAGGCAAATATGCTTTGAATACATCTTCCCTGAAATTATAAGCTATATTTTGTAGCACTTGCTCTAGTCACAGCTAAAAGATGTCTTCTGCATAGAATTTTAGTACCTCTCACATCTCAGCAGACCCCTGTCTGCATGGTGCTCTTGGACTGAGCAAGTAGGGCCCTGACAGAAATGAGTACTGTTTGACTAGATCTCATTTAGCCTAGTTATGAAAGATTGGAGAGGGAAGTAAGGTTAGAGAACTTAATGGAAGCATGGGATTGGTAGAAGAAAACAAGCATTATGAGTTGAAGATCTTTTGTAAACATTAATGAAATATTCTTAAAAATGATTATGAATTATAGGAAATGGGAGCGCTCACATTTACACACTTCAGTCTTAAACCCTCTATATCTAGATATTTTAAAATTTATAACTTGTATGTATAAAATCATTTTTATAAATACATGTTTAGAAACCCTAAGCAACCTTTAATAAAACTACACTTATATAAAATATGTATTAAAAAATCTTCCATACTGTAAAAGCAGAACTCTTGCTTAAATTATTATTTCAGGAAAAATACTCTTAATTGTCTTTTTGAGAGAAAAAAATTATAATAAATTGAAGTGAGTCCAGTGTATCTTGTCTCAAACGTTATCATCAAATTATTTTGTATGTGTGTCAGCTTAAACAAGGCTCAGAACTTTCATAAGCCTCATTTCCTAATTTGTAAAATAAGAGTTTTGGAGGAGATGATCTCTAAGCTTCTTTCTTCTTATAAAGTCTGAATCTACTAATTTTACAGATGTTATTTCTAGTGTTCTCATAATTACAATATACAGAGTATTAATCTTCACAGTACATTTAATTTTTCAGTTCATGCCTCTAAGATTTCGTATTAGCTAAAAACCATGCCACCAAATATTTATTTCTATTTATGCAAATAACATCCCACTTTTTCTTTTCTATAGTTAATTTAAAAAGTTAGTAAACTGTGTATTCTACTGGCAGTTTGATAAATATAGTTTATCTTTTTATCCAAGTAATTTCTAAAGAATAATTAATTGAAGACTTCCTTGTAATAAGACTTCCTTGTTGTTTTTTATTTTATTTATTTTTATTTCTGTTTTGTTTTTATTTTCTGTTTAAGAATTAGGAAACTTTGCTATCAAATACCTATATGGAATCTTCATATCTTTATGTGTTTAAGGTTCATCACATGAATTATTAAATACTGAAGACCTTCCTTTTAGTTTCTACTTTTCCCATGTAGTTTTTCCTTTGCAAAGACTCATTCATTTTGACCCCTACTCTGTCTACTTAATTTATCAATTGTTACATATAATATTCTAAAACAGCCATTTGTATTAATGTAAGACCTAGATTGCAGCTTGTGCTCTCTGGTCATCAGGTAAAATTGGAGACATCTTTCTATGTCATTAGTATTTCTCATTCTTAATTTTGATTGATGTAGTTTTTATTTGAAGCTTGTTCTGTATTAATCTTTTTCTGTCACCACCTGTGTTCCAAAACTTGGGTAGTGATTGAACTGTTTTTCTTGTTGTTGTTTTTTAACACTAAAAAGATTAATCCAGTGTAATAAAGAGTTATAATGCTGGTGTGGAATCCCCACAAGAAAAGGAGAAAAATATGAAAAGATTTTTCTACTAACAATTATCAGGGAATCGGATAAGGAAATAGCCAATTTGATTTTTGCTCTATCAACATCCAAGAAATCACTTGACTAAATTCTTTCCAACTTTTTCCACATGCATCTGCCAATTTTTTGAGATAACAGAATTAGGAGTGTGATAAAGTTTGGGGCAGTAAAGGAGTACAAGGTTAGTGATTTTTTTATCAAATGTGCAAAATAGATTATTCTCTGGAGTTTCTGTTTTGTTTGTTTGTTTGTTTTAAGAGAGGAAAGACACATTAGAAATTTGGGGAAGATGATTAATATACTGACCAGTTCTCACAGAATGTCATTTAAATTACTTCATATCCCTCATTAAAAAGTGAATTAGAACTAAAGCCAAATGCTTTTGTGTAATGTTAGGTATCTCTGAACACTGAGAATAAAAATGAAACTAGAGGCTGGGATGTAACTGCTGTCTACAGGGCTGTCTAGATATGTTCTGACATTGAAGGGACCTGTGTCACAGTGTAATTATTTGGCAAGTAGTATTGGCTATTCCAAGGTAACAGAGTTGACTGTTTTTAGGACCAATATTTCCAGCTGCCAACTTACAAGTCATTTTTTTTCAGTGTGTTAACAGTTTTAATTTTTTTAAACTTTTCTACTAATTTTATTTGGATAAGAAATATTTGTGTATGCATAAGGATGGTACAATAGAGTATAAATTGTATTCTTGAATCTTTAGGTGTCTTTATAAGGAAAATGCTATTTTGTTACCTGTTTTAGTAAGCCTTTTTAGCAAAAGCTCTGAATAAACTATTTTGAAATGTTTGTTTTCCTATGCGTAGATTTGATGTTACAGAGTCCCAGATCCTAATTATAATATTCCAGCTCCTCACAGGAACCCTGGGGCCTTGGTTCTGGAACTTCACGGTAACTGCTAGAATATTCATGCTGTCTGATGAACAATGGTGTGATCTCAATAAAGACAGCACCTTTGTCATGCACAGAATAATTAGAAAATTAAAAAATCTTTCTGGTAATATTTTACAAACAGATTATTATAGATCAAATAATTTTAATACACAATAGGGCAATAAAAATCCACCCTATTAATATAACAAAGATTTTGAAAAGTCATATCTGATGATTTGATGCTAACCCCAGTTCACTTTTCCATTTATTTATTATGCCTAATATTACTTTTACTGTATGTAATATTTTTTAAAACAAATACCTTTCCACCATTAGATAGATTTTGGGTTTTGGGGGTTTTATGTTTTTTTGGAATTTCTATTTTGAAAACAGAAGAAAAACAAGCAGAGTTTTTCTTAGACAAGTAAGTTCAGAGAACTCAATGTAGGAAAGATTCTGCTTATTAACTTCTTCAGCATATCCTTTAAGCATTCTGTTTCTTCAGCTTGGATTAACAATGATCTTGGTATTATAAAAAATTTCTGCTAGAAATTATTCTCGTTTCTATTTGTTTTGTTTAATGTTTTCCTCCCTTAGTTGTGCTTTCAAATTAAATATCCTTAGCTCTTCATGTCACTATAGTCACCCTTTTAATACCTTCCTCTTTCAGTTTTTTCTTTTAGCAATACATATTTCCCTAAAGAAGTGTAGTATATCATTTTCCTTTCATATTAGAAATGTAATTTTGACCTTCAGACTTTTAGAAGTTCAAAAACATTTGTTAGGAAATATTTCCTCGGTAAAAAAAATCCAGAAGCCTATGCACTTTAGTGTGAAAGTTTATTTACAACTAAAAACAGAGTGCCTACATTCAATTTGTTTTGCATTTCAGAGAATGTTGAGGAACTGTCCATATGAATATTTGACAGATCATTCCTACAATACAAAACTTCATGAGATTTTCTATATAAGTCCCTTGCTCCTCTAAAAAGAATTACAAGCACTTTAATAGGGATATTTTACATCTTTTGTCAAAATAACCTTGGTATATGAAGAATACTGAGAAATACTGTAGACGTCTAGGAGCAAAACCAAAACCATTTTTAATTGAATTTACAATGTATCTACATATTTATTTATGGGATTCACTCATAGGTAAAATAATTGGACGTAGTTCAGTATGTGTCTTTATCCTCTCTTGACCCTTACTCTGTCTCTAGTACTTTCTCCAAAGACTTGTAGCTCTATGCTCATTAAAATTGCCTGGATTTATAATTTTTTATCATGTTTTATTTTTTGTTGTTATGCTCACCAGTTTTCTTAATAAGATTAAGTCAGAATATTGACTTATTTATTTTTCTCCTATTTATGATAACAAAATACCCTAATTTTTTCTAAATTAATTTAACTTATTAGCATTTAAACTTTCTATTCACTACTTCCTGTTGTATTCTAACATCTTTGGTAAAATTGTGTTAGAATACAGAAGCATCATCCTGAAAGCATCATCTTAGCAATAGCAAATAAAAAAAAAAATTGCCCCTGTTGATAGGCAGGCTAAAAGTTAGGAGTTCCAACATTGCATAAGAACAGCACTCCCAATATCTTTGAAGTTTCTGCCTCTTATTTTCTCTGTAACATTGGAAAAACCTTAATTTTTCTGACTTAATTTCTTCATGTATAAAACTACGATAGTATTTCCTACCTGCTAGGGTAGTTGTGAAGATGAGAAGTGTTAAATATGTAAATATGCTGGTGACTACAGTGCTTGAGATGTAGTCTTTGTTGTTGTTGTTATTGTATTTTTGTTGTTGTTGTTATTGTATTAATTCTAAGACTATGTTAGTAACTCCCAGTAGCTTGCATATTTCTTCTAGAATTGAATATGATACAGATAGAATAAATTCATGATTCCTTGACTCCAAGGTTGTTAATAAATGGAGTGAACTCTACTTTGAGTTCTTGTTTCCAAAAGTGATGAGGATAGGCTGCCCCTTAGCTTAGATCTGCATTCTAATTCTTCTGTTCAATGACTTATTCCAGCTTTAGCCTAATTTTTCTCCATTTTCTCAAGTTATTCAACAGATTTTTGCTTTTTAGTCTTCAAAAAATCTTATGATCTGCCGGACATGGTGGTACACGCACTAAGCAACTCAGTACGACCCTGTTTTTAAATAAAATACAAAATAGAGCTGGGGATGTGGCTTTGTGGTTGAGTGCTCCTGAGTTCAATCCCTAGCACCCCCCCCCCAAAAAAAAAAAAACCCTTATGACCCATAAAGTTATTCAAGTGGTGGGTATTACAGTTTTTAATAATTCAGCTTATTTTAAAAACAGACACTTAGATTTGTCTGTTTTCTCTATAAACATTTGAATTAAAAAGATCTAAGTTACCACTCAGCTGTATGGATAATGTTATTTAATACCTATCAAAGATTGTTGTCATTGCTAGTTTGTCCCTTATCAAGGATAGAAAATAAAATGTTGTAGGGCCATATTGCCCTATTGAATTTCTAGGCTAGTCTTCCTTTCAGTAGTAGTCTTCCTTTCAGTCTACTAACACTTCACCCTACCCATAGTATTTCTAGTAAAGTATGTTATGAATGCCATGCTCTGCTTATTCATAAATTACCTGTAAATTCAGATCCATTTACAAATAAACAAATCTGTAGTTGATAGTAGTCTGAACCTTGAATTCATTTTCAGATGCCATCAAACTAATGAGTTTTTAAGCAGAAGCTCACAAGTCAAATTGTACCAACCAGGGTTTCTTTGACATTGTAAATTTATCCCTACTACATATTTTATGTTAACCAAACTAATAGTTAACCTAAATTATAACACAGTTGTGTTTATTATTTATAGCTTAACAGAAATTCTTTTGTGTATAAATTAACTGCAAGTGTATATTTAAAATGCTTGTGTCACATGTAGAAGACAAATTGATTATTTTCTAATTTTTAGAGGGGGAAGACATTAAAAATTATGCAAAAACATGATTAAGATACTTATCAGCTCTCACAGAATATCATTTAAATACCTTCATCCTTCATTAAATAGTGAATTAGAATTCAAGCCAAGTACATTTGCACATTTGTTAGCTATCTCTCCAAATACTGAGAAAACTAAGACTTGGAAAATAGTCAGGGGCTCATTGTATAGCTCAGTGGTAGAGCACCTGGCTACTCAATCCCCAGAACTGAGAAAAACAGAAATTTTCTTCAGTTTGCTAACGTAGATAGTTTGTAGTTGTTGCACACTATACCCTAAATACCACTTTTAAAGGCTAATTTGTACTTCTGATATGATCGCTGTCTTCAGTGAGATTTCTAAGCCACCTACCTTCCTATGGTGATAAATGCCGCCTGAGATCCTCCCTTCAACTGAAGAGATTAGGTGTTCCTTGTTTAGAAGTTGAAATTACTCTTTCATTTAAGGACAGTTTGTTCTCTCTACATCTTAATCAGCAGATCATTAGAGTGTTGTTTTAAGGAATGATTGATCTTAGAAGTTTGATCTTCAAGGTTATTTTGACCTTGGACTGCCATACTTAACAGCCTCCCCATTAAAATAATGGGAGCGCTCTCAGATCTCACAGCTGGTTTGCTTTTTACCTTTTTTATCCTTGTGATAGCCATCAGAACCAAAACAATGTTCATTTGTGGCTTGTTGTAATTTAAGTATGTTCTGACCAAAATTTTATTACGGGTTGTCCATAACCATTGAAGGAATTCTTTTTGTCCTTTTACAGCTTACTAAGTAGAAGTAGGAAATTATTTAAAGCAATACCAGTCAAGATGTTCAGACATCTACATAGGTAAAGAAAATTATGCTTTCTCCCTCCAAAATTTTATGCTGTAGAAATCTAATGCTGCAAATAAGAGACCTATTTATTTTTAAATCACAGTTGTTTGGGGGTGCACATGCCCCTTATGTCTTTTTTTTTTTTTTTTTTTTTTTTTAATCCTTATGTTTTGAAGAGCTTTTTTTTTCTTTGTTGTAGTGGTGGTCAGTTTCTTTAATTTTTTTTTTTCTTTTTGATTTTCAATAATATCCCAACACTTGGGAATATTATCACCCATGGTTCTCCATTTTTTAAAAATGTTTTTTCACTTGTAGATGGACACAATATCTTTATTTTATTTGTTCATTTTTATGTGGTGCTGAGGATCGAACCCAGTGCCTCACACATGCCAGGCGAGCGCTCTACCACTGAGCCAAAACCCCAGCCTGGTCTCGATTTTTTAAACAGTAAGAATAAAAGGAAGTGAATACAGAAATTCCAAATTCCTACCTATATATATTCGTCTTTCTACATGTCTTTCCCACATGGCCAAAAAGATTAAAATGAACCTGTTCCTAACAAGCAATCCAGTAAACTGAGCCCACACTGAGAGATTTCTTAGTGGACAGATGGCAGAAGGGACTGTCATGTTACTAGTTCTCTTCTAAACAGAATCATTAGGTCTTCTATTTATCATTTCTGCTACCTGTCTCAGCTAACTTCAGTCCTCATCACTGGAGATAGCTTTGCACTGTACTCTTTTTCATTCTTAGTCAAGATTAATGGTACACTTCAGAAGTGATGATAGGCAGTTCTCCTATTCAGAGCAAAGATCTCAGCCTGGAGTTCAGAGGATTACTCTCAATAAGATAAGCAAATAGGAAAAAATATTCCTAACTACCTACTGACTGGTAAGCTTTCCTTGGCCCCCTTTCCTAACATTAAAACATTTTGAACTAAATATAATGACAGTGTCTGAATAATTTATAAAATTCTGTCTCCCAAAATTTGAAACATGCTAGTCCACAAATCTTTCCCTAAGAATCCCAATTTGAGACTTTGTGAAGATCTTTTCTCTTTTATATTCATCCACAGTAGAAAGATTAATTGCAAAAGGTTCCCTCCATTTTTATTTTGTAATTCTATACTTCTGGCCCTTCCCCTTCCAAAAGGCTACTTCATATGTCCAGAAAAAATGTTCTAAGATGTCTGCCCTTCTCCACCCAAGACAGAATCGATCATCTTTGACACCTACCTGCTTAGTCTCCTGAGTCTGCTCCTGAGTGTAATTTCCCTTATTGGCAACATCACTCACCAGGTCAGCTCTACAGATTCTTTTTAGCCTAATTCAGTCCACTTTTTTTTTCAATAAGTGTGTATAACAAGATAACTACATCACTATTTGTTTGCAGCTGAATAAGATTCTATTTAAAAATATTTTTGATCAAATAAAGATAATTTTTTTGGTCTTTGTTGTTCTTGTTGTTTTAGTTTCAAGAGACTGGTTTCAACCCAGCTATCTTTCATGGGCATTAAAGCTTACATATCTTAAGCTCACATTGTAGGTTATCTGCTTTAAGTATTAATTTTAGAAGTGGGGGCTCTATTCTGTGGAAACTGAACCCCCTTGTTGTTGATAACCAACTTTTCTTAGACTGATTATTTTTAGTAACTAAATTATTTTCTCAATTGAAAAACACACTATAAAAAGGTATACAGTGAAAAGTATCCTTCTCATCCTTACCTCTCAGCTGCCTAGTTCCTATACTATCCTCCCTTATAATAGGTAACCACCCTAATAGGTAATGTATCCTCCCAGAAATGTTTTATGCATCTACTGGTAAAAATAAAAGAATATTAATTTTCTCCCTTTTTGACACAAAAAGTAGTCTCATACATTCTGCAACTTTCTTTCACTTAATATATTTGCTATTTTTCCATATGGATATTTAGGGAGCTACTCTTCTCCATTCTTTTTAAGAGCTACAAAATATTCCATTGTATGGAAGTATTATAATTTATATAACCACTCCCGCATTGATTTTTTTTTAAATTGCTACTATAAAATCTGTAGTGAATAACCATGGTTATAAACTAGTATATCTGTAGGATAAATTCTAAACACTAGAAAGCATTTGGATCCAGCAATCTAAGAATGATATCAAGATTATACACAGTGCTAGTCTACCGAAGGAAAGGACACCAGCATATGCTTTGCTTCTCAACTGTTTTGCCCATATTCTGTTTTGTTTTGTTTTGTTTTTCCCCAGACTTTCAGGCTTCTAATTTCTACTGCCCTCTTTTTGCACCAGGTTTATTTCTTCTTGACTATAAGATCATTTTCAGCAATCCTAAAGCCACTTCTTGGCTGCTTTCAGTATCTTCTTTCCAGAAATGTGAAGGTAGTTAACCTAGTGAGAATAAGAATTTGAGAATTGAATGAAAGGGTTTTTTGTTTTGTTTTGTTTTGTTTTTTTACATTCACAACATGGCAAGCATTAAATGAATGTATCTGAAGAACAGTATGTTTTTTTAAGGTCTCAGTGATTTGTTACTTTAGTTAAAGCTCACCATTTTTTTATTTGATACTACAAAGCACTTAAGATTTTATATCATATACCCATGCAATGTAATCCTCTGCTTGATACTCAAAACTTAACACAGGTATACTTTTTTTTTTTTTTTTTTTTGGTGGGAAAGGTTAAACTACAGTTAAATAAATCCAGCTTCAGTAATTTACTGAGTCAGAAATTTCCTTTGGAAAGGAGGGGTTTTTATTGCTCTGTGAAATTTATCAAGTTAAATTAAGACTCTGGATTTTATATGATTTTGCTCATAACAAATTTTGATGCCTCCTTTTCACCTTTCCTCAATATTTTGAGTTTTTTTTTTCTATTGTGCATGATAGAGGAATGCTGCTATGCTTGCAGGTAATTAACATGAAATTGTTTTGAGTAATTATGCTTTTTTGGCTTTTTGTACCTAATCAGAATTGATGTGACTGAAGTGCAAATCTTCATAATAATCATGCATTTGCTGGCAGTGATTGGAGGACCACCTTTTTGGCAATCTATGGTAACTTTGTTCACATTGTATATCCCATGTGATGCATGCTGTCTTTGCTTGTGTTTTCTAATATGGGATAATTCATTAAAGGGTAATGTCTAAAATATTTTTTCTGAAAATGAGAAATCACAGCAAACAGTAGGACACATACTTCTCTTGAGGGCAGGATGAATTTTGCTACTTGGAGTTATATAGGACCTTAGGTGTATTCCAAGGTTTTATTTTTGAAGGCCTGTAAGAATCTGAATTATTATTGTCATCCCATTTTACATATTAGGAAAGACCAGGTAATGTAACAGGTTAACCAGTGAAAAGATTAAGTTGCACATTTTGTTTGGCTGAACTATGTCAGTCCACTAGTTTTTCTGCATGCCATGTGCTTAAAGCCACATTACAAATTTAGGAATGTAAATTAACTCTGCCTCAGAAAAAAAGATAAATACTTATTGAATGAAGTTAGTGATACAGGATTAACAAACCATGACCTTGATTTTCAGGTTGACCAGAAATACAGTCTCTCTACAAACAAATTCTTTACATGAACCTCAGATAGGGAATATAATACCAGGGCAAAGGACACAAACTCTGAAATCAAGCTACCCTTATTTGATCCAGGCTCCACTGCCTACTGTGTGAAATTAATCTATTATGTAACTGTCTATGGCTTAGTTTCTTCCTATGCAAAATGAGGACAATAATAGTACTCCTCTCATAAAGTTATTTTGTGGGTTGAATGAGTTAATATGTGTTCAACACTTAAAATAGTGCCTATCAAATAGGAATCATTCAATGAAAGCTGATGCTGCTCCTACAGTCTATAGTCTGCTGGATTTGGGTCAAAGTAGTTTGTACTCCCTGATCCTCAGTTAATTGCTGGTTACCACTACCCCCTTCAGAGTACAGTGTCATTTATTTGCTATAATCTTACTAAAAATCTTATTAAGCCTAAATGAACATAATTCTTTTTTTTAAATTTGTTTTTAGTTGTAGATGGACACATTACCTTTATTTTTATGTGGTGCTGAGGATCGAGCCCAGTGTCTCACATGTGCAAGGCAAGCACTCTGCCACTGAGCCACAATCCCAGCCCTGAACATAATTCTTAAAAATAAGATTACTTTTAAAATATAAGGGAAAATACATTGAGAAAGATTTTTCCTTACTTAACTCACTTATGCAAGTAAATGAGGGGCTTCAGGAAGTGTAACTGACACATTTCCTTAATTATTAATTGCCAGAAATTGTTTAATGCCTTTGTTGGAAGTTTTCTGTAGATTTAAGACTAAAATGGAATTCCCAGGCCAAGCAATCCAAACAGAATTAATGAGGTTAGTTGTAGCAGGAAAACGGATTCCCAAGCTCCTCTTCTGTTAGCTTCATTAGTGCTTCTGTTAGCATCATTCAACTCAAAGGGAAGGACCTGACTTCTGTAGTGGTATTTGAGGTTGGTGAAATGTTTTGCATTCTTTGAGCAATTCTCAACACAGACTTCCAAATTGACCTCTGACCACTCCTCAGATTGAGTATCTAAAATGCTTGGGACCTGAAGGGTTTCAGATTTTGGATTATTTCGGATTTACCAAATATTTACATAGACTCAAGCAGTTGAGCATCCCTAATCAAAAAAGAAAATCTCAACTGCTTCAAAATCCAAAACTTTTTGAGCATTAAGTTTTAGATATTATGGTTAAGAATTTTCAACCTGTATTACTACTTTTTTCTTTTCTTTTTCTTGGCTTATGAGTTCTTTAGTAAATATACTTTTTGAAATGCATTATGTTAGCTCAGGAACAGTTACTACATGTAGTGTATTTTACGTGCCAAAACAGAGAAAAAGTATTTATTTAGGGTTCAGTTGTGAGATTTTCATCTCTTGAGATTGAGGCAATAAAATTGCTTTCCAAATTCTCATTAAATTAAAGGGCTTTTACTTATATTTAGAAGGCAAATTTATGGTAAAAGCAAACAAAAAAGTACAAATATCTTCATAAAGTTGATTCCAGAAGATCAGCTATTTTGCGAAGGTAAGCAGTTTACATCTACTATATTTGGATTGCCTATTTCTTGCTGCTTTTTTGTCCAAAAAGATGGGGTTTTATTAAAATTTGCTATTTACTTGCTTTTTGTTTGGTTTGGGTTTTGTTTTTTAAAGGAAAGAAGTTGTTTTCATGAACAAAAGTTAGTACTTTGTTTATGCATTGCAAGAAACAAAAAAAAATCATATATTCTGTATATTACTTCCCAAAAGAATATTTCCTTTTGGAAAGTCTTAGAACTATCTTGTACATCTCATCCTTTGAGAAAGAGAGGAAGGGAGAGAAAGAGAGAATCCTTACTTTGGGAAAGAACCACATGCAATCCACTCATGGTTACTTTCACTGATTTTGATTCTCTTAAATGTAGTAGTTGATTAAATATGCAGTAAACCTTTTGGAATTCAGTTTAAGCAACTGGATTCTACTACAAATGAAGGTTCGGGATCATTTGGTAGGACCAAAGACTTGATAATGTGGTATAAATTATTTGTTTGTCATTCTTGTACTAAAAAATTTTAAAAGTACCATTGCACTTAAATAATTCAGACATAGTAATTTTTCTTAAACAATTATGTTAACATTTACTGTATTTGGTGAAACTCACTAACATTAAAATGATTTACAAACAGGCATTACCACATTCTTTGGGAAAAAGTATCTAATTTTAAAATGATGCTTTCTCTATTTTTACTGAAATCTACAAAACCTACAAGAACATTTTATTATAAGGAAACAAGTTTATTAGTTAATAACTGACAATAATCTGCAATAATCCAAATTGTCAAACTAAAACACTTCCATGTCCATTGTAATCTGTTAAAGGTGCTGAAAATTTAAGTTGTTTTTGTTTTTTTGTTTTTGTTTTAATCTCTAAATTTTTTAAAAACAAATTACTGCGGGCTTGGAAGTGAACGCCCTTAATCCCAGCCACTGGGGAGGCTGAGGCAGAAGGATCAAAAGTTCAAAGTCAGTCTCAGCAAAAGTAAGGCGCTAAGTTACTCAATGAGACCCTGTCTCTAAATAAAATTCAAAATAGGGCTGGGGATGTGGCTCAGTGGTTGAGTGCCCCTAAGTTCAATCCCCAGTACCCCCCACCAAATGAATTACATTTAATTCATATTATTTGGGTGTATTATTTTGTGTCATGAGTCCAGAGAATTTTCCCCTGGCTATGGAAAAGACATTATCGTGACATTATAGCCCAAGACAGTTCTTGGTCTTCCCAAGTCTTGAAGATTACCAAAACTTCAAGCTGGACTGAGAATAAGGTGTTTCCAGTACAGCTCTTTGCCTTTTTCTAGAGGAGCTCCACCTTGGCCACCTTTGATGAATGCCAATAAGATGATGACAGAAACAGAGTGGGAAAGACAATGTCCCCACCCTTTGTGACAGGGAGAAAAGATAGAATGTGCCCACCCTCCTTGATCTTGAGTGATGGGTGAAAATGGCAACGTGAAAATATAGTGCATTTTATAAGTGGTTCAATTGGTGTAAGACTAGGGATTCCTCCAACTCCAGCTTTTACTTTTCTTTGCCTTATTTTTTTTTATATATATACCTAACTACCTTTTTCATTTTCAATGTTGGAAGCAAGATTTTTGTCATACACTCCCCAAACAGGAATTCTACATGCATAAGAGAAAAAGAGATCTTAATCTTCATTCAACAAATAAATATTGAACACCTACAATAACCAGTGCTCTACAGAGAATACATAAATCAATTCAAACAAAATCCTACACTCAAGGGCTTATATTTTGGTGTTTATAACTAAAATGTAAAAGAAGTAAATGAGAACCCTAAAAATGTTTATGATATTTTGCTCTTACATCTTAACTTGCTTACTTTGCAATTCAAGATATGTACTAATTTGCCTGGCTTTTTTAAAGTTTGTATTTTTCTTTTTTCTTTCAAAGGGCAACAATTTCCATGATCCTAAAGCAGGTTCACCACTTATAAATGTGGTTAAGATGCTTTATCAGTCTAATTGTGATACAGAAACTATTATAAACAGTTGGCACTTACTCAGATACTCTGGCTATACTGCAGGGATGCTCCTGTAATGAAATAATGCTCTGCTTCTTTTGGAATGTGGTCAAGTGTAGTATTTCCCCATTTGCCAGAGAGATCCTTTGTCTCTATGGGAGGAAAAATGTGGGAGCAGTGCAGAAGAGACTGGGAACTATAAAACTAGCCAGAGTATTGAGTTCCAGCCAGGTGCATCAGATTTAGATTGTAATGTTCCCCCAGTTTTCTGAGAGCAGGAAAAAAAATCCCTTAGAGTTCAAAGCAATCATGGTGTTGGTTTTCTCCTTTATTGGAAACAAGTTTTAAATTTGAGCTGTCAGGGTTGGATATCAGGGAAGGAAGAAGACCACTTAGGAGGCACCCTAAAGTTCTGGACTTGATTTTAGCTAGACCTATTTCATTTTAGAAAATTAAACACTGCTATGGTACAACTTGAAATTTGAATGTTTGATTTCAGTATTTTTTAAGTGCTGTAGTTTTGCAAGAGGTCATAGAGTTGTGCAAATAAAGTGAACTCTTCAGAGTTTTAATAGAGTATCCAAACATTAAAGTTCATTTTTGTCAGTTTTACTGGGGTTTTATATACACAAAAAGAAAAAGAATTGTCCTATTTTTGATTTTGTTTAAAAGTGTAGGCAGATGACATCCCAGAAAATATAAATAGCCTTAATTAAAATATTTTCAGCAAGCCAGGTGCCTGTAATCCCAGCTACTGGGGAGGCTGAAGCAGAAGGATTGAAGTTTAGAGGCTAGCCTCAACAATTTAACAAGGCCCTGTCTTAAAATAAAAGAGTTAATAATGTAGCCCAGCAGTAGAGGACACCTGGGTTAAATCCCCAGTACTGCAAAAAAAAAAAAAAAAAAAAAAAAAAAGGGAAGTTTTTCATTTTAAGAACTCATTGCCTATCAAACCACTGTGGGCTTTTGGAATCTTTTTCCTGTAATCATTTGTTTCTATTACTGAAATTTATCATTTATCTTTTCAATCAATATTGGACAAATTTTGAAACCATGAGAACTAAAGGAGGAATGTAAAAAAAAAAAGAAGAGACTCTTAAATTATTTTAAAAGTTTAGAGTGCAAGTGTCTTTCATTTTAAATGATACATATTGTTCTTGGAAGATTAAATGCATGTTATGGATCTACTCAATCCCCAACCCCCTTACTTTAGGTAAATCAATTCATATTTTCAGTATATAGTACCATAGCAATGTTATTTACTTTTTTATGAAAAGTAAACCTAATATGTTAGAAATTTAGATACATGATTGTAGAGCTGTAACTGTTTGGATTTGCTTGACAAGGGTTTTGGTTGGTTGTTTTGTTTTGTTTTGTTTTTCCTACCTGCCTGTGTCTTAGCAATTTAGAATTGGGAACTCTTCCAAATAGAACCTTCTCTTCCATTCTCTACTTTGTGTATTTTTAATTTAGTGGCAAATATTTCTTTCCTTTTATGCTTCATATATCCTCACTACAATAGAGGTATACCATAGGTTTAAAGGAAGAATTTTTAAAATACACAAAGAAAAAGGCAAGGCACACCCCTTTTATGGGACATTAGCCTAGTTCACTGTTGCCAGATCTCTGGGATGCATTAGGAGAATCATACTTAGCTTATGACACAGATTAATAAAATTGAATCCATTTTTTTTAAAGGTGTCAGAAGTAAGTCAATTTTTTACAGCCTCATCTCTTGAGTCTTGTCATATTGCTTATGATGAAGAGGAGAAGGAAGCTTCCATTAAGTATTAATTAAACTGGAGGGAATGAAGAATATTTGGGAATATAAATCAAATATTCATACTATTTTTTAAATTTTAGTTTGTATATATTTTAATTGTTCTTTCTCTCTACCTATTAAAGATTCCAGTGCTGAATATTCAAATGAAAATTTTTCCTGCGCTTTGTACTGTAGCAGGGACCATATTTTCCTGTACAAATTACTTCCGTGTAATCTTCACAGGTGGTGTTGGCAAAAATGGATCAACAATAGCAGTGAGTATATCTTTCTGTTGATTTCCAAACTAGGACTTGGTTTTGTGGTCAATTTGTTTTTCATTTGAAGTATATAAAATCATTTGTTAATTTAGTGTTTCTACTTAGCCTTAAGGAAAAGTGTCCAAAACTTCTCAGTTTTATATATACATACATACATTTAAATGCCTATATGCATGTTCTTGTGCATGCACAAACACACACATATTTTTAGAAAGTATGATCTGCTTTGTAAATAATAAGCCTAACCCATTCTTGCTGCTGCTTTTCATTAGCTCTTCCAATGTTCAGTTTATAGATATTGTTGGCTGTCAGGCACCATGGGGTTATAGAAAGTTTGAGATGATCCGTTTTATGATAGATCCATGTGGTATCTGATGAACATTGAATAGTACCCTTACCACTTCTCTTCACTCTGTACAGGGAACAAGTGTCCTTTCTCCTTTTCTCCATATTGGATCAGTGATTGCATTAGCTGTAATGATCTACAAGAAATCAGCAGTTCAGCTTTTTGAGAAGCATCCCTGTCTTTATATACTAACATTTGGTTTTGTATCAGCTAAAATCACAAATAAGCTTGTGGTAAGCACCTCAACTCTTACTTGTTTTGTTTTTAACTTTCATCTTATGTTGGTTTTATGGTCCTTGTTTTTATTTTATAGCTTCCTAAACAGACTAGGGTTTACAATTGAAATCATTATGGAAGCTATTTTTAGTCTTTCGTAAAGCTGCAATTTGAGATTACCAGAAGTTCTTAGAACCCCTAGAACTTTTCACCATTTTATGCACTGTTATAATTTGGTTGTTCAGTTTATCTGCACTCTGTAGTATATTGTCTTCAATCTGGACACTCAAATTAAGGCTCTTTGGAGAAAGCATTTGCAAGCTTAGTTTGACATGATGTGTCCCTTTCCTTCTCAAACATCAGATTATTGAGTTTTTAGTGTTGGAAACTCAACAACTATTGCTGAATAATTCTTGAAACTCTGTGTGAATACAACACTGATTTACCACGTTACTCCCAGTTGCTTTAATATGAAAATGCCTACATCATTAATTTTATTCTATTCATAGGTTGCACACATGACGAAAAGTGAAATGCATTTGCATGATACAGCTTTCATAGGTCCAGCACTTTTGTTTCTGGACCAGTATTTTAACAGCTTTATTGATGAGTATATTGTACTTTGGATTGCCTTGGTAGGTATTCTGCTATCTTATTTCATGATTTGGTACTCCTTGTTTGTTTGTTTGTTTTTAATGAGCCAGTCCTAATTTATAGAATCATAGAATTATGAATGAGAATGCCAGAAATCCAAAAAACATATATATAAGGCAGTGTGGAAGTTCCTTGTGACTTTGTATTTGAGTTTTTTGTTTGTTTGTTTTGCATGATTTTTATTAGTTCTTCCTACATTAGGACTCATAAATTCCAAATTTCTGACTATGTAAATCAGAAATTCAAACTATACCCTGTAGGCCCTCAACCTATTTACCCAAGCCACAGCCATTCCTTTCTGTATTGTCTGTGCCTGCTTTCATGCTATAGTGGCAGAGTGGAAGAGTTTGGACAAAAGACAAAATTTAAAATATTTACTGTCTCTCTAAGAGTTTATTGATCTTTAGTAGAAAGGAAAAAGCATGGAGAAATTGAGTTACAAAATTATGTAGAATTGATGGTGAATTTGAAGAGAGAAGAAAGATGCCACTCCTTTCCTTTGGGGAAATGTAGAGATTACTTAAGCAGGTGCTGAGAATCTAACAGTCCCTTTTCTTTCCAGGTCTTGTCTTTCTTTGATTTGATCCGCTACTGTGTCAGTGTTTGCAATCAGATTGCATCTCACCTGCACATACATGTCTTCAGAATCAAGGTCTCTACAGCTCATTCTAATCATCATTAATTAGTTGGTGTTATATAGGAAACTCATGTTTTCTGCAGGAAAGAATCTGAACATATTAAGAAGAATGGGGGTGAATAAGAACAAATATAATTTATAATCAATGTTATGTAACTTTTATTCTTTGTTACTGGTAACACTCCCTAACTATCCTGTGTGAGAATGGGAATTTCAAGTCCCATCCTGTAAATTGTACATGTCATCATACAGGGTTTGGCCCAAGAAAGCATGCAGGAAAAAATGTCATGTGTTTGTAATTATCCTGGATTCAGAATAATATTGTCATGGGGAGCAGGTCCCCAGTGAAGGAGATTTCTAATGTAGAATATTTACAGGCCAAAAGATGGTTGTTTTATAATTTTAACAAATTATCATCTTTTAGTAACACCCTTGTTTATGTCTTCTCGAGCTTTCTTTACTAAAGAGCTCAGCTTGTGACACAGATACATCCCACTAGCTTGTGAGGTGAAATGAGTGATAAAGACCTGGAATTTGGGTTGAAAGGTTTCCTATCTTCACATTGTTGAGGATGTAATTTTTTTATTGCTCAAGAAATGGTATCTCTTGTGGGCTTGGGAAATCCTATTAGCATGCAGAATAATGTGGTAACTTTGTCGATCCATTTTATTTTTTTAAATAAATAAATGATCTAAAAGCCAGCTTTTTCTCAAGTTTTATTCAATGGGGAGATAAACTAAGTTTAATATCATTTTTTAAAATTTAAGGAAAATTTATTCCTGTTCTTTAATAAATAAGGAAATTTGGTCAGCTGTGTTGTCATACTGTGTCCCGTGACCGACCTATCTTATAGAAACTATTTAACTTATAAAAGATGAACAGTGTTCATCTTCCCTCTTGATAAGTTCGTTGTGTTATAGTTGTTCCCGTACCTTGTGATTATGGGACATTTGGGAATCTTGAGTCCTTTCCCCTACATTTTCAGTAATTGCCTGGGTCTCTCTAAGGGGTCATTTTGCACTCTTCTTTTCTGGCACACTCGTTTTCCGTGTTTATACTACAATTTGAAATAGGAACTAAGTGTCCTTGTGAACCAGATCTATTTTCATTTGTATAGATGTTCAGGTGCTTGAATGAAAAGAGAGACAGCAGAAACATTTTAGGGTTAAAATAAACTATCTTATTATTGACTTTTATTTATACCTTGTTCCATAATCCAGAATAAGCAGTAGCTGCACTGCCTTCCCTGGCAGCCAGAACTGCACTTTGTTGCACTCTTCATGAGTCCATCAGTCCAGTGTAGATCTGGATTAGCAAGATGAGTTAAACCTTGAATTTCTTTCCTAACCCACTTGAATCTAATGTATGAAATATGATATGTCAAGAGCTTTATAATGTTTTGAACAAACAATAATAAAAAAAAAAGAAATGGTAGAGAGATGGAAAAGATATGTGAATCATGGGGGAAAAAAAAAGAATTTCTTTCCTAAACCGTAATAGGAAATGAAATCTCTTTATTACCTTTGTTAGTAACTTCTCCAACATCTGGGATAGAGAAACACATATAGGAACATGCTGGGACACAGCAAAGTTTTGAAAGCTAGAACAAAGCAGGAAAAAGGAGGATAACTCTTGTTCAACAGTTGCATCTGTTGTCTTTGTTGATTATCACAACAGGCACAGCAGGCATTAATCACCTGGCTAGCCTAACTGCCATACCAATGGCAACACAGTATTGAGTTCCTTTAGAATGGAGACTAGAATCCATGTCTTCTGAATACTGATTCAGTGTTTTCTCCTACACCACACTGGATTTTAGTGAGCTAAATCTGTAAATTGAGATGTTGAGGGCTAATTGAAATGTATATCCTAGAGTCTTTTTTCAGCATAAAGGGAATCTGAAAAGCACTCAGATGCAGTGTGTGCTTCAGCCCTAGATACCATTTTCATAACATCAAGGGTACATTTGTATAGTTCCACTGGTTCTGATTATTATGTTGATTTATCTAGTGGAGTACTAAAATCACCTGAAGCACCTTTTTAAAAAATATGTAGATTTCCAGATCTTATCTCTAAGGACGTTTTGGTAGATTTAGGATGATTAACAAATTATCATCTTTTAGTAACACCCTTGTTTGTGTCTTGTTCCATAATCAGTATTCTCATGAGCTTCCCAGGATTCTGGTCCCTGTTCTGAAACCTTTTGAGGTACAACTAAGTTTAGGAACAGAGGCCATAAACTGCCTAAAAAGATGTTGTGATTCTTAGAAGCTGTGAAGAACAGCAACATAGTTGGCACGGTGTGGACAGTGGAACACCTGCAGTAGTGTCTCTGTGTTCTCCAGATCAATTTATATTGGCTTTAACTTCAAATTGGAAGCCCCCCTGACCCTTTTCAACCCTCCAAAACATTTGTATTCTTTATAAAATTCAGAGACTCTGAGGGCCACACTCAAACAAATAAAAGAGGTAGAATTTTTGAAAGACAAGATGCTTCTAAAAATGTTTCCCATCTCTTGCAATGTTTAAACAGAAGCTGTCAGTAGAGGTATAGAGGGAAGAGGGACTAAGTAACCACTAAACTCCTTAGACTCTTGCAGTTATGATTCTGTTTTCCCAAAAAGAAAAAATGTCAATACAGGGATCCCTCTACCTTTGGCCAAAGAATCAAACTGGGCTTCTCAAAACAACAAGCAGTTGGAAGTGGGATATCTAAAACTGCAGGTAAAGTACTAGTCCAATCAGGGAGTGATGGGCAGGCAGATGTATTTATGGAAGCCAGGTAGTGACTTCTGTTGACTTGAGATTCTCCACTCAAGCTGCCCTGTACTCTCCTGCCCTGTGTCTGGCGCTGCTGCTGCTTTTACCAGGATCTCTTATCCTTTTAGTAAGTGGAGTACTGCTTGACCCCTGTGACTCTGTGACTCTAATCATAGCCCACCATGACCAAGGCCTCCTCTTCTAATCCAGTTTATTCTCACATGTATTATCTTACACATTGACACACATGTAAACAATGAGATTCTCGCCTTTATTATCCTCATGTGTCCATAGACCTCTGTTTTTATGTGGAGGAGCTGAGCCTTTGGGCCACAACTTCTTTCAGCTCTGCGGAGGAATTCGTAGTGGTGGTTCCCAGGAGACATCAGTTGCAGCAACTTGTAACCAAGCACCTACAACACGTGTACTACAGTTTCCCACTCTGTGTCACCTCTGCAAAAAAGGCAGCTTTGAGTCCAGTTGTGTGAGCTTGGGGTCTGAGCCCCCAAAAAGTCCCAAGGAAGCTCACACCTGTGATCCCAAACTCAGATACCAGTATGAAGCAAGACCTGGACACCAGGACTCTAGAGAAGGCCATGGGTTCTGGGAGCTGAGCTTTGCTGATCCCTCCACTCTGGCAGGGGCCAAAGTCCAGAACTGGCTTGTAAGTCAAGTCATTCCTGTTCACCGCGCTCTTATTTCACAGTCTTTTCCCTTGATTTCTTCTGTTTCTTCTGTTCTTCATATTCAAGTATTTTTTGTTGGAAATAGCCTGTGGGTTCAGATACAGATGTTAGGCATCTAACTTGATCAGGCAGACTGATGAACTCAGGAGTACAAATGAGAAATACCCTCTGCACCCCATACTACATACACCACAAACCAACTTTTACATTATATCAGCTAATGAGGCATTTTCTTAGGTTTCAGATTCCTTCCTTCCAAGCCCACTAATAAACTTTACAGCTCTTCTATGGGCCTCTAGAAAGAAATATTCTTCCACCCCCCTCCTCTGTATCCTAAAGGTGACCTCTGTTTGAAATAAGGCTAGTGGGGGCTGTCACTGTACCTGCAGGAGGATTCTTGCTCTTCTCAGCTTCCTGGATGAAAAGGGAGAAGAGCTGTGTCTTCACAAACTTCTTCACAAATCGGCGGTTGGTCTTAGAGGACACAGCCTTACAGAAGGACCGTTCTTGGAAATGGCCTTGCCCATTTGCCTCCCGTTTGATATAGGAAGCATAGTGACCCACAGTCTTGACAAAGAACTGCACAAAAGGGCCTGAAACATGTTCGTTGATTTGTTCTGAAGCTGTCAGAGATATACAATGACCATCTTAGAGGCTGGCAGAGGATAAAGTTACTCATCTCACCTCTAAGGACAACTTTCATTTCAGGCCAACAGTGTCTAGGGAAAGCAGGGGGACAGGAGTTCATGATACCAATGGATGGATTGAGACGAGAGCTCGGGTGTGGGTTCTCTGCCATTGCTTAGGAAAAATCTCATATTCCAACTTGCTTCAAGATCTAGGCCTCTGAGGCTGGCCCAGGGCTGCTGAATGAGTATATTTTAGTTCTGAAGGGGAATAATTGCCCTCAAACTCCTTGAACAACCATAAAATAAGAGGACTTACTCAAGTCACTGATCCCCTGATCAAGAGAGACTAAGATGTCCTCTTGAAGCTTTGGTGGCAGGATATCTTTTTCATCTCCAACCTGGAAGAGGATAGTCAGCTCAGAGTTCCAGCAAAGAGGAGGTATGGAAGGAAGGAGGTAGCAGAAGACCATGAGGGGAGCATGAATTCCACACCCTTGCTCCACCCACAAATAATCGCTCACGTAAACAACAGAGCTGTTTCTTGATCTTCAGTTTGGCTCAAAACATTAGCAGGGGATTCCCTCCATTTCTGTAGTATTTGGTTTATATACATTACTCGAGGTACGAGCATTGATCACCTGGTAATGAAGTTGTCAGTGTCTATAGGACTTCCTCAAGAGCAAGGAGGTCTTAACACTAGGAGTTCTCTCACTCAAATGTTCATCAAAATAGGGAAAACCCCATGAGGCTGCATTGGTGGTAGGTCTGCAAGGACTCAGAACTCAGATGCTTACCGATAATAAGAAGGTTCCTTCACAAAGATTCACCAGCAAGACCTGAAAGAAACAGAATGGTTTTATTCCTTCACAAACCATAGGAGGACTTACCATCTGCATTTATGACTCTGGCTATTAGATCTTTGGGCCTAGAGGACCATGAAGTCAGCATCTCCAAATCTCATTTCCTGCCTGGCATTCTCCTTCCTTACCACTTTCTGTTTCCTTCCTAGGGAAAGGGTGAGCATGTAGAAAGAGGTAAGGGAAAGAGCCCAGGTAGAAGCGGGTACGATACGGGGAAATCCTAGCCAGTAACTGCCTGAAATAAAATGCTGATCATAGTAATTGCTCTTATTATAGAGCCTTTAGTACCTGGCATACATGATAAACACTTTGCACATTTTCCATTTAAACCTGGCAACAGTCTTGTGAGGCAGGTACTACTTCCATTTGCAAATAAGGAAACATCTAAAGAAGTTCAGTTGCTAGAGGACATACTGCTGACAAACAGCAGGACCCTTTCAGAGCCTAAACTGTGCTGTCCTTGGGATTACATTCCTCTCTCTACACTCGCCTTCCATTTGTCAGCCTAAGGACCAAAGTGGACATGCTTCCATCTTTTAATGCTTGCAGCAACTTTATGTACAGTTGCCTGAGGTTCTATTTAAAAATAATAACAATCTAGGAGCTTTGAGCCTATCAGCAAAAAAAAAAAAAAAAAAAAAAAAGACACAGCATGGAAAGGAATGAGGAGACCATGTGCCTACAAACCACAGGTAAGTCAAGCACAGGGCTGGAATATGGGGGACCCTAGTTCCAGAACCAGCTCCATCTCAGCCTGAGGGGCCTACAATGGAGATGAGAAACTATAAACCGGCATGCTGCTGCCTGATTCCAACTAGAAGATCTGTTGGATTCAGAGTATTTTAAAATAAATGGATTAGTTCCTGACATTTAAATTGAGATATTTTGCTTGAAATTTGGATTTGGGGCTCTTCCTAAAATGTCAGGCCCTCTACTACTGATCCATGTTTTAAAGGGCAACATGCAGCTGCCCTCTTTGGGCAGGATATGCAGTCACCAGTATACCAGCCCCAAATCCTGTGTTGGGCATTAGGGGCCTGTGCTGGGCCCCTCTTTTTAGTTTTTGACCTTGGTCTTAACAGGAGGGTGAAGGATCTTCCCTTCTTCCAAATATAAGAGAGGGACTGAAAAGTATACCAAAAAAACAGCCTGCACTGTAATTATCCATCAGGAGAGAAAAGCTGAACTAGTCCAGGCCTGAAACCACTTGTATACAAAGGCTAAGATGCCTTCGGCAGGAAAAGCTGTTCATCTGGGGGGGTTGGAGGGAAAGAGTATGTATGAAGAATTCTTTTTCGAAGTTGCTCCTAGAAGTTCTTTCAGTATTTGGGCACATTGGTGTCTGTGGACTAACTCCTTCCCTAGAGCTATGTGGGGAAATAGGGGATCCCCACACACACTCTGGCCACATTGCCCTCCTCCTTCCACACCCTCTGCCCATTTCTCTGAGCAGATGCTGGGGAATGAAACAAGCCAAGGCTCTTGGCTAGCAGGAGCGGAGTCCATTGGCTCTCTGATATCTTCCCTCTGGGTCAGGAAGAGAGGAGCTACAGCTTCCGAGGAGCTGGAGCTGCAGAGTCAGGAAGTTTCATAACTTCTAGGGTTGGGACAGTTTAAGTTTCATTGCCAAACAGTGCTAATACTCTGTCCCAGTTAGTCACAAGGCTAAGGGTGGTTCAAAGGGCATGTGTACTCAGTCAGCAGTTCTGAGGAGGGTGGGAGAGCTGGGGGAGAGAAGAAGGGAAATGCAGCCTGCTTCTCAGCTTCCCAGCAATGCTTTCCATGGATAGAGTGGTTTTATCTGTGCAGGGATCTTCTGCTGCCTGTGTGGCCTCAGCTCAGGGTTCTGTGCATCTTAGCTATCTCTTATGCAAAATGGGGGAAATCCTCCCACTAGGGCTGGTTTGGGGCCTGTTCAAGTAGCTTCCTTCTAGACTCCTCTCCCCTGGGTAGCCCTCTCTCTGTATACAGCCAGGACAGTCATTCCCAATAGTTCTTCTGCTTTCAGATAACAGTAACATGCCATCTTTGAAGTTATAACAGACAACTCAAAACAGGACATGTTTTCAGTTGATTTTCCAACTATTAGAAATCTATGTGATTAGTGCCCTTTTCCACAATTGAGCCCTCTGCCATGTCAGCGGCACTTCCAAAAAATAAGAAGCTAAAAAAATAAAACAGGATTTGAATCCATATCCTCATAAACCAACTAAGCTCTGAGCCACTCAGAAAGATGGTGCTTGTTGTAGAAATTGGCATTCTCAAGACACATAGTTTGCAGGAAGGCTCATTTCCAAGGAATTTGAATGAATTGCAGTGGGGTGTGTGTTGTATAGACCAGCTGGGATCATCCATTCCACTGAGAGATGGGACACCCCAGAGATTGCTCATTAGGGCCAGCTGGTACAAGACAGTCTCATGACCTCTGAATAAGCTACATGCTGCCTCTTAAACCCAAGAGAAATCCTTCAGGAGAAGACAGCCAACACTTAATGAGCATCAACTGTGTGGCAGGCAACAGACTAGAAGGTTTATACAGGATATTTCCCCCAGAATCCCTAAGAACTGAACACTTATCCCCATTTTACAGAGTAAGTCACTTGCCCCAAATCATTTAGCTGTAAGTAGCAGAACCGGGATCCAAATCCAGGTCTACCTGGCTCCAAATCACGTACTCTTCTGGCTGCAGCATACCTCTTCCATGGGGCTGTCCATAACTTCCTGCTGAAAGCGCATTTGTACTCCAACCATGAAGGGAGTAGGGCAGCAGACGGTGGCCAGAAGGCTCTCGGGCACAACAGGGATGTAGGTGTGTGCCCAGCTGAAGGGGTACAGCAGCGCAGCAGCAGCATGGATGCACTGAGACAAGGTACTGGGATGGAGCACAGAGAGGAGAGTCAGAGAGGACCCTGCACCTCCGCCCTACACACCCTCTCGTTGCCCTGTACCCACAGCAGCTACTACAAGTCCTTCCTCCAACTGTGCAAAAAGGCAAGTCTGGGAGCCACGCAGATCACAGAGCTTGTCACCACTTGTTGCCAGGAGAAGGGCAAAAACCAGGAGAGGTTCCCTCTCTTCACTAACCCAGGGTGGGGCATCTATTTGATCTTTCATTTCCCAATTAGTCATCTCATTACTGGTCCAAAATAAAAATGGCTCAGAAGTGGGGAGAGAAGAAGGGATGTCTTCATTCAAACAGAGAAGTGACAGAGCCACCAATGTGTGCCGACAGCTGTGCTGAGGATGATGTAGATACCAGGAAGAGTAAGACACTGGGCCTGCTTTTAAGGAATTCATAGTGGAGTAAAGAGACAAACTGTCTACCTGGGCCTCAGTGCAGAGCAAAGCCTTTTCTCCTTGTGTCTATAAACCTTCATCCCCCACCCTGACCTCACATGGCTCACCCAGCCACTTGAGGGCATTGAAAGCTACCAGGTTGGTGCCCGAGTTAGCTTGGGAAATTCCTAGATTCCAGGAACCTCTGGCTCAGCAATTCCTACATGGAAAGTCCCACAGAGGTGGCTCCTCTAAGCTTGCAAGAAAGCATCCCTCATGTCATTCCTGCCCAAGCACAGTCAGCCTTCTCTTCGCCCCCCAGGCACGCACACATGCACACTCTGGCTTCTATTTAGCAGCTTCCATGGCTCTTCATTCCTCCAGCCAAATTGCCCCAAAGCCAAGGCCAATAAAAACACAGATGCGGAAACCTTGTTTCAATTCTTGGTATCAAGCTAGCACTTCCTGAGTAAGAAAGGTTTGAGTCTCTGAGCGTGCAGCTACAACTCTGGCTGACTGGAAGTCCCCTCCTAGTCGGAGCCTCAGGAGCCTGAAAACTCCATATGGGAAGGAAGTGGGGAGTGGTGGTATCTCCCTGGAGAAGGTTCACTCCTTCCCGCTTCGCTTCCCAAACACTGATCTGAGGGGAAGACCAGAACCCCAGCCCCAGCCACCACAGAAACTTCTTTCCACACAGACCTGGAAGTGGAAGAGCTTTTTGTTTGTTTAATATTTTTTTAGTTGTTGATGGACCCTGTATTTGTATGTGGTGCTGAGAATCAATCCCAGTGCCTCACACATGCTAGGCAAGCACTCTACCACTGAGCTACTACCCCAGTCCTAGAAGAGCTTTTTTTAAAGCAAACATGATGTCTTTCCCACAAGGATTAAACTAAGACTAGTTCCTCTTCAGTTGTCACTGATTTTCTTTTGAATTTCAACACACAAATCCCAACCCCTACCCAAGCTTCCTCTCCTCTGAAACCCATGACATTCATCTAGACCTCTGACCTCTGTTATTTCTCTAACATCCTTCTCTTCTTCCCTAAAAGTTAGAACAAGGGCTGTCAGCTCAGTGACATTGATCTGTTCCCCCACCCTCTGCCCAGATATAAATAGAAGGTTAAACCCTCCTATGATTTTTTTTTCTTCTCCATCTGTCACATGTCTCCCATGTACTTTTTAGACATGAAGCCTTTCGGAGGTAGAAATCAAGATGTGTCAGTGCCCTGCTTTGACTACACACAGGGAAATCCTTAACTGTGAACTTCTTAATAGCAGCTAATCCTCATCAATATGTCCCTGGCCTGGGGCTAGATGCTTATAATGTGAATATTTCCTTTCATTCTTTACACAACCCTGTAGGTAGGTACAATCATTTCCCATTCTACAAGCATGTCTTCAAGAAGTTAAGATGGGGACCTGGGGGGACCCTCATAGCTGTAGATAGAAAACAGGATTTGAAACTCATCTTCTGATTTCAATACCAATGCTTTCAACCACTATGCAATCCTCCAACCCCTTAAGGTCAAGAACCATGTCTTGTTGGTATCTTCCCAATGCTTTTATCTGGCAAACAGTTGACACACAATAAACGTTTGTTGAATGAGTGAATCAATGGGTAGATAGGCTTATCCTTCATAGTATCAGATGCCCTCCTGGACTATTCGCCACCCCTTCTCCTCACTCAGCCTTGCAAAGGCACAATCATGCCTGCATTCACCCTAACTGGTCTTGCCTAGGCTGTCTCAGGAACAAGGACAGTTCAGTGTCCTGCTCAGAGCTAAGTCAGGAACCTTCTTCAAGCCCAGGATATAACTGAGTTTGGAGACAGGGCAGGGGAGTTGCAATAGATGTTTTTCTACATCTAAAATTAGGATTCAAGAACAGGAATCAGGAGAGTGGACACACAGATCCTACAGTCTGACTTCCTTTGAGAACCTCTAGTCTGTTCCCGAGGCCGAGGAATGCAGGCCATCCAGTGACTGAGCCCACCTGAGACCTTCTGCCAGGAAGATGATCTTTCTCTCCAACACTGCAGAGGCAAAGATCTGAATAATCTGTTCAAAATGAAGACAGTGCAACAGGGAACTAAAATCCACGTGTTCGAGGTGGGAGTCCAGGGGCCGGGTCAGTGAGATGTACTGTGGGAAAACCAGAGGGGAGGAGTCATTACATTACAAGATCCCTCAGACCCCAGAAAGCTGGGCCGCTACCAGCCCTACTCCATGCTTCCCACTGGAGAAATCTGATCCTGTCTCTTTGCCCCTATAAAAAACCCACAGGGGGGTTTGCTCTGCTCTAAGGATGGCATGACCTAATCTTCAACATGGCACATGAGGTCCTGCCTTGAGCATGCACCCCTCTCAACATACTTCACACCTGTCTACCTGTGTCTCAGGGGCAGACCATGCTCTCCCACCTGAAGCCCTTCACAGGTTGGTCCTCCCTTGCCCCACATGGCTTTTACCTTCTATCAGGCCTCAGAGGCTCACCTTGACCACCTATTACCTCATCATCTTTTTCTCATGTAACGCCCTGGGTTTTCTTTCTTTGAGATGATACACTTTTTAATTATATATTCATTGATAGTTTGCTTATTTAATGTCTGTCTTCCCTATCAGGCTTTTAGCTCCATCACAGTAAGGGACCACATTCATTTTGGTCACCACTGGGTATGCAGAAAATAGTACATATTGGCACACAGAAATCATTGAGTACTTATTTTTCAAGTCAATGAATAATCCTAGATGCTTACATATTCTTCCATGGAGAAGACAGAGTTCAGAGGGGCACATAGACCCTCTATAGCTCTGGACTAGAATCCCAGGGGTCAGGACTAGAATTCTGTCCCACTTGCTGCCTCAGTCTGTTTTGTGCCTTAGAACAACAGCATCCCCACATACCATGGTGGGGGACAGACTCAGGGATGGGGATGGGCGATAAGAAATAGGCAGGTGGAGGCTACAGAATAAAAGGGAGGTGTTCTATGCAAGCAGCCCTTTGGGGACTGGGGACAAAGTCCTTTCTAGCACCAAAACCCTCAATTTACATGTTTTACTGATCTCAGTGGCTTGAACAATAACTAGGTGCTTTGGGGTATCAGGTTGGAAGGCTCAGCAAATGTGAGTCTGATTGTCAGCTCTGCCATTAATTCTAACCAAGTTCCAGTCCCTGCCTGGCTCAGTTTCTCTGTACGTTAACCTGGTGAGTAGAAGAACAATAGTGGGAGGTGCCAAGAAGCCTACCCTCTCCAGCCAGGGGGCTTACACCCATGTGCTAGCTCACCTCAGTGCCAGAGTCAGGGATAAAGCTCTTGAGGGTGACAGTTTTTCCAGGTGCAGGGAAGGCTGCCTCTCGGAGGCCCTGCATGAATGGGTAGATGACAGCCATGGAGATCTGATGCCTCTTTTCCACTTCATCCAGGATCTGCCACAAGAAAGGGCCACAAGAAACAAGGCTCAGAGGGATGCCACTGATCATCCTGAGGCACTCACGCTGCTTCAGCTTAGTCTCATGCACCTTCGAGGCCCCTCCACCAACTGGCTCTTTCCCTCCCTTGCTCTCAGGCTCAATCATCTGCTCTCTATCTTCTGAACAAGACCAGATATGTCCTAGCCTTCTTTTCATTCTCTATACCAAGCCATATGCCTCCCTGCCCTCACTAATATAAAATGACAGGCCCCAGAAAGCCACACCAGAGTACTCAGCATCCATGACAGCAGTGTCTGGAATGGATCCAGTGACCTCTTGAGTGTCACTCTGACCTCCAGTTCCACTGGAGACTCTCCAAAGTCAGGGTCAGGAACTGCTTCCAGCCCTCAGAACGCTGCTCAGATGAAAGTTCCGCCCAAGCAAAGCTGACGGAGGTCCTGCCCTGGTCCCCCAGGAGTCTTGCTGGGGCAGAGCACTAAGAAGCCCTTTACAGCCACTGAGACATGTCCACTCTGACGCTCCTCTCTGATCCTGACTCAGTGTGCTGGGGTTCCGATAAGTCCAGCAGCACAAGACCTGGGCACCTCAAGTTCTACCCTTAAAGGGGTTAGAGCAAGGCTTGGGGCCCCTTACTATATGATGACTACCTTCCTAGTTGTTCATAAAGAGACTTCTTATCGCAGCCCAGGGGAGAGGAAGCTGAAGGACCATTAGATCCACTGGACAGAGGAGGAAACTGGAATTCAGGGCAGAAGACTCCTGAGGCTCTTCCCTTTATCCTGCTTCAACTGCTTTCTGACTAGAGTTGGAGCAGTGGTGCTCTCTCTGCAGGGGAGATAACCCTCCAGATTTTCCTAAAATCAAGTTAGGCCCAAGCCCCTCTCTGCTTCAGTGTCCCCAAATGTCCTTGATGAAGGCCAGGCTATGGGGAAGGAGGTCCACTCAGGACACAAGTTGCACAGGAAGGGTGAGAAGCCAGATCAAGCCCAGAAGCTGAACAGGCCTAACAGGCCCTGAGGAATCCTGTTCCACCCCTACCTTGGAGAACAAGCCGAAGCAGCCAATGCAGCTGATGATGCAGTACACTTTGGGAAGTCGAGGGCCGGGGCCGGCGGGCTGGGGAGGGACAAGAGGCATCTTCAGTGCTGCAGCCTTCCCAGTGGCTTCTCCCACCTGGGGCTGAGGAGCTCAGGGCTGAGTGCTGGGGGTGGGGGTAAATGGGGACTTATGGGCTGGACGGAGAAAGGCCTGGCTAGGCAGTGGTTCCATTCATGGGGCAGGCAGCTGGGAGGTCAGAATGGTCACCAAGGTCAAAAGAAGATGGCCTTCAGGGAGCTGAGGTTCATAGACAAGCCCCGCTGCCTTCAGGGCCAACACAATCTGAAGATCAGCAAAGCGAGGGAGCAAGCACGTCTTAGAGATGAGGAAATGGCTAAGTAGGACAGCACGGTCAAGGTGCTTGTGGAGAATCGTGGAGACCCAAGAAGTGGACCTAGTTGTTCAAATTCCAGCCTCTGCTCTGGGGGACTCCCGGGGCCAAGGCAAGCAGGTCTGGATAAGAAGACAGGGAGAGGAGTCAAGTGGAGCCTCTCACAACGCACGGAGCTATTAAAAGCTAGGAAGAGCACAAACCAGAACCTGGCCAGCAAAGGTATCACAGGTGAGAAAGAAGGAGTGCAATGTCCTCCTTCTCATGGGGCTGCAGCAGGGACATTAGCAGAATAGCAAGTTCTGGGCTGAGTCCCTACAACCACCACTGCAGAGAGCCTGAGCTTTTGCAACTGAAGCTTGAGCAAGCCCAGCTGTGGAGCTCAGCAGGCTGCAGATAGAAGGGGGCAGTTCTGAGCGACTCAGACCAAGAGGCGCCTGCAGTATCCAATCTTCCTGCTGCCGTCCACATTGGTCAGGACAAAGGAGAAAGTCTCCCTGCAAAAGAGCAAACAAGACTTGGTTTGCATTACTCACTAGATTCTAAAAGGAGGTCAAAAGGGAGCTGATGAATAATCATGTTAGTAATAACCCCAGTAATTTACTAAATGCTTATTGGTGTCAAGCCCTAAATGCATCACCTCATCGGATCCTCAAAGAAATCTTTTGAGGTAGGTTTGATTATTATTTCCACTTTAAAGATGAAGGACTGAGGCTCTGAGAGGGTGAGAGGATATTGCTTGCTTGCTTTACTTATTTTTGGTACTGGGGTGTGAACCCAGGGCACTTTACCACAGAGTCACATCCCCGGTTCTTTTTATTTTTTATTTTTTTTTATTTTCAGACAGGATCTTGCTAGTTTGCTGAGGCTGACTGTAAATTTGCAATCTTCCTGCCTCAGACTCCTCCCCAGGTCCCTGAGATTACAGGCATGAACCACCACACCCCACCTGTAAAGGTATGTATTGAAGGCAGACTCGTAAGTGGTAAAGCCAAATTCAAACCCAGGGAGTCAACTTCCAGGGCTGATGTCATAAGGGTCTTTGCTATGTTGCCTTCATAGAGGCCACAGGCCTCCTGTTCAGTCCAGTTTCCACCAGTAGCAGAGTCAAATACAATTATTGCTCCTCGGACATCTGAGAATTCCAGTCATCTTTGGGCAGAGGTAGAACCACAGCTAGATGCTTGGCCTTAAGGGCCCTCAGGCAAGATGTTTATAAATGAATCAACTCCACCCCGTGGCAGGAAATCCAGCATGCACACCAGGGGAGGGGACCACAGGAGACACACGTGGCCCGCACTTGCCCCTTCTTTCCCAATCTGATACTCCAGGGTGGAGCAGTTACCTGGGATATTCGGTGAGTGGTGCCCACTCATTCCCATCTGGGAAGCAGAACAAGGGGATGGCTTTGAGAAGCCGCTCCTCCTCCTCCTGCTGCCCTCGAAGCAGATTTTCCCGCTGTAAGAAAAAGAAAGGAAGGGATTGTGAGGGCAGGAAGGATAGCAGGCTTTTGAGGCTTTAAAGCTATCTCGGAATATGCTTTTCCACGTGGGGAGGGTCAAAGGGCACCTCTGTCTGAATTCTGGGTCTAGCAAGAGAGGTCCTTCTGGGCCCCATTGATGTGAGTGTGGGTTGGACTTTAGTATCTTGAGGATCTACATAGTTAAGAAGCAGACCAGGGGCCACCCTGCATACTGAAAGGCCCTGAGCTGACCCAGCCCCTGGGAGGGTGATGTCAGAGAGATACCACATCAGAAAAGAGAAGCGGCCAACTCAGTCGCTGCACCTGCTAACGAGAGGGGTTAACCAGAAAGATGCCCTGTTTCACCTCTTGCCCAAGTGCAGCATCAGACAAGAAGGAACCTGATGCTTGGGCTGCGGTGCAGTCCCCGGCCTACCCACTAACTCTGTGCTGCCCTGCCCTCTCCTTCCCACAGAGCAGGAGGGGACTCCTTCTAGAAGGCATGGCAGAAGGTAAGCTTCCCTGTGGAGAAAGGTGACTGAGGATGGAATCTGGCAAACTCTGAGGTCCCAAAAGGGGCATGAGCTCTAGTCTAGCTTCCCTTCTAGGGAGCCTCGCCTCAGAGAAGCAAGCAGACCTAGATTCCCTGGGTGATAACAGAAAACTAGGGCTGGGCTAAGAAGGAAATAAGAGCAGCACACCCAGAGCTCCAGCCCCGCCAGGGAGGGGGGAAGGAGTGGAACCCCCATTCTCGGCCCCCACCCCCTCCTTCAGTCCTTACCTTGGGAAACTGGTAGGTGATGGTGGGTTCATAGTCGTCTCCTGAGCGCTTTTTTTTAAGAGAAACCACCAGAAGATATTCAAAGAAATGCTGCCCCCCAGCAAAGCTGGGCAGAGAGTGCTCTTGAGTCCTTTCTGGTTCATTTACAGCTTCCCCTAGATTGTCCCGGGGAGATCCTGAAACCAAGACAGTGCCGTCCGTTCAGGATCTCTTTGATCCCTTCTGTGGAGTCTGTGAGAATGTGGGCAAGCTGCAGGGCTCCAGGCTGCCCTGCCCACGCTGAGACACCTGAGGCTGGCCAGCACTGCCGGTCAGCAAACAAAACCAAAGCCAAGTGGGCAGTTTCCACACACGCCCTGGGAGGCTTAAAACTGGGATAAGCCAAGAGAAGGAGAGAAACCACCGAGGTAGAAGCTGAGGAAATATACTGGACAGGCTCATGGAGATCCTATCCCCTGGGGAACCACAGAGTCTCTGCCTACCGGAGGAGTCCAGGAACAGCATGCCTTGAGTGAACTTGTACTACATTAGCAGGACAGGCCCAAGGGGCATATGACTGTGATCACACCAACCGGCACAGAGGGCACAATCAGCTGTGCAAAGCTGCAGGGAAAACCTCATGGCCCAGCCACATGGGGGGACATGTGGAGGTCAACATATGAAGGAAAAAGAGGAAGGAGCACTTCAAGAAAGGAACAGTCCCATTTAAAAGGGTTCTCCTGAAAAAATAGGAAGTGGACAAGCCAGTCCTGACCTGCTCGGTGTCGGAGTCGAGGCAGTCGATTTCGGAAGCGCCTGAGTGCTCGGCCGACCGCTCGTCCTTCCATCTCCCCGTGCCTTCAGGACATGGAGTGGACTCCCCTTTCCCCCAGCACAGGCTGGCTACAGAGAGGCCACTGCTTTGGTCTCCAGCCACAACTCTCTAAAGACGAGCCACACGCTAGCTTCCAAAGAGGGGAGAACAGTTCCCATCCTGTGCACCCCGCGGTTGAACAAGAAAGATGTCACGGGACCCAGGAGGCAGCTGAACGTGGGCATGAGAGAGGCAGCATCCTGGCACTGCGACACAGCTCCAGGCTCCTCCCAAAAGCCCCAGGGTGTGGTGAAAGAAAAGGTCATGAGCAAACACCTCCAAGGACCAGCTGCTTCTGGGCTGAGGGCTTGTAACTTGGGACTGCAGACTTCACAGCGAGTTTATTTACAACCTCACCGCCCTGAGGAACGCCTGATAGCATCAGACCGTGGATCCTGGAGCCTCGCCAGTCTCAGGACAGGGATCTTACATCCCTATAGCTTTGGTTGCTCACCTTTCACTTCTCAACATGGTCAACGGCAGCTGAAAGCTCCTACAAGGTTACCTGCTACAAACTTCAAGGACTTCAGGACCTCAAATGAGATCACAGAACCAAGCATTCCCGGATCAAGGTAGACTTGGCCTAATAATGATCTATTGATGAATTCTTCTAGCAGGAGAGGGAGTCCTAGAAACTAATACGGACCACAGCCTCCTCTCCTGATGATGAAGTGGAGAACAAAGACCACCCATGAGTTGGGAATTCTTGCTATTTCTGGAATAACCCCCTGCAACATGTCCTGTGCAAAGGCAGAGAGTTCTCTCACTGGACTATTCCAGGGCTCCAGCAAATTCCCTCTTTCCAGAGAGGAACCACTGACTCAGGAAATTGTCCCCAGCCTAAAGTAGGGGACTGGTTGCATCAGCAGCCTGAAGGTCACTTAGTGGCAGTAGAAAGCATCCGGGTGATCTCCACTCCACCCCATTCCTGCTTAGCCTGTCTCCCTGTGGGATCAGGCCAACAGGCTGAGCTGCTGGCCCACGGCTGGATCTGAAGAACAAGGAAGAGGGAAAAACTGGCAGTAAACCACCTAGGCTTCTCACAGACACCCTTGAATAAGGAAATGCACACGATAAGAAGGAAGAACTTTTTGTCAGGAAGTTGCCTCAAAGAAGAAAGAGGCTGGAGGCCGAAGGGTTCGGTGTCAGTGTCAGCCACTCCTGCAGAGAACAAGCAGCCTTCTGGGAGAGAGTGGGGTTCTGGGGTAGGAGAGGTGGCTGCCTTGCTGCTAAGAGCTGTCAGCTGGGCTTTTGAGGCCAGGATTCCGGGGAAATCCCAATCCCAGTAAATAAGGATATTACAAATGTTATAATTGGCGACAAGCATGAACCAGAACTCAGAGACTTTGCCACACCTTTACCTACATACCACCTGCACAGACTTGTTGAATAATCCTTACTGCCTATTTGAGGAACAAGCAACTTCCTGATAGAGGTGGGGAAACTGAGGCATGAAGTAATTCAGAGACTATTTAAAATTAACAGGATCTGCTGAAGGTGGGGATTATGAAAGCTCCAGGTCTGGGTTCCTGCCTTCCACTGCCACTAAGCAACACAGCAAAAAACCCATAGAGGTTCACAAAGGGCTCTGAGATCCAGAATCTTCTCGCTGATCATTCCTGAACCTCAGGAAATCATGCCCTTTCCTAAATCCTTCGGGCAGCATTTTAAGCCTGCTTCCTTTTGCTTTATCAGGAGACCAAAGGAACAGCGAAAAATCAAAAATCCTTGACAAAAAAACATAACTAGACTTTTTGACTGAGGCGCAAGAAATCCATCAAAAAACGGCTTTCTCCCTCCCCGTTTTCAAAAGGGGTTATCAAAAGAAGAGAAAAGCCTGACAGAAAACTAGCATCCATCACTGTAAAGCATTTCATGTAATCCCCAGTGCCCCAGAAAGAGATTAGCATCCTGGGTTTTAGTTGATGAGGGACTCACCCTTTCTAGGGAAGTCAGGACAAGTTACACTTGTTCCTCCGCCAGGAAGCCCCTCCCACAACCATAGGACTGAAGTCCCAGAACTGTTTAGAATAGAGGTGAGGGGATTTTCTGACCACAATCTGAAAAGCTGAACTTTTCTCTTTGAACTGAGCTGCTCTCCACCCAGGACCGCCAACAACACTCCTCCTCACTATGGCAATTCACACACACACACACACACACACACACACATCCTCCTAATATGCAACTGCCTCGGCACCAGAAAGACACAAGAGGAAAGGGAAAATCCCCAGGAAGGTGGAGTGTCCCATGTAGAAGCCAAAGAAGACACACTCCTGACCTGACAGGTGCTGAACTTCAGGACAGATAATAGAGACTGATTATCTTCCGGTTCCTAAACAGCCAGGAAGTTCTTCCCAACAATCACCAGACCTATGTTGGAGTGAGTGGGTGGGGGCCAGAGGAAAGTCTCATGTGGGCTACAAAAGGCAGACTCCATCCATTGGGCTGACTTCCCAGTGCTCTCCAGAGAAGAAAGGTCTCACCCTGCATTCTGTTCCAGTCACTGCCCAGCTTCTGACCTCTCCCTCGGGGTGCAAGCTGGAATAGATACTGGAGAGAACAGCAAGGACGCTGGGGAAAAGCACCAGGTGTCAGAATGGATGGGAAAAGGACACAGCCACTGTAATTCAGAGAAGGAGGCTTTGACCTCATCCTGGGGGGTCTCTCCAACTCTGGGACTGGGAGCAGGAAAGAAGCTCACTGGGCTGTCCATTTGTCAATGTTGGAAGGAGTGGGCTGTCTGGGAGTGACCCCTGCTCCCCTTCCCGTGTTTGTTTCTCCTCAGAAGAGGAAACTTAAGTTTAAAAAAAAAAAAAATCTAAACGGTTATGGCTACTCAGCAGTAGGACCGGCTAGTCAAGCAGCATTAAACGTTTGTTGAATGAATGAATAACCTAGTGATATCCTAATTACCTTCCCTCCAAAGCCCAACCGTCTTCTGAGAAGAAAAGAAAGAAAACTGACTGACTTCTAACGTAATCCCCACCAACTGGATGAGGGGAATTAGTCCCCTGAGTGGGGTAGGTTCGTGGTCACCGGGCAGGGCGGTTTTCGTGGCCGGCTGCCTTGGCAGGGTCAGGGGCAGCTGGCTCCCAGGAACCGGGCAAAGGCTACAGGCGGGCGTGGGGCTGCGAGGCGGGGCGCAGCTGCTAGCCAACGTGGGACTGAGGCGGCGCTTCGAGGGGACACCGCAGCCCGGGCGCTTCAGGCACACTGCGGTTGCACCACAAGTTTCCTGAATCAAACGACACGTGGCCCCGGGGCCCCACAACGGTTTCCTTCGGCTGGTCGCCGGCCGGTCGCCTCCCCCTCGCCCCGGCGGACCTGGCCGCTTCGCTGACCTCCGACCCCGCCCCCACCTAACCCTTTTCACCGCTACCTGCGCTGTCCCCAGCTCACATGACCCCTAATCCCGTCCCATCGCCCAGCCTTCCCGAGTCCCGCCCCACTGTTCCCGGATCTCGACCCTCGCGTCGACCTTCCCGGGTCCCCAGCTCCCGCCACCCTCTAGGACCGGTTCCCGGGCCCCCGCTCGGTCCCCGCACCCTCGCCCCGACGCGCCCTGGCCAGCACTAACCCCCGTGGCCGCGCTTCAGTCTCAAGCTGGCTCGAAGGCGGCGGCCGAGCCCATCCATGGCCCCTCGAGTGCCCGGGCGCCCGCTCCCAGGTCCGCGCCGGCCCCGCCCCCCAATCCTTGACCTCCGCGGGCCCCGACACTTTCACTTTCATGCGGGGGGTGGGCCGCGGGGACCGGCCTGGGGCGGGGCGGCGCACCTTCCGGGCTCCGGCCCAACCCCCGGCGCACCTGGGCGGGACGCGCTTCTCTGGGCCCTTGGCAGGGCAGTGTGGGGTGACAGAGGGCGCTCGACGCGCGTCCGGGAGGGGCGGTGCCACCTCGCTTCCACCCCGCAAGGAAGCTCGACTTTCGGAGCCCCGCAGTCCCCGACCGCATAGGGTCCGGGCTAAAGGCACCCCCACCTCCAGGACGAGGGCTGGGAGGTGCAGCTCCCAGGTGGCACCAACCTAGCCCCAGAAGGGGGCGGAATTTTCAGAGCCCTCCCACCTTTTCAACCCCTGCACCTCTCTCCTTGCAACTGCTTTGGCCTCTGGCCATTTCTCTTGCCACATTCTACATATCACCCTGGAGGCTCTTGGAGAGTTGGTTTAGGGGCCTGACCCAGCCTTCCATCCAGTCTCCCTCTCCAGATCGACAAAATGACGGTCCTACCTGCCCTCCCGGAAAGATGTAAAACTCAGGGAATGGAGAGCTTTTTGTAAGCTGTTATGTGATACGAATTTAAGGGACACTGTCATCACCATTGCAACTATCCCCACTCCTCCTCTAATCCCAAATCCCATGGCAGCCTTGCAGTTTCTCCTCCCTCTTCTCACTGTTACTGACTTCCAAATATGCCAAGACTTCAAATTCCAGTGACCAACCATGACAGCTTGATAAGTTCCACTTGTTCCTGGGGGATCTGCCTTGGCTCCCACTCCCTCCCAGGACACGCATCTGTAGGGGTGGGAAGTGCAGAGCCCATCTGAAGTTTCTCTGTTCACCACTTAGCTTCCAGATGGGTCTCAGAGGGAAGAAGAGACTTTGGCAGAAGTATGTCTGGGATCCATGGGATGGCCCCCCGCCCAGACCCACATCCCCCTTTCCTCTCTTTCAAGGCGACCCTGCAGGCACAGATGAGGGGAGAGCAGAAGTTGGGAAGCCAGCCCTAGTATTAAACTGTCTACTCTTAGCCTAGAGACTCTAAAAGTTGCCTTTACTTTGGGCGTAGGCAATTTTGCACTTAATTACACAGCCCGTTTCTGTTCCCTATTCTCTGGGTTCCTGCACGCAAGAACACAACTCTTCCCCCAAGTACATTCTCTAGGCTAGACCTTTGTCTTGGGTGTCTCTGTCAACGCAGGAGTTGCTTATGATAAAGTTGCCCCATTGGTCGACTTTATTGTACTTTAATCTTCCCAAACTACTTTTTTTTTTCCCTTAAAAACAGATAAAGTGCAAGAGTGCACCGAGAACACAAGGCAAGCACGTCCATGAAAACCTTATTTGAAATAGCCTTAACCTGGAAAAACCTCACATGTCCCTCAACAGTAAAATGGATGAATTGCGGTATATTCAAACAATGGATGGAGTACTGTACAGTAATTAAAATGAATAAACCACCACTGTGCATACTAACATGGCTATATTGTACAAATATAAGGAGCAAAAGAAGCCAAACACCAAAGAGTACAGGATGTAAGGTTCTATTTCTATAAAGTTTAACACGGGCAAAACTAGTGTATGGTCAAGATGGTGTTATGTTTAAGAAGGAAGAAGGAAGTATTGAAGTTTACTATGGGCTCCAGAGTGTGGTCACGTACATTTTTAACCTGGTGGTAGATATAGAAGTGGTAGATATTTTAACCTGGTGGTAGATATATATACATATATGTACTCACTAAGTATTTTTCTCTGCATTGTACACTCTAGCACTTCTCTATATGTGTATGAGACTCCATCCCCAATTTTTTTAAGTACTCGTTAATTAGGACATTAGGGGACTTGAATGACAATAGTGAAATGGAGGTGGAATTTGGTTAAGAATGAAATGAGGAATGATTGGGATTTGAGGAAATGGAGTTAGGGAGCAAGCGTCATCTACATTTTTGCAAAGAAGCACTTGTTGACTGGTCTGTAGTTAGAGGGAGATTTGGTTTAAAGTGGTGGGTTAGATGGTAAAGACGAGAGCTTATTAGAGGCAGAGAGAGAGGAACGAGGGCAGAGGTTTAGAGTATAAGAAAGTGTGCAGACGGAACAAGGCCTGCCCAGAGAGCAAGGATGTGCCAGCAGAGGCTTAGGTAGAAGTTTGGCCTAAATAGGAAAAGGGAATGTTAGCTGAGGGGGCAAAGAGAGATGAAAAAGAGGGCAGCACTGATAATTGGGTGGATAAGGAAGTGGGGAGGGCCGCACAAGAGGCCTCCGTTTCTGCTGGGAGAAAAGTTCTTTTCCTGATAGCTGCCATCTCCCTTTGTGCCCCTGTGGCTATTCCCCCAAGTCTTGCCGTGGAGTGGTGGACAATGACCCCAGCCTTTCTTTTCTGAAGGTCTTGCAAGGATGCGCACAACCGTGTCCTTCAGGGAGGCAGCGTGACACAACAGCAGGTCAGGCATCTGAGAAGCACCTGGAGGTGAGCCCCACTCCGCCCCTGACCTGCCCTGCAGCCTTGGGTGAGGCGCTTCCCTGAGCTCACTCTCCTGAGATGATAAAATCACTTCTCGGGGCAGTCGGGAGGATTAGAAAGAATATTCATAATACAATCTCCAAACTTCTCTGGTCCCTTTAATCCTCACATCGCTGGAGTCTCAGCTCCGCCTCTTTTGAATGCTGAGAGCAGTTTTATCAGGCTCCTGTCTCTAAGCATTTCAGAGCCACTCCAAGAAGCACACCCTCCACGGACCAGTTTTGGCAGTTACTCCTCACTACAGTCCACCCCTGGGGACCCCAGTTGCTGTTTTCTCCATCTGCAGTTACACACATTTGTCTCAAGACAGACTGTTCCTGTTCTCTCCTCTGCTGCTTTGGACTTTGACCCTGTCTTCAGTTTCAAACACTGACACTTGAGATCAGGAATAAGGCCTGCCAGGACCTTGCCTAGGGTTTGTTAAGACTTTGTTTTGTGATAGAGGAAGCCCATTGGAAAGGAGAACTTAAAGCCAAAGTCATACCACTTCTAGGGGCTGCACAGGGGTCCTCTCCTCCTCACACCTCCACCTCTCCCTAGACTTGCCCCATGTTGCTGGCCTGACTCCCGTGGAACCGCCCTGGAGCTCAGCCCTGCCTCAGCATCCACCTATTCCAGAATGAGTGACCGTGGCAGCGTGGCAGCGTTTGTTCCACTCAGAGGTAACCCTGTCCCACACACAGGCTCCGATCTGGTCCTTAGGCACGAAAGCACTAAAATAACGACAATGAAAACCACGTTCCTTTCCCCAGGATGACAGCATCCACAGTGCTCGAAGGTGCTCTTCCTCTTGAAAGGAACAGAAGGAAGCCTCAGCCCTGATTCCTTCAAGCTGCCTCAAGTCTTGGCTTTTGATCTCCCGTGAGAAACAGCTTGGACAAATGACTTACACACCTGCCAGGAATGAGCCATGACACCCAGGGCTAGGAAAGAGCATCTGACTGTGGTGAACAAGGAGGACCCTCTGCCCTGCAACAAATGCCCTCGCACGTCTCCCCTGGATGAAAGCCTCTGCTCGACCATCGATTCCTTGCATGAAGCCCTGATGTAACTCAGCTGTCCCTGGTTTCTTCTCTGGTTTCTTCCGTGTCACCTTGTCCCTCCTTATACCATCCTTCTTAAGTGCCCCGATCTTTTCAATTCCAACGTTTTTTTGCACATGCCGAGACCTCTGTTCAGAATGTTCTTCCTTGAGATGCTCACCTCCGCCCCCTTCCACTCCTTCTTTGTATCTTGCTGAAGAGACCCTTTCTGACTTCTGGCCCCATTCAAGCAGATCCTCTAATCACACCTTTCCTCTGTTCCCTTAAAAGCATTTATGATTATTAGAACGTATCTAGTTCCATGTATGTTTCTGAAATTATTTGTTCGACTATTCTCTCCTTTTCTGGGAGTCCTTCCCGGGAGGCATGGGCCATGTCTCTTTTGTCCCTCTATGTCCCTGTTGCCTAACACAGGGCCACACACACGTTAGATCATCAGTAAATGCTGCTGAGTAAGTGACCCAATGAGAGAGTGAATGGATGAGCAGTCTGCATCTGTCTCAAGCACAGCAGCCTCCATGCTGCATCCACACACACACACACACACACCCCAAATAAAACAAGTTCACAGTGCAATTCCAACTCCTACCCTGTGCAAATAGGAGTTGCCATTCTATTATTGCATTTTTTAAAAAATCTGCCTGTTTGAGACATATTTTTAAATGATTTCACCACCCAAAATATGTGTTATACTCCACAATTTAAAACACTCTTTGGTTTTCCGGTACCTTTTCTGCAAATGCTGGAGCAGAACTTCCTGGGTCGACATCCCAGCTCTGCCGGTCATTGCTGGTGTTACATCAGACAAGTTTCTTTACCTCTCTGTGCTCAGTTTTCTCAGATTTGATGGGTGTAATATTGGTACCTACCTCATAGGACTAAGTGACTTACTACACATGAAGCATTAGGCATAGGAGGCCATTGGGAGGTCTAAATAGAAGATTGACATGATCCCACAAAGGTGAGCAAGGAAGACAACATTCTTGTGGAAGAGATATCATGTGGTGGTATGGGGGTTAAGATAACGACGGAGCGACTCTGGATCATGGAAGAGAAGCAGGCATCTAGCCTGAGGAATCAAACCTACCCCAGAGAGACAAAAATAAATTGTGAAAATTCTGCTTACTTTTTTATTTAACTAGTAGACTAATTTTTAGAGTTTTAGGTTTACAGAAAATGTAAGGGAAAGTACAGAGTTCCCTAATCCCCCCTCACCCTCACCCCACACATAGTTTCCTTTATTGTTAATGTCTTGCTTTAGTGGGGTACACTGGTTACAACTGCTGAGCTAATACTGACTCACTCTTACTAATTAAGGTCCACAGGCTGCTGTAGTACTCGTTCTGTCTTGGACGTTCTATAGGTTTTGACAATCATGTATCCACCATTACAATACCATATGGTACAGCTTCACTGTCCTAAAAGTCCCTCTGTGGTCCTCCGCTCATTCCCACACTATCTCAACCCCTGAGCTTTTCACTATCTCATAGCTGGCGTTTTCTAGAATGTCGTATATAGCTGGAATCTTGCAGTATGTCGCCTTTTCAGATTGGCTTCTTCCACTTAGAAATGCCTACTTACTTTTTATTTGTTGATTGATTGATACTAGGGATTGAATCCAAAGGTGCTTAACAACTGAGCCACATTTTATTTTGAGACAGGGTCTCACTAAGTTGCTTAGGACCTCGTTAAGCTGCTGAGGCTGCCCTTGAACATGTGATCCTCCTGCCTCAGCCTCCCAAGGCACTGGGATTACAGGCTTTCACTACCATCCCCAGCTCTACTTACCCTTTTAAACCTTCTGTGAATGCAGAATCCATTCGTAATAAAGGAACAAAGAGTAAGAACTTCAAAATGTATTTTCAGCATTATTTGGGGCTTTGAGCAGCCAGTAGAAATAACCAAATCCCTTCACAAAAAACAGCTACTTAATAAATATTTCTTGAACAGATGAGTGAATGAATCCACAGCTTTATGAGTACAATATTAGCAGGTGATCAATATGTATTTGTTGAACTGAACTATATTCCCACCATCTTGATTGCACTTAGGGAGTACCCAGTTCTCCTTCTCCGTTCATGTAAGAGAAACAGATAGACCTTATGGGAAGTGTTTTACAAATACTATTTCAAGTCATCCTTATCAATAATTCATTGATATTTATTAATATTCCTGCTTTATAGAGGAAGAAACAGGTTCAGAGATGTTAAGGAACCTGCCCAAGGTCACCCAGCAGGCAAAGTGAACAAACTCGAATGGAAACCCTATCTTCAGGTTCTTGGAAAACTCTGATGGGTCCACCAGGATTTGTTGTTTAGTCTTCCATGGAGCTGAACGTGGTCCAGTACTGAACGCTGTCCATGATGACATCAAACAGACATCCTGTGTGACTAAAGTCAGGTCACCTGCTCACTCGTCTCCAAATGCCTTGCTCATTTCTATTTTCTACTCTGAGGAATTCCCCCAAAGGGTGGAGTTTGTTTTGTCGTTTTGTTTTTGATTTCCCTGCATGGGATACAGGTTCATCGCAACGATGTCAGAGCTAGATGCACATGACCCCTAGAAATAAAGCTGGTGACTAGTTTTACCTTAATGCTTGGGAAATGAGCACAGCATTCAGCAACACAGGGGGAAGGAAGGGGCCAGAAGATCACACGGGGATTTGTAAATTCATCAGACTCTTGGATATTTCTAGCTACAATTCAAAATGCAAAATGCCTGGTTTTCTCAATATTTCAAACTTCCGGCAGAGAAGATCTAAAAACCTGAACAAGAAAAAAACTTTGTGGACATGTAAGCAAGTGGTGTCAACTGAACCATACTTACCTGAGAACGCAGTCAACAGCTACCTCCCCTGCTCTTTTTTAATTTTTGATTTTGAGACAAAATTGCTTACCTGAGTGAACACACTAGAAAAACCTACCCCAGGAAGAATGACCTCAGTAAGGCAATTTATTATCATCTCTCTGCTTATCTCTATGATTTCCCTGAACTGCACTTTGCTCCTAGTCAGACAAGAGAAATTTAAGCATCAACCCAGTGTCACAACTACAGGAACTGAAATTCCAGTGTCAGGATTTGGTCTGAGATTCTGATCAGGGGGACGAGGCTCAATTCCAAAGCTAACCAACTGAACCCTTCTTCTGGTTATAAAATTTCCTAATTCTATAACTTAACTTGCAATATGATGTATCTTTCATTGTCTTTTTGAACAGTAAATGATCTTTTATACCATTTTTACCAAGGTGTCCTCTTCCTGAATTTTATATATATACATTTAACACACTCTCTCTCTCTCTCTCTCTCTCTCTCTCTCTCTATATATATATATATATATATATATATATATATATATACACACACACACACACACACACACACACACACACACACATAACTTTATATGATTAAACCCAGGAACACTTAACCACTGAGCTACATCCCCTGCTCTTTTTAAATTTTTGATTGTGAGACAAGATCTTATTAAGTTGCTTAGGGCCTCACTAAGTTGCTGAGGCTGGCCTCAAACTTGCAATCCTCCTGCCTCTCAGCCCCCAACCCTAAGTCTCTGGGATTACAGGTGTGTACCACCACCTGGCTACCTGAATTTTAATTGACTAATTTAAATTGAAATTCTCTTCTCTTTCCCTAAGTGGCCATGAAATCTGTTTATCACCTGCTTGGTTTCCACATCCTTTGCACCTTATCTGTCTTGTGAATCACCATAGTCTGGCTATTTATTGACAAAAAGAATCTAGAATTGCAGAATACCAAGTCAGAAGGCACAGTATCAGCGGTGATCATATGCCCCAGGCTGATGCTGGCATATGCTGGGAGCTCTGCTGCGCCTAGCTTTGGCGATGGGGCAATTGCTGCCAGGAGCACTTAGCACCTGCCAGCCCCTGGCCTCCCTGAAGGGCATGAGCCTCCTCCCGGTGCAGCCAGTTAGAGGCTGCCAGGCCCGATTCCAGGAGCCATCTCTTCAGCCCAAGAGAGGGATCTGCTGGGTGACTGCCTTGTGTTTTCCCTCTTTTCACTGCAGGAGCAGAGACAAACAGAGGACAGAGAGCTACTGACACAGGCCTGGAACAGAGAAATCGGTAAGTCCTTGTTACAACACCCAACCCTTCTCCAGTTCCCCTGAGTAACAAAGGCCAAGAAGGCGCTGCCCCCTGCCCCCCACCCCCATTCCCTTCCTCCCATCTCACACTTCAGTCAGGAAGGAGCTGGGCCCAAGTGACCCTGCTAGAACAGTTGCCTGCTCGGTGACATGACATGCAGGGGAAGCCAAGGAGATGACTAGAGGCTTTGAAAGAACCACAGGAAGAAAGACGGTAGGTCCAAGGGGGCAGAAGCCTGGCAGGAAGAGAGACCGACGGTTGGTGGAAAGGCAAGGTTGATGTCGCCCTCACAACCATGGTGCCCACGTGGGTCTTAGAAACGACTCTCCTCCTTCCCTCCTGGCTGCGGAAGAGCATCATTCTGTCTTAAGTTTCGTGTCTTATTTAAAGAGATGGATGCACATCATATGCATATCCGGGTCCTCTGTGCTTTTTTAAGCATATGCACCAAGTTATCACCTGTCCCCAAATTGAACTCCGGTGAATAGAGGGAGTTTCCTAACTCAGTGGCCTCAGGGAGCTTGCACTCGGAATTCCAAACCAACTAGGGGCCAAGGGCCAGCCTCGGCCTCCAAGGAGGCTGACTTTTAGCTGACTTTTCTAGGAGCCCCCAAATGGCCAGCCCACTGGGTCACTTCCCACTTCTTTGTTCACTTTTATGTCTTACCCTAATAAGTCTGCAGACAGCCGTCATTTCCTGAGAGGCACGCTGCTGAGTGCTGGAATTGGAACCTCACAAACCTGCCTCAACTCCACAAAGTTCTCATCCCAGCCCTCTAAGGTGTTTTCACATCCAACAGAATTTGTAGAGTTCTTGCAAAGATCAAGGAAAACTTCAGATAGAAAAAAATGCTTTCAGTTATTGGAGCATTTGAGCTAATTTTATTGCCATCTACGACTAATTTTTTTTTTTTTTTTTCAACTGAGCTTACAAGAGGCCTAGCAACTGAGAGGAAGCAGAATATAGTAGTAATCAGCTTCTGAGACCGCATGAGGGGTAGGAGGTCTGAGCATCAATCAAGTTGTAGATAATATAAGAAACAGGGAGCCTCAAGTTTCCGGGGTGAGTGAGCCATGCGGTGATAATAGCTGTTTTGTTTTGTGCTCAAAGGAAACTAAATGCAAATTGGCACAGATCCTCTGGGGCTCAGATGCCAGTCTTCACCAAGAAATCAGGTTGAAGTTCTCGGCTGGCCTAGCAACAGGGGCCTGGTTGCATTACACCCAATTGAGGGACAGGTCTAAGGTTGTTTATCAGCTTGTTCACCCTCACCACTAACCAGCGGAAATGGCTGTTCCCTGAGATGGTTGTGGGACTTCCTGCCAGCACAGGGAGCCCATACCTCAGTCTCTCCATAGCCAGAGATGCGGAGGGGGCAGGGCATTCCTAATGATCAACAGACTCCAGCCAAAGCTTCCGGGTCAACACTGAGCTGCAAGTGGCCTTGGGGAGGCTTGCAGGCACAGAGAGCACCAGGCTTTCAGTCAGGAATTCCTGTGTTTAAATCCTGGCCGGCTTGGTAGACTTCTTCTATGTACAAAGCGGGAGAGGGCCTCACGTTGGGGAACTCACTTTCTCTCTCATCGGCTTAAGTATTTGCCCTTTCCTTCCCAGTTCCCAGGATCGCTTTAACCCTCCTCTTGCACTGACAGCCAAAACTCAAGATTCTGCTTATTTTATTTTTGCAGAGCAATTTGGTTTTCTTTGTTTTCTTTTTTTTTTTTTTTGCTCTGAAGACTGGATCCTGGGACCTAAGTGATCATCTAAATTTTTTTCCAAACAGACAAAAGATCTCTAAGGAGAATTCTGCCCCCAGCTTTAAAATAGACACGTTTCCCCCCCACCCCTCTTACCATGTTAGAGTCTCACTGAACGTCCCTTGTTTCTCCAGGTAACCAGGCTGATTGCCGTCTTCTACACAGACCCTGAGGGGCCCCAGGGCACTGCTGCTGTCTTTCCAGGCTGTGGCTTTGTCATCAGAAATGGTGCCTTTCTCCGTGCCCCTCCTGTGCTTCTCTCTCAGTCAGCTTATTTATGAAGTCCTCCCCAAGCACAATGCCATTGGGCAGCAAAAAGCAGTCGGTGGTAGAAATCACCCATTCCCTACTCCACATCCCTCCTGCCAGTCCCATGTCACTTCTTCCCAGCTAACAGGAGCCCTGTTTGCAAGAACCAAAAGAATCCCTTGAATTCAAGGAAGAGAGAAATGTAATTTACCTAAATCAGATCATCAAAGGGCAGGATTACAATTTAAAGATCCCAAATTGGCCTTATTTTTGGTTTGACAATCAAAGCCACAGAACTTAAGAGTTCTAACGAGCTGGGGCTGAAGAGATGGATTTTATAGACAGAAAAGGGCTAAAGAAGCAGCAACCAAGAAGAAAACACGATTTGATGGTTTCAACGTGACTTTCTCGTAAGGCAGGGGCAGGAAGACAGAGCAATACACAACACCTAATAGTTGGCTGGTTCACGTCAGGTTACTCTGTGTGTAAGGATTAAGGCAGAAGGAACCTCATCATAGTGCCCCCTGAAGCTGGTCTGGGAATTTGGGCTGTTATCTCTTTTCTGATTTCTTGGAAGGTAAGATAACACACTTGATGTCTGTTTGATTTTTTTTTAGCACGAGTGACTCCATTTTGATTTTTAATTTGTTTTACTGGGGCCCAGTTGCAGGAGATTCGCCTCAAACAATGACCCCCTATGGTTTTCAACACAACATACAAATGTCATACTCCTAAGGATGGCCACATGACCCATGTGTATGGGTATGTGCTTCCAGTAAAGCTTTGTTTTCTGGATAAAAAGAAACAAGCTCGGCTGGATGGGCACCTTATGACCTTCTGCCATTTCTTCTTTCCTGGAATAGTACCATTACACCTGGAAGTTCAGCAGCAATCTTGGGACTATGAGGCAAAGGAAAAAGACCAAAAAAAAAAAAAAAAACCAAAAAACAAAAAACAACCTGTTAAGGGATGTTTTAAATCTGTGAGGTGAACAGAGAGCCCACATCCTGGGAGCAAATCTTTATCCCTCACACATCAGATAGAACACTAATCTCTAGGGTATATAAAGAACTCAAAAAGCTAAGCACCAAAAAAAAAAAAAAAAAAAAAAAAAACCAAAACAAATAACCCAATCAATAAATGGACCAAAGACCGGAAGAGACACTTCTCAGAAGAGGAGATACAATCAATCAACAGATATATGAAAAAATGCTCATCATCTCTAGCAATCAGAGAAATGCAAATCAAAACTACTCTAAGATTTCATCTCACTCCAATGGCAGCTATTATGAAGACAAACAATAATAAGTGTTGGTGAGGATGTGGGGACAAAGGTACACTCATACATTGCTGGTGGGACTGCAAATTGGTGCAGCCGAAATGAAAAGCCATATGGCAATGCCTTGGAATTCTGGAAATGGAACCACCATTTGACCCAGCTATCCCTCTCGGTCTATACCCAAAGGACTTAAAAACAGCATTCTACAGGGACACAGCCACATCAATGTTTATAGCAGCACAATTCACAGTAGCTAAACTGTGGAACCAACCTAGATGCCCTTCAGTGGATGAATGGATAAAGAAACTGTGGTATATATACAGAATGGAATTTTACGCAACAATAAAAGAGAATAAAATCATGGCATTTGCAGGTAAATGGATGGTGTTGGAGAAGAAGTGAAGTTGGCCAATCCCCCAAAAAACAAATGCTAAATGTTTTCTCTGATATAAGGAGGCTGACTCATGGTGGGGTAGGGAGGGAGAACATGGGAGGAATTAATGAATTCTGGATGGGGACAGGAGAGAGAGGGAAAGGGAGGAGGCAGGGGATTAGCAAGGATGGTGGAATGTGATGGACATCATTATCCAAAGTACATGTATGAAGATATGAATTGGGTGTCAACCTACTTTATATACAGAGGTATGAAAAATTGTGGTACATATGTGTAATAAGAATTGTAATGCCAAAAAAGTACATGTATAAAGACATGAGTTGGCATGAACATACTTTATATACAAAGATATGAGAAATTGTGCTTTATATGTGTAATAAGAATTGTAATGCATTCCTCTCACATGTATTTCAAAAAATAAAATCAATTAAAAAAAAAAAGGTATGGTTTAGCAGAAAGATAGTAAAAGCCTGGGATGCTTTTGACAATTTTGAGTAACTGACCAGCCTTGGTCTATCCAGGTATGAGATGGAGAAGCTCCAGTTCCTTTATGTCATTAGTTGAGTTTCCTATTACATACACCTAAGGGCATCCCACCTGATACAGAGTTCTTACCCTCAAGAAATGGTTAAAGGCTCAGTATATAAATGTAGCCATCACTCTTGATTCCAAATCCAATGAATGAACAAATCCTGTTCCCTCTACCATCAAACTACATGCTGTGATTCCAACCACCTCTAACCACCCACGTTGCCATTAACCTGGTCTAAGTTGCCAACACCTCTCACTCACAATTATGCAGTGTTAACTTGTGCAATGTCAAGTCCTTTTCCCTTTCCGTGGATTCTCAACACAGTAGCCAGAATTAGGATTAGTCCATTAAAACATGAGTCAGATGGGATTGCCTCTCCCCTAAAAGCTCTCCATGGTGCTGCTTTGATGACTAAGATTGGAGATCAAAATCCTGAAAATGACCTACAGGGCATGTGACTGATTTGCTTTTGCTTTTTGTTTTTTCCTTGTTTGTTTGGGTTTAGGTCGTTTCTATCACCTTGTCTTCAAACTTACCAATATCTTCTGCAGGACCTACTCTATGAAGTCTATCTAGTGAAGTTTTCATTTTAGACGTTGTATTTTTTCAGTTCCCTGTTTTTTCATAATTTCCATTACTCTCTTCCTTATGTTCATATTTAGGACAGCTGTTTTAAAGTTCTTGTATGATCATTTCTGTCATTTCTAAGGTCTATTTTTATTGACCCATTCTTCTCCTGGTTATGAGTCAGCCTCCCACATAATATTAGAAGGCATAAAATGAGAAGTCAATTGATGTGGAAGGGGATGCTCAGAGTAGCTAAGCTGGGAGGGGCGGGGGAATGATGTGATTTGAGTGGGAAAGAATAGCTTAGGGGATGCAAAACACCTGGACTCTACTTCTAGCTTTTTCTTGATGTTAACACCTGTTAACACCTGTTAACATAAATAGTTATACATGACAGTAGAATGCATTTTGACACATCATACATAAATGGAGTATAACTTCTTATTCTTCTGGTTATACATGACATAGAATTATACCAGTCATGTTATCATATGTGCACATAGGGTCATAATGTCCTATTCATTCTGCTATCTTTCCTACCCTCATACCCCCTCCCTTCCCTTCACTCCCCTCTGTCTAATCCAAAGTACATCTATTCTTCCTTAGCCCCACCACCACCACCACCACCGCCGCCAGTATTGTGAATTAGCATCTGTATATCAGAGAAAACATTTGGCCTTTGGTTCTTTGGGATTGGCTTGTTTTGCTTAGCATGATATTCTCCTGCTCCACTCATTTACCAGAAAATGCTATCATTTCATTCTTCTTTAAGGCTGTGTAATATTCCATTTTGTGTGTGTGTGTGTGTGTGTGTGTGTGTGTGTGTGTAAAATAATTTCTTTATCCATCATTCATCTGTGGCAGGGCACCTAGGTTAGTTCCATAGTTGTCTTGGTTTTTTTGTTTGTTTGTTTGTTTTTTGTCTTTTGTTTTCAAAATGGAGCATACGTAGTAATTTTTTATTAGATACTGAATGCAATAAATGTTATGTCGTCAGATGTTTAGATTTTGTTGCCGGGTAGTTAACTTATTTGCAGATCAACTTGAGCATTCTGAACCTTGTGTTTCAGCTTAGTTAGGTCAGGTCTAGAGTCATCTTTACTCTGGGGCTCGTGTAGTCCTTTACTAAGGTTTGATTTTTCTGAGGCCTCTATGATGTTTCCTAGTTGCTTGACAAGGACTTTCCATTCTGGCCAGTATAAAGTTCAAGCCCAGTGGTCATTCCCTGTGTCACAGGCTGGGTTCTCCGGAAGCAGATGTGGCACTGAAGTGTGGGCACAAGTTGTTTATCAGGAGCTTTCTGGGGGTACTAAGTTCCTTGGTAATTGTCCTTTGCCCATTCTCCTGACCTTTCACCCCATGGACCTACTTCTTACAGTTCAACCAGCGTTCCACGGTGTGCAGGCTGCTGGAGCTCTTGTTCTATTTTGTGGCAGGGTTTACGCACATTTCAGCCTCCTTAAGCTCAACCCTTATCTCCTTAGCTCAGTGGGACTTCCTTGCTCTCCCTGGGTCTTTCTCCTCGGGCTGCAGTGGAGACCTTGCCCCCAGGCAGAAAGGTGGGGTAGTGGTAAGACTCGCCTCATTTGCTTTCCTGCTATCAAAGGCCACAGCCCTGAACTGCACGTTACCCACAGAATCAAAGTGTCATGCACTTTTCTAGATTATGATGTGAGGGTTACTCAGTTATGACTGGAGGCGACCACACTTACTAAGTGTGTGAAACGTTTCAGCCTGTACGCCGGTTACCGGGGTGAGAGAACACAGCTTGTGGTAGAATTGAAACTCAGGGCGGGGAAATAATTCGTCCAAGGCAAAGCTGTTGTTGGAACTGGGTGCAGAGTCTAGGTGTTTGATCCCCCCAGGACTCCCCAGACCCCCATTCCGACTAGATGGAAAAGGTATCAGATCACTCATTGGCTCCACCATGAGCCAGTGGGATGACCCCTTTCTGCCCACTTTGGCTGTGCCTCAGATGGCCTGAGGGCCCCTCACCAACATGGACACGTGACCGGGTCTGTGCAAGCATGCTGCGGACACGCACTGTGAACAGCCACACTGGAGGAAATGGGATTCTTCAAAGAACAATGAGAATAATAAACATCCGTCTCTGTGCGTCAGGCCCCAACAGGCTGAAGGTCCTGAATACAGATGCCCTCCTTCCTGAGCAGCCTTCTAGATACTTGTCACCCTGCTGTGGGGCTGCGGTTACCAGAAAGCCTCCTCTCTTTTCAAGGTCATGACCTTACCAGGGTAGCCCACATTTGGTGATTGAATGAGATGGGGGGGGGGTCTAAAGGCTCAGGAAAATTTGGGTCTGAAGTGCGAACTTGCTGATGGATGTCACTTGCTCTAGGACTTGCTATCGAGGTTGGGCACAGCTTTGTTAAAGCTGCCTAAAAACTCAGCTTCTTCCTGCAGCCCAATCCTGTTCCCTCCCTTCCTTTCACAAGTGAAAGCTCCTGATAAACAACTTGTGCCCACACTTCAGCGCCACATCTGCTTCCGGAGAACCCAGCCTGTGACACAGGGAATGACCACTGGGCTATGACAGCTAAGGTCTAGGCCAGTTTCTCTGCAACCAGGGAAAGCACCCCACAGGAGGGTCACCCTGAGACCTCAGGCTTTTGCTCCTCACAATACTCCACTTTTTTTTCCACTTAAATGTGAACATCCAGAAATCCTGGGAAATAATATTAGATAATATTAAGTAACAATCATGGAGTGTACAGTCTGAACCGGGTATTAGACTAAGTGCTTCACATACGTTATCACATTTAATCCCCTCCAATAGCTCTACTAATAGCACCCCATTTTATTCTAGTCTCTGTCTTGTAAAACACTGGGCCAGGGCCATGGGTGGATGGCGGATGAGTCCTTGGCCTCAACTTGAACAACCCAAGTCCCTGTGGGCGGCTGCACTCTCTTGACTGGCTGATGCTTACATCCTCTTTTTCTCCCTTCTCCCCTCAACTCTCCATTTTGCAGATCTGGCAGCCCCTGCTGAGGCCCCACTAACAGATCAGAGAGACTTTCAGTACCCAACCCCCACCTTCAAAAATAGGAAGAGGAGAAGCTCTCAGCCCACATCCTGCTTCGAAGCAAAGTTCCCACAGGTGGATCAACCCAAGCCTAGCATCTTTCAACTGGCAGCCAATTTAGCACCCACACAGCTTGTGCCTCCAAGAGGTCACCCATTCATTCACCAGCAAGGGACTACCCACCACAAAACTGTTGTGGATAGTGGTCCACTCACTTATTCTTGCACTTGTCCATTTAACAGTGACTTACTGAGATCCAACTTTGTGTAAAGCACAAGTCTTGAAGTTATGGCAGGGATCAGGAAACAGTCTTGAGCTCACATTCCACATAGTGGAAGGCAGAAGGGTTCAAGTCCATTATTAAACAACATTATTAAACACCTGAGTCATGCACACACAAAGTCCAGAATGTGTACAAGAGGTTTGAGTTCAGGTTTGGCAGGAACTGCTCATTGATAAAGGGTCCCAGGACCAGTGAGGTGTTTGGAACCTTCTGAAGTCTCCCCCCCTCCGCCACTACCCTGCCTCACTTGGTTCTTCAATGGACCTAGTTTTACTTAGACTCTCTGGGTGCTTCAGAGGCCCAAAGCTCTCACTAGCTCTCTGAAGCTGCTGCTGTCTCTTCTATCCCCACCGGACCCCTAGGGAACCTGGCCTCTTTACGCCTCCCTCTGTGTCCTTCCTTGTAGATGGAAGGACTCAGAGGGACTTCCTTGTAGATGGAAGGACTCTTAGCAGGTATCCCCGGTGCTCCAAGCCGACACATGCTAATAGAGCCATCTCTACCTCAGTCTATAGGCACACAAACAAAATCCCCTTTCTGTTATATCAAGCTGAGGCCTGGATCGGTCCCCAGAATATAAGACAGGAGGGTTCCAAGCCTTAGGAATGCAAATGTTTTAGGGTAAACCAGAAAAACTCACTTTGCCCTATTTCGAAAAGATCATTTCTTCTTACTTATTTTCCCCCTTTGATTTTCACTGGTGTTCTCCCTCTGCTTCCTCTTTTTGGGTGAAAACCTATTTCCACAGTGAGCAGGATCGTGATGTAATTCCTGTCTCCCTACCCATCCTCCCAACTTATTCTGAGACATCCCCAAGCCAAGAGAGTGATAAATTACCTTCCCAAGACACGAGCGCAGAGCCAACCGGCTGTTGAGCTGCCCAACAATTACCACCAGGGGGCGCTACTCCCCCATATCTCCCGCTAAGGTGGCGCTCGCTGGAGTCATGCTACTCTGGACCCAGGGTTGTGTTTGGACCTGAGACAGGGTCGCATTTTTCTCAGTGACTAATAAATAGCCAACCTTCATTGTTATTTCCTCCTGTGACAGAATGGGTTCCCGATTTTTCTGCTCAGGTTGAACCATAGTTCGGAGCTAACCTTTGATAGGAAGAACTGCTTTCCCCGCCTGGGTCCTCCGGGAGGTTGGGACAGAGCTAAATTTGCCTTCCCAGGCCCCTTGTACATCAAGGTGACCCAGGACTGGTGTTTTAAATCTGGCCTTATATGTCAAGAAGTAGACATCCTATGCTCCTGCTCAGCTCGTGGATTTCAGTCCCCACGACGCCCCTACTCTCACCGGTCGCAACTGGCTCCCGCGCCTGCAGCTCCACGGCGGTCCGGCTGCAGAGGGTGCCGCTCCCTTCTCCCTGGCATCCTCCGGACTCGCGATGCAGCTCAAAGCTGGCTTTCTGCAGGAAGCCGGCCTGGATCCCCCAAGGGCAGGGAAGAATTCCCACCCAGCCCTGCTCCACCTTCTGCCTGCACTGCTGCCTTCTCCGAAAGTTAATTCTCTGCTCCTTTATCCTGCCTCTTAGGTAGCTCCCACCTCTGTCCTCTTTCCCGGGCTAGTGGAAGACGCTTTAGATGAAGATGGACAGATTGGACGACATCAAAAATACTTTTGAAGCCTGGCATGGTGGCGCACGCCTGTTAATCCCAGCGGCTGGGGAAGCTGAGGCAGGAGAATCATGAGTTCAAAGCCAACCTCAGCAAAAGCGAGGTGCTAAGCAAACACAGAATAGGGCTGGGGATGTGGCTCAGTGGTCGAATGCAATCCCTGTTAGCTGATTTTACTCTTTTACAAACATCCCAGCATGTGTTTACACACACTAAGATGGCTACGACATCACAAACAACAGCATCTTACAGGACTACCCTCATTTAAAAAAATAATTAGTAAGTACTTTCAATTTCTGCTTTATATTCCTAAATCTCCTTTAGGGTATTGCTGTAATATATATTTGCAACAATTACATTTTTAAAATTTTCAGTTTGGAGAAAAAAAAAAGGATTTCATTTTTGCATTCATCTCCCACACTGAAAATATAAATCACTCGAAAACTGGAATCAAGTCATATTTGGCTTACTGTTTTATATAGTAGCTGACATAACACTCCATTAATATTTTTTTAATATTTATTCTTAAGTTTTAGGTGGACACAATATCTTTATTTTGCACTTATGTGGTGCTGAGGATTGAACCCAGTGCCTCGTACATGGTAGGCAAGAGCTCTACCACTGAGCCACAACTCCAGCCCTCCATTAATATTTTTTAAAATTTTTTCTTAGTTGTAGATGGACATACTATCTTTTTATTTATTTTTATGTGGTGTTGAGGAGCAAACCCAGTGCCTCACCTGTGTGAGGTGCTCTACCACTGAGCTACAGCCCCCATTAATATTTTAAAGGAATTTTCTTCTCACATTTTAAAGGTGGGTGCTCCATTTATTGTATACTTTATTCCTGATACCATTATATTTAACTGTATTTACATATTTGCCCACTGAATTAGAGTGTAAGTTCCTGGAAGCAGATCAAATCATCTTTTGTAAGCCTTAGTAGTTCATTCGTGACAGATTTCCGATAAGTGTTTGTTGGATTTGAATGTGGAATGATTGGAAGCTGTGTTCCTCCCTGGGCTCCAAACCCTTCACTATTGTTCCTCTCCTTCGCCCCAGTGGATCTTTTTGTTTAGAACATACCAGTGGCTCTAGTAACTGGGAACAAGCACAGGTCTAGTAAAAAGTGTCTGTAAGTTTTGGTTTTGAGTCAGAACAGGCAAAGGAGCAGCAGAAGAAGGAAACTTGTTTAAGAAGAAAGTCTGAATAATTGCCATGACCTTGATAGAGAAAGTCAAAATCTGATTGACTGTTTCCTCTTTTCATTCTGGGAAAAGTTTACCATTTACTAGAAAGAAAAAGTAATCTCTTCTTCTACCAATATAATATGGCACAATGTCAGAAAAGAAGAGATAAGTAATTGATAACTTTCTTAAGGTATTGTCAGTGGTCCTGGTCATCTGATTAATAACACCAAGACAGACATCTGTGAGGAAATGTGAGCAAGCGCACAATTCACAGGCACACTTGCGAAATGCCATTTTGGAGGGTTGGGTAATGCCTGCTATCCCACTTGAAGTCAATAGGCTTGAGACTTAATTTTAGGTTCTTATCCTATGGAGAAGTGGGTTCCTGCATTTATAATTAAACGTTTCTGAGTCACAATTTTTCTCCTCTCAAAAATAAGAATATTGTCAGGTGTGGTGGAGCATGCCTGTAATCCCAGTGGTTTAAGAGATTGAGGCAGGAGGATCACAAGTTCAAAGCCAACCTCAGCAATTTAGCAAGGCCCTAAGCAACTCAGCAAGACCCTGTCTCAAAATACAAAATAAAAAGGGCTGTGAACATGACTCGGTTATTAAGTGCCTCTGGGTTCAATCCTGATTGAGAGAGAGAGAGAGAGAGAGAGAGAGAGAGAGAGAGAGGAAATTAAAATTCATAAGTGGTTTCTAAACTTTTGTTGTTGCTAACGGCTCAGAACTCTTTCTTCAAGTGAAAATTTAGAGAAGCACAATGGGTTTGAAATGTAAAGACAGAACTTCTCTGGTTGAAGTTGGTGTAGACATGGAACATCTCTTCCCACAAGACTGTTCTTATTGGGGATCTAGGGAACTCCAGACTCTAAAAGTTCATTGTAAACGTTCCTGGGCAGAATAGTCTCTGGAGTCATTGCCATTTCTGTCAAGGACCCCTAGTCAAAATAGTTGCTAAAATGTGTTGCCAGTTCTGGTACTATGGTAGGCTTTAGTCAGGCAATCCTGGAGGCACCAATGTCCAATGATGACAACCAGTTAATTATCTTACTTTAAAAGCTCTCTGACAGAAAATTTTTCCTGAGTACTGATGCTCCTTGACTTATGTTGGGGCTGTGTCCCAATAAACTCATCATGATTTCAAAATATAGTAAGTAAAGCATTGAATATACCTGACCAACCACACATCATAGCTTAGTAACCCAGTGAAGGATGGAATATGGGTTTATTTCCCTCTTGATCAGGAGGCTGACTGGGATCTGTGGCTTGCCCTTCCTGCCTAGTATTGCAAGAGAGTATGGCACTTCATATTATGAACCTGGGAAAAGATCAAAATTCACAGTATGCTTTCTATGAATGCAAGTCACTTTTGCACCATTGTAAAGCTGAAAAATGATGTCAAACCATCCAGAGTTTGAGACTACTATAGTTTGGATATGGACTGTTCCCCCAAAGGACTATGCATCTTGGTCCTCCGTATGGTACTCTTGGAAAGTGGTGGAAACTTTTAAGAGATGGGACCTGATGGGAGGTTCTACACAATCGGGAGCATTCCTTGAAAGAGATTGTAGGACAGCAGTCTATTTCTATTTGTTTCTTGGCCGTCGTGAGGTGAGCAATTGTTTCACCATGTGCTCTCCATCATGATGCACTGCCTCACCCCAGGCTCAAAGGCAATGGGGCTAACCAACCATGAACTGAAACCTCCAAAATGATGAGCCCAGAGTAAATCTTTCCTCTTTTAAATTGATTATCTCAGGTATTTTGTTATAGTAACAGAAAACTGATTAGTACAGAGATCATCTGTATTAAAAAAATAAAATCTCACCACCTAATCTAGTTTATCTAATCAACTGAAAATGTTTGAGATATCTATCAAAACTAGTGAAATATTCTGAATATTGTAGTAAACGCCTTGCTTTACCACATTCTATCAAACAAATGTGATAATCCCGGGACAGACTCAAACTTTACCTTCTCCCAGGGATCCTAACTCACTGCAACTAGTACAGCACTGGTCCAATGAGCACTGTCTGAGAATCATTTATCTATTCTAACTCCTAAAGTATAAAGTTCTATTTTTCCCCCAAAACAAACTCATCGATTTTCTAGGTAAAACTCGGAGTCGCCATAGCAGCTTTGCCTTAAATGAACAAATAAAAAGTGCTTTCCTAAATGTCAATTTTCAAGGTGAAGATACACATTTGAATGCATAACAAGCTTAGTATTAAGCCATATTACATTTTGTTTTATCTTACCGAAAATTAAGAACAAGATTAAGGCTTTCCACACCGTTTATCTGTCAGTCTCTCAAGGGGCTGAGCTCTTTTCATACCCACCCAGGTTCTATATGCTTCTGGGCTCTTGAGAATGATTAGGCAGGTGTCTCAGTTCTGGCTGCTGGGTGACATAAACAATGAACATTTACTTCTCATAGTCTGGAAGCTGTGAAGTTCCAGATCAAGGTGCGTGCACATTAGGTGTCTGGTGATGTCTCTCTTCCTCGTTTGTAGACAGCTAGCTTCTTCCTGAACCCTCTCATGGTGAAGAAGGACACCAACCCCATTCATGAGGTATCTACCTTCATGAACTCATTATTTCCCTAAATATTTCCCTTTTCCAAATACCATCACACCAGGGACTCAGTGTTTCAGCATATGAATTTTGGAGGACATAAATATTCATCCCATGACAAGAGGAAAGAACTCTGGTAAATCAAGTTCCATGCTTACTGCTAAAGATGGCTGACCACAATGAGACTAGGGTTGTGGCTCAAAGGGGTAGAGCGCTCACCTAGCACGCGTGAGGCACTGGATTTGACCGTCAGCACCACATAAAAATAAAATAAAGGTATTGTGTCCACCTACAACTAAAAATAAATATTTAGGGAAAAAATGACTGACCACAAGTTTCTCTCTAATTCACACATTGATATTTTTTTTAAGTGTTATTTTTTCCAGGGCAAATTCAGACATTTTTAAAAGTGACATTTATCATGTTTTCTTCCTAACTGAAAAAGTAGTTCACTGTCACAAAATAATAATAATAATAATAATAATAATAATAATCCCAAGGAAATTACTGCTTTATGAATTCCTTGAAGACATCAAAGGGAAAGTCAAGTTTCTTCTTTCGAACTCTTCCATCCTTTCCATCCAGCCTGCTCTCAAGATTCAAGTTGTATCTTTCTGCACCCTGACCTCTCTTGATCCAAGTGTGACTTCAAGACATAGCTTGTTGGCCAATGCATGAAAACTATTGCCATTTTTGTACCTTGTCACCTGCAACAGCATGATGAACTCTAAGGTTCTCTTTAGCTTTAATATTCTATGATTCACTAACCATACACGATAACTCTGCTTAACTTCATTGTATTTAATTATTTTGGGGATACACACAATATTTAACTCTTTAGGGAAGGACCCCTCTAGGGTCTCATGCAAAAGAAAAAATGTTCTGAGGAAACATATAAATTACAATCGAATGTTATACCTTATAGAAAGAAGAAACAGAGGTATATATGAAATCTGCAACGATACTGAAATGCACACATACTCAAAGAACAGAATCTGGGAACAAAGAATCAAGAAAGTTACCCCAAATAAGTTTGCTATTTGGACATGGCATTTTCAAATTTGTAATAAATGATATTGAAACACCTAATTAGCTATGTGAAGAAAAAGGTTAAATCCCATTTATAAAAATATTCCAGATAGTTCAGAGATCAAAGTTTTGTAAAAAATAAATTACAAAGTATTAGAAGAAAACCAAGTGACTTTCAAGAATATGGTCTTGGATTAAGAAGGTGTACACATTCTTAAACAATAATATGATCTTGGACTAAGAAGTTGCATACATGCTTGAGCCAGATAACAAAGCCAGAAGTCATAAAGACTGATGGGCTGGGAGATGTAGCTCAGTGGTAGAATCCCTGCTCATACACAAGGCCCTAAGTTCAGTCCCTAGCAGACTCCAAAGACTGATTATTTATTATATAATATAATTAATATATTATATTAATATATTAATTATATATTATTATATATATTATATAATATGGGAAAAAGTAATTTAAAAAAACAATAAAAGATAAACAACCAGTTCAGAAAATTGCACGCTGGACAAAGGTCTGATTTATTTACAGGGCTAAATTTTCTATTACACAGAGTTCTTCCAATTAACAAAAGAAAAATCCAACAGGAAAGCTGGCAAACGAGGTACACAGGCAGCATTCTAAGATTTACAAGTGACCTATAAATATAGACAATCATTTAACATAATCCAAAGGAAAACAATGAGATAACATGTTTTACCTGTCAGATTGGCCAAAGATAACAAAGTCAAATAATGTACAATCTCTTTGGAAGCCAATTTTGCAGTAGCTTCCAAAGTTTAAGAATTCAAATACCTTTTGGCACATCAATTCTACTACTGGACATTTTGCCTATAAATTAAACTCTGGCATGTACAATAAATGTGAAGGCTCCAAGCTTGATTGAATGTTGCATCAGCCCCTCGTACCCAGCCAGGCCTGCAGGGACTGTCATGGCAGCCACCTGTCTTCTCTCTTCCCTTGCCTTACCCTTTCACCCCTCAATTTCCATCTTGCTTATAATTTCTGAACTGGCTTTAGCCAAAGCAAGAGGAGAGAGAAGAGTAACGAGAGGAATAGGACACAAGTCACTTGACTGGGATGGTCTAAAGAGAGTCCTATGGCTCCTGGGCCTAGAAGATGCTTTAAGCTGCCCTTTCCCGGCTGGGGGAAGATTGGTGGGTTCCTCAGTATCATCCTTTCCCACCTGCACACCGGAAGTCATCACCCGCGGTGCATTTTCCTCTTGTCACTCTATCCCACATCAGTCCCTGCTTTCCTGGTACATTTCTCCCAACAGTAGACTCTCTGTTGGGTTCCATTGTCCTTCCTTGGACGGGATTTAAAGAGGATCGAGACTATTTTTCTTTCAGCCACCACCTGAAGAGTGAAAAATGGCATGCCAGGGCCTCAAAGTCTGAAAGAAGGCTCTTGGGACTAATGTAAGAGAACAGAGAAAGAAAAAGTAAGAGAAAAACGAAGACATAGCAAAGGGAGACTGCAGAGGTAGGCAGGGACCAGAATTGTTCGAAGCCTGGAGAATCTGAATCTTACAATCAGGTACCATTCCATTCTAGCAAGTTGATGGAGGATCTTCAATAAACGATTGTTGAGTTTCTTCGTCTTTTGTTTTGTTTTATTCTTTCATTTCACGCAGTTCTTGTACTTAGGAACTGCACAGTCAAGTTGGGGCAACAGACAACAGCATGTGAATATATGTAATGAATTAGAATGTGCTGTGAACCGAGGAGCCAGCTTGTCCCAATTGGGGCAGAAATGGTCAAGGCTACAAAAATGTCATCTGGAGGTGCCAGGTGAAGAATAGCTGCTGAGTGGGACCAGCTGAGATAGAAGTCCTGTCTAATCAAATGACAAAAAAATAAATAAACAAAAAAACAAAACCAACCAAACAAAAAATCCCCAAGAAGACCAGGGTTGATTTGAGTACAGAGAGAGGTGAGGGAAAGAAGAAGAAAACCTTGGATAATGGGGAAAGGCATTTGGTGGCTGGAGGATGAGACAGAGAGGCAAAGCCAAAGGATCACCTTCCTTTCTCAAGGATAGGTTCCTTCCAGGTGAGACTGGATGAAATAGTCCCTTCAGTGTCTGCGTTCACAGTAGCTCTTTTCTGGCAGGTTTTGAATACTGGCATTGTTCAAGTCTGGACTTCAATATCTGGAAGTTCCCTAAGACAGATTTGCCAGGGAAAGTCCCTAGGATCTTCTGGACTTAGCTGTTGAAATCTCAGAATAAAAAAGGTGCATCATGTACGGGTTCCAGAGCAAGCTGGCCAGAAAGACAGAAACCACTACAGTCCAGAAGTCTCTGTGCGAAGGTGGAGTGGTAATTCCTCAGGAAAGTTAGGAAAGAGGGGTCACGCAGACCTATGGAAGATCCAGCTTTTCCTGGGTCTCCAGTCTCTCTTCACCTCAGTATTGAAAACATCAACTTAATGCAACCGTCTGGGGGAGCCATGTGATCTTTCCCAAGTGAACAGGAAAGCAGCAGTGGCCAGAGCCTTCAGACAGTCAGGATGTTCTGTTTGCAGAGAGGTGCCTCATATTCACATTGGAACTGGAGCTCAGGGCACGAAGGAGAGCGAGCTTTCTTAGTTTCTTCAAAGGGAAGAGGAGGTGCAGCCCCCAGCCCCTATAATCTTATAGTTGGACACTGAAGTTCACAGTAAACTCTGTAGGAATGCACCTCCGTCAAACTATTTATTCATTACTGTTCATTCATCAATTTAATACTTACCTAAGATACCTAAGTATGTCAGGTACCATGTAGGTGCTTGGCGATTAAGACACAGTGCTCAACATGACCCGTACAGACAAGGAAAAAGAAAATTATAGTCTGGTAAATTAAGTGCTACAGGGCAAGTTAGCCACAAAGAAAAGGAATCATTGCAGTGTCATTCTTGGATGATAGATGGCATAGGAGTTTACTTAATATGATGAATAAAAATAATAACGACAAAATATGCTAAAGATATAGAACAGTGGTCCAAGAGAGGAGACAAAATTCAATAGGCAATCGTCAGCTTCTGTATTGCATGTCAGTAAAGCTGAAGCTGCTGCACATTGGTTGATCAATTCCTAACAGCCTCTAGTGATCAGGAGATGGATAGAACAGCACCTGCCTCCGAGGAGCTTACCATTACTAGGAGAGGTAGACTGTGACAAATGGATCACAAAGCACAGCGCCCTGTAACTAGTCCAACAATAAAAGTCTACATGAGGACATAAAAACCATTTCCCAAACACACAATGAGATTTGGCTTGAGCCCATTTCATGTGAGAGGCTCCACAGGAAGCAACCATCCAGTGAAAGCTGCTGCAGGTGGAGACACAGACTTACACTGCACCAACAGAATTAAGCAAAGGGGAAAAACAGAAATGAAACAAAAAACTGGATTTGGAGTCAAAAGCTCTGAACTCTACTCCATCGGTGACTGAGTACTTCATCAAATTCTCATCCCCAGTTCCTCATCCATAAATAGAAACAATAAGGGAAAAAATAGGGACTAACTTACTTTCCTTCTTGCAGAGCAGAAAGAATCCAGTGGGTTAGCAGATTCTTGAGAGGCAGCAAATCCATGGTCCATTGACAGTGAAGCCTGTCCAGTGTGACTCTGTTTCCCTCAGTTTGGGAATAATAATATTAACTAAAATTTATTAAGGAACCCCTATGTGCTGCACACAGTGCTATATACTTACACAGATTATATCACTTAATCCTCACCATAACCTCATGAGACAAGAACAATTATTTGTAGGTTAAAAATGAGGATGTTGAGGCTAACAGGTAGAAAAGAGTGTGTAAGGTGAGCCAGCATTAAAATCCAAATACGTGATTCTAGAGGCTACTCTATTCAATTACATGGAAACCACTGTGCAGGTAGACACAGGTGCATGCTCTGTGAGATTGACTAGTATTGGCTATTTGGCTGGGTATGTCCCTATCAGTATGTGAATAAGCTGGTATTCATTGATTCAATTGCATTGGCCTTTTTTCCCAATATGTTTTGTTGTGTAATATATATATATATATATATATATATATATATATATATATATATATAAAATTTACCATCATAACCTTTTTTTTTTTTTTTTTTTTTTTGGTGTCACAGATTGAACTCAGGGGCACTTAGCCATGAACCACATCCCCAGCACTTTTTATTTTTTATTTTGAGCAAGGACTCGCTAAATTGATTAGGGCCTCACTAAGTTGCTGAGGCTGGCTTTGAACTTGTGATCCTCCTGTTTCAGCCTCCCAAGCCTCTGGGATTAAAGGCGTGTGCCACCTACCTGGCAAACATCTTAAGCATTTTGAAGCCTACAGTTCAGTGGTATTACATATATTCATAACATTGTCCACCCACCACCACCATCTATCTGCATAACTCTTTTCATCTTATAAAATCACACCTATAGTTATTAAATATTGTCACCACCCCCGTTCTTCATCCTCTACTGATCTTCCTTTTGCTTCTCTATATATTGATTTCGATTGGTTCTTTCTTCTTATACATAAAGATGAAATTCCCCGTGCTATATTTGTACATATATGTAGCATTGTTTAAAAAATTAATTCTGGGGCTGGGGATGTGGATCAGTGGTAGAGCGCTTGCCTGACATGCATGTGGCCTGGGTTTGATCCTCAGCACCACATACCAACAAAGATGTTGTGTCTGCCGAAAACTAAAAAATAAATATTAAAATTTTCTCTCTCTCTCTCTCTCTCTCTTTAAAAAAAAATAATTCTGCATTTCCACCCCTTTCTTGTCTTTCCTTTCTGCCTCTCAGTCTCCTTCTGCTCTACTGATCATTCTTGTATCTTTGTAATATCCCCCTCCCTGCTTTGCTTACTTTATTTTGCTCTACTCTCCACAAATGAGAGAAGATATTCGACCCTTGATTTTCTGAGACTGGCGTATTTTCACTTAGCATGATGTTCTCCATATTCATCTACTTACCAGCAAATGCCATGATTTCATTACTTAGGGCTGAGGAAAACTCCATTGTGTAGATCCACATTGTCTTAATCCATTCATGTATTGATGGGCATATGGGTGGATTCAATAATGTGGGTATTGTAAATTGGGCTGCTATAAACGTTGAAGTGACTGTGTCACTGTAGTATACTGGTTTTAGTTCTTTTAGATAAAAACCAAGGAGTGGGATAGCTGGGTCTGTTGGTGGTTCCATTCCTGGTTTTTTGAGGAATCTCCATACTGCTTTCCAGAGAGCTTGGATAGCCTGCAGTCCCCCCAACAATGTGCAAGATTACCTTTTCCCCAACATCCTTGCCAGCGTTTATTTATTTGTGTTCTTGATCATTGCCATTCTGACTGGAGTGGGAGAAAATCTTAGTGTAGTTTTGATTTGCATTTCCCTGATGCTAGAGATACATTTGTTGGCCATTTGTGTTTCTTCTTTTGAGGGATGTCTGTTTAGTTCTTTAGCTACTTATTGATTCGGTTATTTGATCTGTTGGTATTGTTTTTTGAGTTCTTTATATATTCTGTATACTACTCCCCTGTCAGAGAAGTGGTTGTCAAAGATTTGCTACCATTCTGTACCTCTCTCTTCATGCTCTTGATTGCTTTGCTGTGCAGAAGATTTTGAATTTCATGTCTTACCACTGATTAATTCTTGATTTTATTTCTTGAGCTTTAGGATTCTTCTTTTTTCTTTTTTATTTGTTCTAATTAGTTATACGTGATAGCAGAATGCATTTCAATTCATTATATACAAATGGAGCACAACTTTTTATTTATCTGGTTGTACACGATGTAGAGTTGCACCACTTTTGCAGTCATACATGTCCCTAGGGTAAGGATGTAAGAAAGTCAGTGCCAGCACCAATGTGATGGAGAGTGGGCACTGTGTTTTCTTTTAGCAGTTACACGTTTTATGGTCTAAATCCTAAGTATTTGATCCATTTTGATTTGACTTTTGTGCAGGGTGAGAGATCGGAATATGGTTTCATTCTTCTATGGATATGGGGGGGTGGTTGTTCTTTATAGATATACATGACAGTAGAGTGTATCTTGACATATCACACATACATGGAGTATAACTTCCCATTCTTGTGGTTGATGTGGTGTTACAGTGGTGGTGTAGTCACATATGAACATGGGAAAGTTATATCCAATTTATTCTACCATCTTTCCTGTTCCCATCCCCCTCCCTCCCCTTCATTTCCCTTTGTCTAATCCAATGAACTTCTCTTCTTTCCCCAACCCCCTCCCCTGGACTTCCAGTTTTCTCAGCACCATTTGTTTAAAATGTTATCTTTTCTCCAACATATACTTTTGGATCATTTGTCAAGTTATCAGATGGCTGTAAACATGTGGGTTTGTCTGTCTTCTGTCCCATTGGTCTTCATGTCTAATTTGATGTCAATGCCGCACTGTTTTTGTCACTCTCATCTGTAGTGTCATTGATCAGGTATTGCGATGCCTCCTGCTTCACCCTTCTTGCTTAGTATTGCTTTGGCTATTCTTGGTCTCTTATTCTTCCAAATTAATTTGAAGATATTAAAATTTAAAATTATTTCTAATTCTGTGAAGAATGTCATTTTTTATTCTGATGTGGATTACATAGAATCTCTATTTTGCTTTTGATAGTATGACCATTTTGACAATATTAATCCTGCCTATTCAAGAACACGGGAGATCTTTCCATCTTCAAAGGTTTTCTTCACTCTCTTTCTTTAGTGTTCTATAATTTTCATTGTAGTTCCCTTTTACCTCTTTGGTTAGAATGATTCCCAAATTGTGTGTGTGTGTGTGTGTGTGTGTGTGTGTGTGTGTGTGTGCCCGGGCGTGAATTAGATGGTTTTCCTGATTTCTTCCTCAGTAGAAGATATTGAACTTGACAAGAACAATTAATTAGAGGAGGAAAAATTTATTTGGGGGCTCATGGTTTCAGAGATCTCAGTCCATAGATGGCCAAATCTATTTCTTGGAGCTTGAGATGAGGCAGAAGAACGTTGCGGAAGTGTGTGGCAGTGGAAAGCAGGTGGGGACATGGCACTAGGAAGCAGAGAGAGAGCTCTGCTCAACAAGAAAAAATATAAACTCCAAAGGCATGCCACCAATGACCCACCTCCCCCAGCCACATCCTGCCTGCAATTATCACCAAGTTAATCTCTATGGGGATTAATTAATGCACTGATTCAGTTAAGCCTCATATAATGGAATCATTTCAACTCTGCACTTTCTTTCATTGTCTCACACGTGAGCTTTTGAGGGACACCAGGCTATTGACCTTGTATCCTAACACTTTGCTAAATTTGTCAGCTCTAGAAGTCTCCTGGTGTATTTTTGTTTTATAGGGAGGACAGTTCTAGATACAGGGTCATGTCACAAGCAAACAGGGATTGTTTGACTTCCGCTTTTTCTATTCATTTCCCTTTAACTTTCTTCTGTTGCCTGATTGCTCTAGCTAGTGTTTTGAGAAATATATTAAATATAAGTGGTGAGAGTGAAAATCCTTATCTCATTCCTTATTTTAGAGAAAATTCTTTCAGTTTTTCTTCACTCAGTATAATGATGGCTTTGGGTTTCTCATAAATAGCCTTTATAATACTGAGGTAAATTTCTTCTATTCCCAGCATTTTAATATGAATGGGTGCTGTATTTTATGGAAGGCCTTTTCTGCATCTATTGAGATAATCCTGTGATTCTTGTCACTACTTAAGTGGTGAGTTACATTTATTGCTTTATGTGTGTTAAACCAACCTTGCATCCCTGGGATGAAACTCACTTCATAACTGTGTATGATCTTCTTGATGTGTTTTTGAAATGTGGTTTGCTAATATTTTATTAATGGTTTTTGCCTCTATGATCATCAGGAATATTAGTCTGCAGTTTTCTTTTCTTGATGTGTCTTGATGTGCTTTGGTATCTGGGTGGTACTGGTTTCATAGAATGTATTTGGGAGTGTTCCCTCACTTTCAATTTCATGTAATAATTTGAGGAAGACTGGTGTTTGTTCTTCTTTAAAGGTCTGGTAGAACTCAACTGAGAATGTATCCTGTCCTGGGCTTTTCTTTGTTGGAAGGTTTTTAATTGTTGTTTCAATTTCAGTACTTGATACTTGTCTGCTTAGAGTTTCTATATCTTACTATTTCAATTTGGGCCTGTCATATATATTTGTCAAAGTCTTCTAGATTTTCCAGTTCATTGTTGTATAAATTTTCAAAATAGTTAATATTTCCTTTTTTCATTTCCAATTTTGTTTATTCGAGTCTTGTCTTTCTTTGTGTTAGTTCAGCTAAGGGTTTATCAGTCTTATCTGTCTTTTCAAAGAACCTACCCTCTGTTGCCTTGATCCTGTGTATTGTTTTTTTATCCTCAATTCCATTAACTTGGACTCTGTTCTTAATGGTTTTCTGTCTTCTACTGACTTTGGAATTAGATTGTTTTTCCTTTTCAAGGTCTTGAGATGGAGCATAAGATTATTCATTTGGAATCTCTGTTTTCATATCTTTTTTATACAAATTTCTTGTTTTCTTCTTTGATCCGTTCTTTATTTTAAAGGGTATTGTTCAATTTCCATTTGTCTATGTGTTTTCTACTATTTTCTTGTTGTTGAATTCTAGTTTCATTCCATTATGCCATGACAGAACACATGGGATTGCATCATAAGTTTTGCATTTTCCAAGACTTATCTTGTGACCTAGCATATGTTCTATTTTGAAAAAGCTTCTTCTACTAGCTGTTGAGAAGGCAAATTCAGCTATTTGGGGGTGAAATATTAGGCTATTAGGCTCATTTGATTTGTAGGGTTGTTTAGGTTGGAAATATCATTATTGATTTTATGTTTTGATGACCTGTCTACTGATGATAAGGGTGTGTTGAAATCACCCAGTGTTACTGTATTAGGGTCTATCTGAGATTTAATGTCAAGAAGTATTTGTGTGTGTGTGTGTGTGTGTGTCTGTGTGTGTGTGTGTGTGTGTGTAGTTGGATGCATTGACATTTGGGGCATATACATTTATTATCATTGAATCTTCTTGTTGGATTATTCCCTTTACCAGGATATAGTGGCCTTCTTTGTCTCGTCTGATTAATTTTCTCTTGAAATCTGCTTTGTCAGATATGAGAAAAATTACTACAGATTGTTTTCAGACTCCATTTGCATAGATTTTTTTCTATCCTTGTCTCCCTCTAGTCTGCGAGTATCTTCACCTATGAGATGAGTCTCTTGCAAATAGTATACAGGTTAATATTGTTTTATGATCCATTCTGCTAACTTCTGTCTTTTAGTTGGGGAGTTTAGAACATTTATCTTCAGTGTTGGTATGGGTATGTGTCTGTAGTTTCCTGCCAGTTTGATTTTTTTGCTATATTTAATTGTCTTGATTCTCATTTACTTGGTTACTTTTATATTGGCCTTCATCTATTTGGGAGTTTAGGATTTGTTGGGGGTTTTCTGTGTGCAGTGTATCTATGAGTGTTCTTTGTAGTGCTGTGTTGGTACTCATGAATTCTTTTAGTTTATCCTTGTCATGGAAAATTCTGGTCTAATTATAACTCACCTGTCAAATCAAAGCCAAATAAGAAACAACTGCAAAAGGAAACAATTATGTGAAAGTAAATTATATAAATGTATGTATATATATATATATATATATATATATATATATATATATATACATTTTTTTTTCAAACCTAGTTGCACAGTGAAAATACACTGACACACACACACGCACACACACACACACACACACACACATCCATATGCACTCACACAAAAAATCATGTATAGTGTAAAAAAGTAAAATATAATCCAATATGATGAAATGATGTTTGAAAATGTTTTAAGTGTTAAAATTTAAAAACAAAGAAGGAAAAAAATGGATTAAAATGGGAATGTGAGGGAAAAGCAATAAAGAAAAAGAAAAAAGAGAGGAAAAATCTTAATGAAAAATAAAAGATTTGTTTCTGCTGTGGTGGTGGAAAAGGTTGGCAGGACTGGATTTTCCTTCTTTATGTTTACTGTTGGCTCTGTAGCTGGTCAAGAGCTGGGGATTATTAGGTCTAATGTCTTCTCATTCTGCTCCTCCCTGCCAGCTGGGTGCAGTAACTCTCAGCTTCCAGTCTCTCAGCTCAGGGGAGAAGAGTGGGGAAGTGCTGGTGGATGGTGCAGTCCTGCAGTGGGTGAGGCAGAGTTCTGACCTGGATGCTCCAGTCGTTGGGGTTTAGACTTTGAGGAACCTTTGGAACTCTCTAGGTGGGTGTTTGAGATTTGATCCCTGCCCCCATTGCTGGGAAGATGCCAGTGGTCTCTGCTGGGTGTCCGGATCTCTGGGGCCTCTGGTAGAACTCACCATTAGCCTATAACCCTCCACAGGTTTCACCTTCCCTGCTGTGAATGTGAATTATCCAGTATCCACCTAGAGGGCAGAAGCTCCTGTGTGGCCACTGCGCGTCTTTCCATCCGCTCTTATGGGGACCAGCAACAAGGGGCGCTTTCTCCTCTTCGTAGCCAGAGCCTGTGTGAGCAGGTAAATACTATGAGTGCCTACTTCAGTGACTCTGGTTCAGGCACACCTTGCTGGTCACAATAGGAGACTGCTGGCTGCTTCCTTTGCATGTTCCTGATCTCTCTGCTCATTTCCAAGCAGCATTTATGCACAGTTCCCAGGCCATACTCATGGTCACTTTCTGGGCCAGTGACCTCAGTTCCCTCCAAGCTATCTGGCCCACTGAACCACTTTCCCCACCAATTCTGTGTTCATTAAGATCAGTCTCCCTCTCATATCCATAGGTTCCCTGAAGCCAATTTGTTTTTAATTTGTTCTTATTCTGCACACTGCTGTCACACTGTGTAGTCTCCCCCAGCCCCTCAGTGGCCACCACACGACAAGATGGTGCATGGCTGATGTATTATTTCTTACATTCTCTTCCAAGTTTCTGACTCCCTGTGTCTCTGTGGTTTCTTTTACAGACCTCTCTCAAGTTTCAGGGAGTTCACCTGGTAACCCCCCTCACTGAGGAGCAGTCTTCCCACTTCCTGAATGATGCTGAGAAACTCCTAGAAGTGCATTCTTCCTCTAATCTGCCATTTCTCTCTCCAAACATTTTAAAAACATGAAGTTTTTCAATCCATGAACATGGATTTATTTGTTTTAAAATTTCTTTCAACAGTATTTTATAGCTTTCATTCTCTTTGCTATTATCATGAATGGACTTGTGTTCTTGATTAATATCCAGAATATACGAAGAACACAAAAAACCTAACACCAAAAAAAGCCCCAATTAATAAATGGGCAAAAGAACTAAAGAAACTCTTCTTAAAAGAAGAAATACAAATGGTCAATAAATAATGAAGAAATGTTCAGTATCTCTATCAATCAGGGTGTTTTAGTCAGGTTTTTTGTTTATTTGTTTGTTTTTGTTTTGCTTTGTTTTGCTGCTGTGACCAAAAGAACTGACGAGAACAATTTAGGGGAGGAAAAGTTTTAGAGGTCCCACAGGTTTAGAGGTGTCGGTTCATAGATGGCCACTCCACTGCTCCTCGCCCAAGATGTGGCAGAACATCATGCAAGAAAAATGGGGTGGAAGAAAGTGGCCCAGGACATGGCTACCAGAAAGCAGAGTGGCTTCTGCTCAACCAGGACAACCAGAGACCACCTCCTCCAGCAAGACCAACCTGCCTACAGTTACCACCCAGTTACTCTGTTCCAGTGGATTAATCCAAGGATTAAGTTAAAATTTCCATAACCCAATCATTTCACCTCTAAACTTCCTCATACTGTCTCACACTAGAGGTTCGGGGGAACAGCTAATATCCAAACTATAACACAAGGAAATGCAAATCAAAATTAAATTCCATTTTCAAATAAAAATTAAATTCAGTTTTCATCTCACCAGTCAGAATGGCAATTATTGGGAATAAAAATAATAATAAATGTTGATAAGCATGTGGGGGAAAAGGCATACTCATATATTGTTGGTGGGACTACAAATTATATAACCACTCTGAAAAGCAGTATGAAGATTCCTCAAAAAACTAGGAACAAAATCATTATACGACCCAGCTATCCCATTCCTTGGCATATATCCCAAAGATCCAAAACCACTATACTATAGGAATGCAGCCACATCAATGCTTATAGCAGCACAATTCATAATAGCCAAGCTATGGAACTAGCCTAGGTACCCATCAACAAACAGATGGAAAAGAAAATGAGGTATATTAACATGATGGCATTTTACTTCATCATAAAGAAGAATGAAGTGATGGAATTTGCTGGTAAAGGGATGGAATTGGAGAATATCATGTGAGTAAAAATAACCCAGGCACAGAAAGTCAAAGGTTGAATGATTTTTCTCACATGCAGGAGATAGACCAAAATAAGGGGAGGGGGGAGAGAGAGAGAAAGAGAGAGAGAGAGAGAGATGCCGCAGTCCGGCTGCAGCAAGATAACGGGGGTGTGGGGGGGGAACGAACAACTTGTGTACATTGATACAGCAGGAGTGGGAGCCGTTTATTGTAGGACAGGAGGGGTATATATACCTTCCACACAGCTTATCTTAATTAACATAAACCAGATACAGCAGTCAACCAATAAGGAATCTCCACACTTAATGGCTCGCTGGAGTTACTTCACAAACCACTCCCTCTGGCAAAATGCCAGGCGCCATCTTGACTTGTTTACAGACCCTAACAGAGAGAAACTCCATGAAAATAGAAAAAAGATGAGTACAATATAGGAAGGTGATTGCGGGGGAAAGAGTAAAGATGGACTAAGGAAGGACAGTGGAATGAAGTGACCAAACTTTCCCATGTGCATATATGAAGATACCACAGTGAATTTCTCCTTTATGTATACCCATGATGTACTAAGGTTTAAAAAACATAAATAAATAGAAGTAAGATGAGTAGAGGGAAGGAAACAGGGGAGGGAAGAGGGGCAGGAAAGGGCAAGTGCTTGGAACTGAATCAGAGCCAATCACGTTCCATGTTTGTATAATTATGTCAAAATGAACCCCCAATATCATGTGTATCTATAATGAACTAAGAAAAAATTATCTTTGTGCTTTTAAGAAAAGTTTAATGCTGAGCTTAAAATGCAAGAAACAAAACACTATATTTTATCATTTTACAAGTCGGTGGACTGAGACGGACATCATTACCCTAAATACATGTACGAAGACACGAATGGTGAGTCTACTTTGCAACCAGAGATATGACACTTGTGCTCTCTATGTGTAGTATGAATTGGAATGCATTCTGCTGTCATATGTAACAAGTTAAAGTTAAAAAACAATATGTGTTATTATTTTACTTATATAAATTAAAAAATAATGAATATATTAAAACTAATAAACTATAATAAATTAATGTAAAACTAATGAATAACTATAATGTACTAATAAAAGCATAAAAACTAATGAGTATATTATTTAGGGACATAAATAATAAAATCATTTTAAAAAACAAATAAATAATTCAAAATTCAAGATAGTGCTTACTCAGGGGAATTGATCATCTAACTGGGAAAGCACTTGCAGACTAATACTTAGGATAATAATATTTTTTCTACATTAGATAAACAGCATTTTCATTTAAATTTTTTGTTAAATGCCTATGTAAACTCATGGGCACAGTAGATTTTTTCAAGAGCTTACAAAGACTGATAGTTTTTAAAACAAAGTTTAAAGAGACTACAATTAATACTAACTTATTTAAAAAACACAATATGAAAGGATACACCATGCTGACGATTTTAAACCTTTATTGGTTCTATAAATCTTTTGGTGGGAATTCTCTCCAAACTCCAAATGCTCTGATGGGAGGCCAGTGTGACAGGGGCTCTCCTGGCTCAAGTTTGAAGGGAACTCCTGAGGACCTCCTAAGAAGGAATGTTATCTGTGGTCAGATCATTTACTTTGAAGGATCTAGGTGCCAAATTCAATAGAAAACACCTCACTGAACAGGAGCAGTAGCTAGAACTAACAGTGCTGATTAGGATAAAGCCGGGGCTGCTGACCTTGTTCACTTTTGCACGTGCTTGACTTTGTGCTGGGGTCCTGCCTTAGCGGGGTCCATGGGGTCCTGAAGGATGAGTGGCGTCAGCGAAAAGGATGAGACAGGAGTCATTCCGTTGGAGCAATCTCCAGGAGCTCTAATGCAGCTCTCTCTGGGTCATCTTTTATTGCAATTTTTCTCATCATTACGGATTCAGAATACATCATTGATTATATAATTTCAAAATCATGCCAAGACGTGACATTTCCTTAACCATCATTAGAGGTACAGAAAAATGTGACATTAATTTACATTTTCCCAGGATGTGACATTTACTTATCAATTATTAAGGGTACAGAATCATTAACAAATTACATCACTAATTCACATTTCTCAGATTTTCCCAAGTTGTACTATTTTTCCCAAGATATGCTAATTTTTTATTAACTAATGCCAAACTACGTAACCTGACTCTAAATCTCCTAACCTATCATTAACCTTTAAGTTTAAAGTACACCTGCACATTATTTCTAATCTAAAATTCCCATCTAAAGAAGTCCCCTTAAATCTTATACTAAAAATATCCCAAAGTCTATAAACCATTCTTAAAGTCTTATAAAGCTACTTTAATTAATTCCTACATTTATCCTCATAAAACTGGTTGAGCTGCTTTCTCAAAGTTTCTTTCTTTCTTAGTCAAGGTGCACTTGTTCTTGTATCTTTATAATCTCTCTCAGTAAAAGGCAAGTTCCAAACCTCCGTCCACATACCGCCAATATTAACTATGCCCATCATAAGTCCCTATGTGAAGTAAAAGAGGGTTTATAGAAAAGAGGAGAATGTATCTTTATATGTCTTAACTTTCCTAAGTGTATAACATAACCTTCCTTCAAAAATAAGACTATATATGGTTGGATTTGTGCAATTAGCATAATGATTAGACTTTCTAAGAGGCCGAAAACATGGGCTTGGGTTCTTAGTTGATATAATCAGTGGGGTGCCTAAAATTCTGGTGACCTTTCAGAGAACGATTGTTGTCCAGTATCAGTTTTGTCCTCAATGTACTGAGATAGAAGAGCAGCCTTCTGCTTTGTCCTTGATATGCTGAGAGATAGTAGAACAGCCTCCAAGGCATGAACTACCTGTTATGTTCTAGCCCTCTGAAATTTAATTTGGTTTAGCATTTAACATACTCTTGCCTCCTGTCAGGAACATGAGCATGAAAATGAGAAGTCCCAATTACATAAAAAGGGGTCTCATGGTCACGGTTTCCCACCAGCCAGTGCGGCTTTGCCAGTGAGAGGGGAGGCACCTTCACCAACTTTGATTTGACGAAATTCTGGCTCTTTGATCCCACCACATTCTCCTGGCTCCCTCAAGAAAATGCCTCACCCAGGTCAACCAGGACCACATACTGACCTTCTCCACACAAGGAGACAACGCAGCACAAATATTAGGTCTCCATGATGGAGACAGTTAGTCTTGGCACTCAATCCTTGCTCTTCTGCTTAAGAGCTGTTTGATCAATTTTCTTATTGGCAAAATTGGTGGGATAGAAATAGTTCACTTTATAGGCTAGAGGAAATAATGAAGTCGAGTTTTCTGATGAAAATGTAATTTTTTATCACTCTGCATTTACTCTTCATTCTTTTAAAATTTCATTTGGTGATCAGTCCCGTTGGAAATGTGGATCTAAGTGTCCTGTCGTTCCCTCATTGAGGGTCTGGCGCTGCAGGATCTTGAATCCTGCCTGGAGGTGTCCATGGATGGAAAATGAAAGTCTGATTTCATTTAACCCAGCCCCCGTCCCACTCCCTGGCCTGCGAAAGACTTGGTATCTGTCAAGTCCAAGGGAGGCTCTGCATTCTCATCTCTGATTCAGTGAGCTTCCTCCTGTCTCTCTAGTATTTCAATGTTGTTAGAATTGGTTTGAGGCACTGACACAGTGCTAGAAGCACTAGGTACAGCCTCTGTCCCATAACAGGTGTTTTTAGTGTTCGTTGGTTTTGTTTGTACAATATTTGTACAATAGAAATCTTTCTTGACAACAATTCTACTAGACTTTCTCTGGTCCTGTGAATGGGAACAGTGGTATGGATATGAGGTGTCCCTGAAAAGCTCCTGTATTAATGCAGGAGGTGAATGATTACATTAGGAGATCTGAAGCCTGAAGAGTCCATCCTCATTTAAATGGACTAACCCGTGGTAACTGCAGGTGAGTGGGACATGGTGGAGGACTTGAGACTCTGGGGCTGTTCCCTGGAAGGGTTCAACTTTCTGCAGTCCCTCTCCTTTCTCTTTGCTCCTGGGCCATCATGAGCTGAGTAGCTTTCCCTCACTGTGCATCTGAATATGAGGCTCTGCCTCACCTCAGGCCCTTGGCAGTGAAACTGGTGGACATGGAATGAACCTCTGAAACCATGAGCCCCCAAAATCTCTTCCTCCTCCAGGTTGTTCTCACCAGGCATTTTGGTCACAGCAGTGAAAAACTGACGAGTACAGAAACAAAACCTCCAGACTTAACTATCATAGAGGAATGGGGACAATAGAGTTTCCAAAGATGATAATGGAAAAACCAGTCCAGACACAAATAAATAAATAAACAAACCCCCTACTAAGGTGCCACCATCCCGTGATGGACATCCATATTCACTAACTGAATTCCAGGAGTTGTCACAAGATCCTACTATATAAGCTGTCCAGGCCACATGCTGGAACACATAGATTAATTAAAAAGAAGTGGAGCTCATTCAAATACAAAGAGAGGATCTAATCTGGATTTGAAAGAATTGCTAAGATGAAGATAGGCAGGGAGGAGAAGGAGACTGTCCAGACAAGAGGTGGAGGGGCAACTTGAGCAGAGGCATACAAGATCTCAGGACCATGAATAGACCACTGCGGCTGAAATGGAAATGCACTGTAGGAGAATGACAATGGGTGGTGTTAGGAAAGGGAAAATTGGCATTCATTTTAAGCAGAGAATTCTAAAAATGGTCAATTCCAAATATTTCTACAAAAAAAAAATTGATTTCAGTATTCATACCCATCTCTATCCATCAGCAACATGAAACGGAATTCTTTTAGCATGTCCTGGATAGAACTTGAAAGTAGGGAACACCAAGAGGTTCCTGGTGGCCTGAGAGGAAACTTTTCAGGAACCAAACAGTCTTAGATACAATTATCATGTCATCATAACTTGAAGTCATTCCAAAGTAAAATGTTCAGAAAGTAGCACCTACAAAGGGAAAGTACCTTTGGCACTGATTGTACAAATTCCATGAAGAAGAAAAGTTGAAAAATCAACTAATAACTTCTAAGGGTTCTATTATTTACTTCCCAATAAGGACATGATTTGATATCAGTCACAAAATGTACTCAAAAGAAAATCTAACCACAGAATCAAAATAGATGCCTATCAGCTGTGAGAACTGCCAGGAAACCTATTAGGGCCAGTGATTTCTATAGTGATGGACTCCACCTCCCTAAAGGGAGATGTGGCATGGTTCCTCCTTCTTGGGCTGGGAAGGTGGTGCAGCTGGTGGGAGGTCCAGGGGGCAGTGTCCTAGGGGAGGAGACTTGTTGACACAAGGATTAGTGGATTAGCTTTGGTTTAAAACTCTCCATTTACTGTTCAGAGACTCAGATGGTATAAAAGCAAACCCAGGCTCTCCTGGACCAGTACTAACAGCATGGCAAGACTTACTCTCCTCACAGGTAAGATGCAATGAGAAATGGAGCCTTGGCCTCACCTGATTTCTCTTTCTCTCAGGATCTGACAACCATGAGGCAGTCTTTACGTGAGGCATCTATGTTTTTCCATTTTTAATCATTTCAAATTTTCATGGTCCTGAAAAAAAGGCTCACTTTCTTCTAGTGCTTGTCTTTTTTCATCTTTGGCTGGGTTCCGTTTTCTCCTCTCCTCTTCACTCAGCACCTAATTGGAATTGCATTATGTTTATTGACATGCTCATGTCTGACAAGTAGCTTTTTCAGGGGAGAAAATCAGTAGGAAATGAAATAATATAGCTATGCAAGTTGCCTTTGTTCTATTGTTTTCAGAATTATTTCTCTTTTGTACTTGATAGACCAAACCTGATCTTTTCTTAAAATTGGGAGCCACCTCACCACAAAGCTATGAAAAGATGATTTCGGCTTTACTATAAATTACTGCAAATTCTGAACCTGCTTGGAATGCCTGCCCATGCCTTGAACTCACCCATGCCTGGCTCTCTGACCAGATAGCAACCCTCTCTGAAACTTTAGTGACGCCTCACAAATCTTGGCCTTCCCTGGCCAGATAACGACCCTCTCTGAGGCTCTAATGATCCTCATAAATTCTGATGTTGGGGCCAGCAAAAAATGTAAACTACCATTAGTGTTATGCTCCTCAGAGTTCTGTTATCTGTAACCCCCCTTTGTGTAACTTTCTGGGCTATAAAGCTGGGCTGCAGGAAAGCTGCGGCTGCTGTCTTGTTCTCGAGGTTTTGGGTGGGAGAGGCAGCCCGGCCAGTCGAAATAATAAGCTTGCTTTAATTTGATTTTAATTGGAGTCAGTGGTCTTTTCTTGCATCCTGGTCTAACAGTACTCTATAGTCCTACTGAGTGGATGAGGTACATTTAAAATGTGGCTCTTAGAATTTCAATCATTACAAGAAGTGGTTGATAGTTGTTCAGAGCCAAGTCATATGCAGAATTTTTGTTGTGGTTGTGGTACCAGGGATTGAGCCCAGGTGTGCTTAATCACTGAGCCACAACCCCAATCCTTTTTTTAAAATATATTTTTCATTTAGGGACAGGTTCTACCCTATTACTAAGTTGCTTAGGGCCTCACTAAGTTTCTGAGGCTGGCTTTGAACTCATGATCCTCCTGCCTCAGCCTCTCTAGCTGCTGGGATTACAGGCGTGCTCCACCACACCCGGCCTGGCAAAATTTATTAGTTTCTCTAAAGCTGTGATTCACAATCTTTACAAAGGCTCAAGGCCTTTTCCAAATGAAACCTTAAGTTCTTCTCTTGCCGGGTGGTTCAAAAACAAAAAAAAAACAAAACAACAACAAAAAAAAAAAACACCAAAAACTCATAAGATCCAAAGGACACTGAATTCCCTGCTTTAAAAAATGCCTGATGCCTCCACTGTACAGGGCTATACTCACCTCAGCTCAAGGAGATGGGGCATTTGTGAATGTGTAGTTGTTGAGTAGATTGAGTGTGGGGTCACTGTCAGACTGTGCACCTTTCATAGACAGTCGCCACATCTTGGCAATTGTGAATAATGCCACAATGAATATGGTAATGCCAATCTCTCTTCAATAATACCCTTTTCTGAAACAAAAGATAGAAGAAGGAACCATGGCCATTTTTTACTAAGTTATGAAACAGTAGGTCTTGTGGTGTATTTATTGAAAGGACTGTCCTCTGGCATAGGCATCTAGTTACACTAAGTGTAAAAACCTATGGTAAACAGGATAGCACCCAAGGCCTCAGAATTAGATTCTCCAGGATACAGATAACACATTCAGAATAAATGGGTTTTCTCTCTCTCTCTCTCTTTAGGACTGGCCCTTCTGCTCAATGTTCAGCTGGGTAAGTCAGTGATTCTGTTTTACTATTGACAAAATCTTTTCCTACAAAAAATCTGAAATCCCCATGTATATTAACCAGTGAGGTGAATAGTGATAATGCAATTGTCTATTTAAATATGTGATTTCAAAAATATATCCCAGCATTATTTTTTTTGAAAAAAAATATGTTGAGATGAATCATACTACAGAAAGAGAGGGGTTGCTTTAGGGAGAGCGTACTGTTCGGGGTTAGCTGTCCCTGCTGTCCTCGTCAGCACAACCACCTGAGAGTTATAAACTGGCATTCACTGGGCTAGGTAGGACTACTGGGCACCTTTTCTTCCTTTTTCTTTTTATTCTGATTTGTTATATATGGCAGCAGAATGCATTAAAATTCATATTTCACATATAGAGCACAATTGTTCATCTCTGGTTGTACACAAAATAGAATCACACCATTTGGTTCTTCATACATGTTCTTCTCAGCAAAAGAAACAATCAGTGAGGTGAATAGAGATCCTACGTTTTGGGAGCAAATTTTTACCACACACAAATCAGATAGAGCACTAATCTCTAGGACATATAAAGAACTAAAAAATATTAACACTAAAAAAACCCCCAAATAGCCCAATCAATAAATGGGCCAAGGAACTGAACAGATACTTCTCAGAAGATGATATTCAATCAATCAACAAATATATGAAAAACTGTTCAACATCTCTAGCAATTAGAGAACTGCAAATCAAAACTACTCTGAGATTTCATCTCACTCAAGTCAGAATGGCAGCTATTAGGATATAGACAACAATAACTGTTGGTAAGGATGTGGGGGAAAAGGCACACTCATACATTGCTGGTGGGACTGCACATTGGTGCAGCCAACCTGGAAAGCAGTATGGAGATTCCTTGGAAATCTGGGAATAGAATAACCATTTGACCCAGCAATTCTTCTGGGATAGAAGATTTCTAAGCTAATCCAAGATCTCAAAATGACTCTGTCATAGTAATAATAGCCAACTTCAGGTCAGTTACTCTATCCTGAGTTGGCGTCTTTGGACTCATCTATAAATGCTGTTCATACCAGTCACCATCAGACAGAGATCAGGCAGCTGAGGCACAGGGAGGGAAAAAGACAAGGGCCAATACTCACACCACGGTTCAGCAGCCCCTAAGCCAGGACATTGCCCCTCCTCTCTACCACCCACAGGTTCCAGCTACCAGCTGACATGCTACTTCACCAACTGGGCCCAGTACCGCCCAGGCCTGGGGAGCTTCAAGCCTGATAACATCGACCCCTGCCTGTGTACTCACCTCATCTATGCCTTTGCTGGGATGAAGGGCAACAAGATCACCACCATTGAACGGAATGATGTCACCCTCTACCAAGCTTTCAATGGCCTGAAAAATAAGTAAGAGGTTTTGTGCTATTTGTCTCTCCAGGCCTGGCTCATATCACTTAATCTGGGCTACTTTGGTGGGCCAATAGTTAACAAACATCAATGTTTCTTAAATGTAATTCAGTCAGTCAGCTTGAGGTGGACCAAGACAATACATATTGTTTTCCTGTTCAATTGACAAACATTGTGTGCATTTATTGTGCAAAACACAAGGCTTTGAAATATGTGTACACTGCAGAAAGGCTCAGTTGAGCTAATTCGCATAGGCATTACCTCACATACTTAATTTTTTGTTGTTGTTAAGAACATTTAAAATCCACTCTCTTGCTGATTTTCAAAACACCGTACATTGTCATGAACCATAATCCCACAGTGTACAATGGTGTTTTCTTGAACTGGCTCCTCCTGCCTCACTGAAATTTTCTATCCTTTGACCAACATCTCCACGAATTCCCCAACTCCATCTGGCCTCTGGTAACCACCATTCTACTTTCTACTTTTATGAGTAGAAGGTTTTTTCTATTCCACTTGTAAGTGAGTTTTGTGCTATTTTTCTCCCCATGCCTGTTTCATATCACTTAATTTAACACTTTTATTTTTGCCCAGGTTGTTGTAAATGAGAGACTCATTCTTTTTATGGCTGATTGGCATTTCATTGTGTATATATTACAAATTTTTGTTCATCCACTCTTACACTGATGGACACTTAGGTTGATTCCACATCTTGACTATTGTGAATAATGCCACAATTAATAGGTAGTGCCAATATCTCTTCAAGATATTGATTTCATGTCCTTTGGGTATAAACCCGGTAATGAGATTGCTGGATCATATGGTAGTTCTATTTGTAACTTTTTTAGGAGCCTTCATACTGTTTTCCGTAATGACTATTACTTTACATTCCCACATAACGGTGTACAAAAGTTCTCTTTATTCCACATCTTTGACAAAACACTGGTTTTCTTTCATATTTTTGGTAAAGGCTATTATAAGAAGAGTGAGGTGGTGGCTCCTGGTGGTTTTCATTGCCATTTCTCAGATGATTAGTGATGTCAAGTGTTTTCCACATGTCAATCAGGCATTTTTTTTTCTTTTGAGAAATGTCTATTCAGGTTGTTTAATAAAGTTATTTGTTTTCTCCCTACTGAATTGCTCTGAGCTCCTTATATATTTGAAATATTAGGCTCTTAACAATGTTTGCAAATATTTCCTCCCATTCCATAGGTTGTCTCTCCACTCTGTTACTCCTCACTCTGATTGGTTTCTTTGTTGTGCAAAGGCTTTAGGTTAATGCCAACCCATTTGTTAATATTTGCATTTGCTGCCTGTGCTTTTGAAGTTACATTGAAAAAACAAATCATCATCCAGACCATTGTCATGAAGCTTTCCCTGTGTTTTCTTCTAGTATTTTTGTAGTTTCAGGTCTTAAATCTTTAAACCACTTTGTGCACATGTTTGTATATGGTGTGAAATAAGGATTCAATTTCATTCTTCTGCTGTGGATAGGACTCAGCAAACCCTTCCTAGATGATGCTGATGCTTCTGGTTCCAGAGATACACATACATTAAATAGCAAGTACATAGACAAAAATAGTACCTACCTTGCCTTCTCTAGTACACATTAAAAACATATGGGTTCCATTTCTTAACTGCCCCACTGTTGTGTGTGTGTGTGTGTGTGTGTGTGTGTGTGTGTATGTGCACGCACATGCATGTATGTATGTCCCAGGAAACTAAAAAACATCTTGGCAACTTGCATCAGGAAGCAATGTGTAGAGTATTACTAAACTTTAGACACTATTGAGCCCAAGAATGAGAAGGTGCTTCCTGCTATCTCGTAGTTAACAGTTTCACTCAGTTTAATCATTTCAAGAGATTGCTACCATCAGCAATAGCACTACCATGAATGCAAATACTAGAATTTAAGTGTTATTATTCACAGTTGGAAATAAACACCTTTGGAATGTTGTTTCTGCACTGTGGACCATGGATTACGTCCATCAGTATTCCATGTAACACTTCCTATAAATGCGAGTCCCTACCCCACTGCATCTGAAGCAGAATCTCTGGCAAAAGGACTCTAAACCTGGAATGTTAATGTCCTCCTCAACTCTTGCACTGGATTCTCATGTAAACTTATGTTTGAGAACCACTATTACAGAAAATGGTATTCCAAGCCTATGAATTTGTATTAGTTATCATAGAGGTTGAGGACATAATTATGCTCAAGCAACATTTATCATTTTATCAGATGGAATAGAATATAAGCTTGGAGGTACACACATCCCACATATTGCTGATACATTCTTTTTTATCTTTATTAATTTATTCTTATGTGGTGCTGAGACTCAAACTCAGTGCCTCACACATGCAAGTCAAATGCTCTACCATTGAGGCACAATCCCAGCCCCTTGCTGATACATTCTTAAAAAAAAAAATGTTCCACTGGGCACAGTGGCACATGCCTATGATCTTAGCTACTCAAGATAATGAGGCAGGGAGGATCACTGGTTCAAAGCCAGCCTGAGAGACTTAGCAAGAGAGATCCTATCAAAATAAAATGAGAAAGGGGTTGGGATGGAGCTCAGTGACAGAGATAAGGAAGACTGAGATAGCATGTGCAAGGCCCTGGGTTCAATTCTCAGTATTACACACACACACACACACACACACACACACACACACACACTTCATAGTTTAGATTTCCTTTAGGAACCCTGAGCACATTTATGATGATAACAACATGAAGAAACTTTCTGAAGAAAGTATTTAGTACTAGAAGAAAAGTATTCTCTATAGTAATCATAGAATAGGAGCAAGACCCATACTAAAAACAACAATGTTATTTTAAAAGGAGGCACTTCTGTATTTTGAAATTTCTCTTCCTTTTTATTTTTTTGTCTTTTGCTTTAAAGGAACAGCCAGCTGAAAACTCTCCTGGCCGTTGGAGGCTGGAACTTTGGAACTGCCCTGTAAGTCCTCTCTGAAGAGCCTGTTGTCCATGTGTTATTGGAACAAGTTAGCCCAATGTGATCTCTGTCCCTTTAAGCTTCACAATCTAAGGCAGGGACTGAAGGATGTACATTGAACAAATATGCTAACTTGATAGCTTACTATTCCAGAACTTCAATATTTATTAAGTAGAATGTACTTAATTTCATACATTTAAATTTGGTTGGATATTCTGGGATCCTATCCATAGGTTTAGTTATCTGCTTCCATAAAGATCTTGTACTTTCAAGAGTACAGACCTGAGGAAAATCTTGTACAACTTCTATTTGTCTTTTGGGAGAAGAAAAGAGAAAGTCATGCACATAAGCAAGAAGACTCCTTTTAGGACACATGAATTTGGGGAACTATTTAGACATAGAACACAGTGAGCTGAACACCCAGGTATTCAAAGCATCAAGGACAGATTGAGAGAAAGATTAGAGCAAGAGGATAACATTATAAAGGGAACACTGAGACACCACAGCTTGGAAGAGTAATGGTGACAGAGGATGTCCAGGAGAAAATGAGGAGCATGCATTCCTCTGGGAAAGGGGCCCTGGTGAAGGGCTGAGGCAGAAATCGAGGAATCCACTTTTTATGTTCCAATGAATTGAGACCTTGAAGCCATGTCCTGCTTTTTTGGTGTCTCCCTCAGTTTCTCCACCATGGTTTCCACTCCTGAGAACCGCCAGACTTTCATTGCCTCGGTCATCACGTTCCTGCGGCAGTACGGGTTTGATGGGCTGGACTTGGTCTGGGAGTACCCTGGGTCTCGTGGGAGCCCCCCTCAAGATAAGCATCTCTTCACGGTCCTGGTGCAGGTGAGGAAGGAAGAAATAGTCTCTTTAGCCCTAGATCATTGAAATTTCTTGTTTCCAAGGAGAATTGGATAGATGCATAAAGAAGCTAAACCTTAATTTAGAATTATAGGATTTTAGCATTGCAAAGATTCCTAGATGCCATGCATTCATATGTCAACAGCTTTTAATAACAATAAATGCATGTGTGCTAGGTGCCAGACATTCCTCTATATCATGTGTTAAGATCATAATTCATTTCATCATCACCTGTACTCTACAATACAGACACCATAACTATGATAATATTTATTTTACAGATGAGCAACTAAGACATAGAGAGGTTATAAGAAACTTGCCCAAGATCACACAACTCATGTCATAAACACCCACATCGTGGGGCTAGAGAGTCCACCACTTTTAAGAGTCATAGTAGACTAAGCTGCCTTTTATTACTGAGCACAAACATGCTCTTGGCTTTAAAGCACACAGAATCTGAGGTGGAAGACTTAAACCTAACCAACAATTACAGTACTTTTGAAAATGCCATGATAAAAGTCCACAGAGTGTAAAAGTAACACAGAGAAGCTGCCTAAGTCAGCTCTGGACCACAAATCAGAAAGCTTTTCCTAGGGAAAGTGATGCTTCCTTTAAAACAAAACAAAACCCATGCAGGGCAGGCAGAAATGAAGACATGGAGACCATGTGGGCCAATGGTGAGTGCTGGACTGTGAGGCTGCACAGATGCCCAGAGTCAGATCATGTGGGGACTTTATATTAATATAAAGAATTGGAGTTTACCCTCAAGGCAATGGGGTAGCTCAGAAGGATTTTAAATAGTAAAGAAATATAATACAAATGAGCTTGGTAAAGGCTGCTCTGGCTTTAACGCTGGAGGATGAAGTGGAAGGAGGTGAGGAGGAAGGGACAGGGTTAGGCACCTGTTGAAGTAAACCAAGCAGGAGATGAGGAATGCCCAACCATGGCTGTAACCCAGAGAAGAAGGCTGTATTCAAGGTGTGTAAAGATGATGAAATCAACAGGAATTAGGGATCAACCACAATTAGATGCATAAAAGAATTCCCAGTTTTCTGACTTTGAGGGCTGGTTTGATTGTGGTGCTATTATCTAAGATGGTAACTACAGGGAGAAGCTTAGATTTGCAGTAAGAACAGGGACTGATGAACAAGAGTGGGAGGTGTCTGGAATGCCCAGCTGGTGTTGGAAGGACACCTGTCTGGAGTGCAGGGCAAAGATGTGATGGAGTGTGCCAAAGCCATCAGCAAGGGTAGATGATCACCAAGAAAATGAATGGAATGATGAAGTCGGGGACTAAGCATGCTTTGGAGATTTAATCTCTCCCAAAGGACGTTTTTACTCCATATATCAGATTGTCAGCCATATTGTGAAGAGTTTCAGTGTTATGTAGCTCACTATCTAAAGTCAGTTTACTTATTCATTACACAGGTCTGATGATCAGAGCTAGCATCTTTCTTCTTAGCTGAAACATGCCCCCAGTCATATAGTATAATGTCCAGTCATCAGGTCTTTAGTTCAGTGGTCTGCCCACTGAAACAACAAAGAACAAAACCTCACGATTTTCCATACATGGGTTCAATATTTCATGACAGCAATACAATCCTGCCTACAATTTCTCTTCTTCCAGTTAAATGACCTGCTTCCTTCAACTGAGAGCCACGTGACAATTTTCAGAGAAACTCCTCTGGAATACACTCTGGCACTCCCACATAATGCAATTATTAGAGCTGAGCTCAGTACTGCAAATTACATAGAGTCACACAAAATACAGGTTAAATAGTCTCTAGCCCTGAATGGGGGTCTCTCATGTGGCAGTTACCACCTTCCTGATTGGCCAATTGAGCATTTCATTTGACAGGGTGTCAGTCTTATAGGTAGTTCACCCATAGAACAAATGGAAGCAAATTTCTATACTGCTAAAAACTGGAGGTTACTATAGCAACTGTAGTTTCCCAGTGTAATGATACACCTGGAGCTCCAACTAGTCACCTAAAACCTGGCTTGTGGTCATGAACTGGCTACTAACTTGCTGTGGTACTTGAAAAAATTGTCTAATGCTATGGATATTAGATATCTATAAAGTTGATTAATACTGTCTAACCTATCATCCTTGATCAGGGATCTTGATAGAATAAATTAAGACAAAATATGTGAAAACAGTTAGAAAAAGAAAAATGTGTGTAAATATACTTTGATTGACAGTTAAGGAGTGGAAATCAGCTCATATGTGACCTAGTATATCCTATAATTCTGTAGGAAATTCGTGAAGCTTTTGAGGAAGAGGCCAAGAAGAACAATAAGCCCAGGCTATTGATCACTGCTGCAGTTGCAGGTGGCATCTCCACCATTGAATCTGGCTACGAGATTCCCCAACTGTCCCAGTGAGTGATGGACCTATCTCAAACTCCTATAAGTGTCCTTGAGGCAGAGTACACTTGTCCTTGGTCTGTGTTGTTGTCGAGGGACTTTGTTTAGGAGGCTTTGGAGAGGTGTCTTCTGTCTGCACCGGTATGGGAAATGACCACTGGAGAGTCTTTTAAGTCATTTATCCCACCTCAGGTACCTGGACTACATCCATGTCATGACCTATGATCTCCATGGCCCCTGGGAGGGCCGCACTGGACATAACAGCCCCCTCTACAAATACGGCACTGAAACTGGCTACAGTTCCTACCTCAATGTGGTAAGTCCCTGCACAGACGCAAATGCAGATCAGAGGTGAATGGAAATCACATGGAGATTCAGGCACAAAATCAGAGTGAATTCCATAAATGTGTCACTTAGACAAAGTCCTCATGATACTGATCATATCTCAACTACATTTCATCAAAATATTTTGAGAAGAAGGACACTAACCCTTCAGTCATTACTATCATGCAATTTTATAGAACAGAGAACTGACATAACTAAGCCTTGGGTCCTCAGCTGGTTGGATCCTGTAACTAACCCAAATGCCATTGCAGGATTATATCATGAAGTACTGGAGGGACAATGGGGCCTCAGCTGAAAAGCTCATCGTTGGATTCCCAACTTATGGACACAACTTCCTTCTGAGAAACCCTTCAAACCACGGAATTGGTGCCCCTGCTTCTGGTGCTGGCCCTGCTGGGCCCTACACCAGGGAGGCTGGGTTCTGGGCCTACTATGAGGTGGGTAGTTTGTTCTACACAGTTCTCTGTGAATTCTGTGCACTGTGCTGAACAGTAGAAGGCCTTAGAGCTAAAATCTAATGAAATCATGAATATTCTTTCTGTCTAGTACCTACTTGCTCTGATAAGTGTTACTCCAAATTCTTAAAGGATTTTAATAGCATACTTAATAACTTAATCCACTTAGTAATAAATATCTCTTCAAGCAATAGACTTAATGTCATTTACACTAGCACACAAAGAATACAAAAAATGCATCTCTCATTTTACTGTTGATTGCTCCAATCAAGCTTGCAGAATGGGGACAACATATGAATATCTGAAACACAACTTGAGCTTCCTTACCATAAATAGGTAATTGAGGAACACCCAAATAGAGACAAGAAAGGAAACAAAAATCAAAGGCATAAGTGTATAATTTTCCCCCATGGGAATAATATTTTAAATAGTTGAATCTGTTTAATGATTTAAGATCTGCACCTTTCTGAAAAATGGAGCCACTCAAGAATGGGATGCCCCTCAAGACGTGCCCTATGCCTATAAGGGCAATGAGTGGATCGGCTATGACAACATCAAGAGCTTCACTATCAAGGTAAGGTCAGCCCTCAGCTATGTGGTGATCCGGCATGGGACCCTAGGAAATCCAAGGACTCCTGTTGTCCTCTGTCCTTACACAGGCTCAGTGGCTTAAGCAGAACAAATTTGGAGGTGCCATGGTCTGGGCCATTGACCTAGATGACTTCACTGGCACTTTCTGCGACCAGGGCAAGTTCCCCCTGATCTCCACCCTGAAGGAAGTCCTGGGCCTGCAGAGTGACAGTAAGTGACAGCAGGGGTACCTGGGTGTATGAATTTTCCTAACTCAGAAGGCAGCCTTGCCATCTGCCCACTGAGTGCACAGGGAGACCTCCCGTTTCCTTACACTGTTCTTGCCCAAGTAAGAGACAGGTGCGGGCAGTCCTTTCCCAAGGCCTGAACCTCCACATCAAGAATTTATTTCCCATGTGGGAAACCAGGCCAACCTGGGTTGTTCTTTACACTGCTAAGTCTTAAGGCTGCGTGAGAGCCCACGGAAATTATACTGATCTTCAGAGTAAAAACCTGCCTCTACAATCCGTTCTTCAAAGTCTTTCAACCCACCTGGAGAGATCTCACAAGAACTCCTCTCTGCTTCTCTCATTTCTCTAATCCGTCACTGAGGGGACATACCAGCTCTCTAAATTGTTACCAGGTTTTCTCTTAGAGCTTACTTGTTCACCACTTGTACCCTCATTCTAAAAAGGTGTTTTTATACAGACAAACTGCACTTAGTGTACTTTCTTAATGACTTTGATGTCGTAAGGGATGATAGACTTGCTTTCAGGGGAATTCAGGCTGACTTGACAGGACAGCTTTTCTTAATTCAGTATGGGGCTCCCTTCTGATCCTCAAGTAGGGGACTCCAAAGCTAACTGCAGCCCATCTCCCGAAACTTGCCCCCGGTTTTCCCCTCTGGACCAGGCCCACTGGTCTGACCTGTGTGCTGTATGTTTCAGGTTGCACAGCCCCTGCTCCCAGTGAGCCAATCACTACTCCTTCTGGCGGAAATGCAGGTGGGAGCAGGAGCAGGAGCTCTGGTGGCAGCTCTGGGGGCAGTGGATTCTGTGCAGGCAAACCCAATGGCTTGTACCCAGTGGCCAATAACAGAAATGCCTTCTGGTCCTGTAAGAATGGAATCACCTACCAGGGTAACTGCCTGCAAGGGCTTGTCTTCGACACCAGCTGTTTATGCTGCAATTGGCCATGAACCTGTCTCTGTCTCAGTCTCCCTTTCTTCTCACAAAGGACATTTTGATTCTCCCTAAAGTTCTCTAATAAAGCCAGCAGTCAAAATGAGTGTTCTTGGTTTAAAATGATTTGGGTGGAAACCTTTTCTAGATGTGATAATGCCAGTTGTGCATGGGCTGGAGTGGCCATGGAGAGTGTTTGAACCAACAGCACAGCTGGCTGTCTTCTATCTGCCTGTGTCCACCTGCAGGGGGCTGCAAGAAGGAAATTTGAGTGCTGGATGCAGGGGTGGAATGAGGGTTTGAAGAAGCTAGGTCTGCCAGGTGCAGTGGCAAATGCCTGTAATCTCAGAGGCTCAGGAGGCTGAAGCAGAAGGATGACGAGTGAGTTCAAAGCCAGCCTCAGCTTTTAAAAATTGAGGTGCTAAGCAACTTAGTGAGACCCTGTCCCTAAATAAAATACAAAATAAGGCTGGATATGTGGCTCAGTGGTCAAGTGCCCCTGAGTTCAATCCCCAGTCCCCCCCACTCACTCCCGCCACCCCTCCCCCCCAAAAAAGCAGCAGCAGCTATGTCTGTAGCCTGGTGACCATTCCCAGGAAGGAGCCAAAGTGACTCCTCTGCAGAGGAATCTGGCATAGGCAGGGCATAGGCAGAGCTGCTTGGCTCCCCAGGACCAGGAGGTCAGAGCATTCTCTCCACTTCTATGGAAGACCCAGAGCTGGTCTGAGCAAGAAGACACCAGCAAAGCCACAGAGAAAAGCCAGGATGCAAGATGGAGCAAATGCCTCCTGATGGCTTTCCCACTCCTGATTCTAGCTCCTTCCTGAGACCCAGATATCCTTTCTGTCTTTGGATTCTGTAGAACCTCCCTAAGTATATAATAAATTCCTATTTGCTGCTTAAGCTGGCTCTGGTTTGTTTCTCTTATTTGCAAACAAAAAAATCCTAACTAATGTAATGAGAATATATGACACAGTGCTGCCTATAATCCCAGTAACTGGATTCAGGATACTGAGCAGGAGGATTAGGAGTTCAAGACCAGCCTCTGCAACTTAGTGAAACCCTGTCTCAGAATAAAAAATAAAAAGATTGGAGCTATAGCTCAGTGATAGAGTGCCCTGGGCTCAATCTCCAGTACAAAAAAGGAAAGAAAGAAAAAGATTCTGACTATTTTTTTTTTCCTGCTGTGCTTACCACATGTAGCCCTATTTATTTTATTTTATTTTATTTTATTTTTGACACTAGATCTCACTAATATTGCCCAGATTTCCCTCAAACTCCTGGGCTCATGTGATCCTTCTCTCTCAGCTTCTAGAGTGGTTGTTTTCTCTTTGTTGAAGCATCTTTGTCTTTTAGAATTTTTTTCTGGTTATGCTTTGGAACAATTTCTGAAAACCTTAGAATTTATAAACAAATTATTGTACCTTGATAAGAAATATCAATGAAAATATACTTAAAATCCTTAGATATTTTGTAGACATAATTATAATTTTTATTATCTTATGAGTTTGAACAATAACTTTGAGAATTAGAAACTACTTGAAGATTGTATTTTCACTTAAAAGCAAATTTATAGTAAATATATTTATCTCAAATATCTGTAACTGAAAAGGCAGAGTATCTGATAAATGTACAAATAAAACATAAATTATGGGTTTTCTCTTGAAGAAAAACAATTAGACAAATATATATTAACTAAACAATTAGACATTTGCTAATTATTTTATAGATTAACAGATCTAGGTTATCTAAATACCTAGAAAAATATATATTAAGAATAAGGACATGGGCTGGGGATGTGGCTCAAGCAGTAGTGCGCTTGCCTGGCATGCAAGCAGCCTGGGTTCGATCCTCAGCACCACATACAAACAAAGATGTTGTGTCCACTGAAAACTAAATATTAAAAATTCTCTCTTTCTCTCTCTCTCTCTCTCTCTCAAAAAAAAAAAAAAAAAAAAAAGAAGAGGAAGAAGAAGAAGGACATAACTTATAATCGTATTAACTTTATGCAACTATGTGGTTCTTAAAATATTTGGATCCATTTCAATTTATTTTTACCTAGGAGTGCACTCTTTTATGTGATGTCACTTGATGTAACTGAAATAAGATTTTTGTGTATACATATTTATTTCTTATAGTCAGGAATGAGAATAAGGATTTTTTGGTCATCACAGGAACATTGCCGGCTTTGTTCCTGTGTCGAGAAAATGCATCCCCATAACCTCCAAAATTAAAGTTAAATATAAAGAAGCATGTTTGATATCTCTTATTATTAGGACATTATTTAGTAACACAACTATGAGAAAAGTCAGGTTATTTAACTCAGAACTAACTTAAATTTAGGGCTGCAACATAGAAACCTGTGGAATTAAATTTTGTCTGAAAAAGATATCTTTTGTTAGCAATTACAAGTAGGCATTCTTAAAAAACACAGGCTCTGAGCAGCTCCCATAGCAATCTGAATCAGGAAGTACAGGTTAGTGGCTGGAAGGCGGAACTAGAAGTCCTGTCTGAGTGACTGACTGTGGAAGAACCAATCGGAAGCCTGCGAAAGTGCGGGAGGTGGGACCAGGAAGCCCGCTCCTCTGGCCAGGCCCCACATGGTTACCATGGTGACGCAAACACCATGGAGTCTGCAGTCCATTGTTGGGGCAAAAGTTTTCTGAGTTTTCCCAGCCCGTTGTATTTCGTTTGATTTTGTCTGCATTTTTCCCCGCCTGGCCAAGATCCTACTAGGGTAGCAGCTTGCTTTGTCTCTGTGACCCGCCATTGCAGCGCATGTACTCCCGCATCCTGCACTTTTTTTTTTTTTGTGGCTCATGGGTGCTCCATAATTTTTTAGCGTCAGATGCCAGTGTTCCCATCAGATTTTAAGCTAGTCTGTGTTCAGCATTAAGGTCAAGTCATTTAAGGGTTAAAAGCACTGCTGACCACTGGGACTAGGACCCCATAGCACAGCAAGCAGCAGCTCAAGTCCCTAGTCCCCTCAGCTGAGTCACAGTCATTCTGATTCATAGGACAATCATGTAGCAAAGAAGTCAGTACAAACTTTCTGAGTATTGACAAAAACAATAGAAAATTGAAATTTATTTCTCTCCAGGTAAACATCACAACATTTTCTCTCCCTTTTTCTCATTCCCCTAGCGCAAACTTCTAGAACATAAGGGCCAAAAAATGGGTTTTTTTAAGCATTTTTTTAATATATATATATTTTAGGTGTAGATGGACATAACACAATGCCTTTATTTTTATGTGGTGCTGAGGATTGAACTTGGGTCCTGCCCATGCCAGGCGAGCACTACCTCTGAGCCACAATCCCAGCCCCCAAAAAATATTTTATAAAGATTTAAAAAACAATTTTAAAAAATCCACAAAAGCACTCTTTCCATGGAGAGGACCCAACTCAACAACACAGCCCATTAATCATCTGAATTTAGAGTCTCTAGAATTATACCCCGATATTAAAATCTTAACATCACAGATTTTCCTTTTGTCTAATTCACTTACTTTCTACAATTCAGCCCACAATACTCAATACTCTGCAATCCTAAGCAGCTTAACTTCTGGAGAGAACTTTCAGCTTCACTAAACTTTTAATATTTAAATTTGAGTCCCCTTAAGAGCCAGCATTTGTAGCTTTTGTCCTGGCAGCTTAAAGACATAGACCTTTTGGCCTACCTTGGACGCCAATTGCCGGGTTTCTGTTCTTGTGACTAAAAGACTCAGGGGTCACTCCAGTTAAACTGGGCTAATTGGGCTGCATTAAATAACCACACAAGAGACAAAAATACCTTTTTCTTTGGGGTTGCTGTGACAGCTCCTCTGACCTTAAGGATCCCCAGGAAGAGAGAGAGGGAGAGCACTCCCTGACCCCTTTTATTTATTTATTTTTTATTAGCTACACATGACAATACAATGCTCTTGACAATTCATACATTTGAATCAAATGGGGTATAATTTCTCATTTTTCTGATTGTACAGGTTGCAGAATGACATTGATCATACAGTCACCTATATACATACAGCAATCATAATGTCTATTTCATTCTGTTGCCCTTCCTATCCCCCTTTCCCCTCCCCTCCCCTCTCTCTACCCAATGTAATGTGACACACTTTTTTTTTTCCTCCTCACAACAGCATACATGTATTCTGTATAACGATGAGGGTCTCCTTCCATCTTCCGTTCAATTCCCCTTCTCCCTCCTTTTCCCTCCCACCTCTCTTCCTTATTTAGTGGTAATCTTCTTCTCATGCTCTTCCTCCCTATCCCATTTTGAGTCACCCCCTTTATATCAGAGAAGACATTCGGCATTTGTTTTTTAGGGATTGGCTAACTTCACTTAGTATAATCTGTTCTAATGCCATCCATTTCCCTGCAATTGCCATGATCTTGTTATTTTTTAGTGTATAAATGACACATTTTTAAAAATCCATTCATCTATTGAAGAGCATCTAGGTTGGTTCCACAGTCTAGCTATTGTGAATTGTGCTGCTATAAACATTGATGTGGCTGTGTCCCTGGAGTATGCTCTCTTTAGGTCTTTTGCATATCCTCTGAGAAGGGAAATAGCTATTGAGGAGAACTTATTTAAATGAGGCAAGGGGTCAGGTTTCAGGGGGCTGAGTCTATCTTCATGATGTCCACTGTCAGCAGGTTGACTGATACCTGGGTAGGCCACACCCAAGTGCACAATAAGAGAAGGGGACACACACAAGGCACTTCCATGGAAGATTTTATCCTAAACAGGGCAAGGGGTTATATTACAATGGAACAGGTGAGCATAGCTCCACCCATGGGGCTGTAGCAAGACACACCCATACATGAGACACCAATCCTGGGACCCAAGAAGGGTGGGGAAAGATCTGTCACATTTCTGCAACAGAGTGCCTCAGCACCCAGCCAGGGAGTGTGACTCAGTCACCTGTGAGGTTGGTCTCCCACACTTCTGGAATTAGTCTTCTCCAAGGTCATTCACCCAGGAGGTTTTTGTCTATCCTTTTCTCCAGCTAACCCTTGTGTGGGGTGGCTCTCAGGGTTGTAATGGGCTGGAACTTTTCTGTGGCCACTAACAGCTTCTCACTCTTTGAAATCCAGACCCTTTCAGAGTTTTGGGGATAATTACTAAGAGGTCGAAGTGGGTACAAAAGGCCCTACTCTTTAAAAAATAAGCTAGACAGCTGGGTGTGGTGGCACATATCTGTAATCCCAGTGACTTGGGAGGGCTGAGGCAGGAAGATTGCAAGTTCAAGGCCAACCTCAGCAACTTTGTGAGAACTTGTCTCAAAATAAAAACAAAAAGGGCGGGGGATGTAGCTCACTGGTAAAGAGTCCATGGGTTCAATCCCCAGCACCTCCTACTGGGGAAAAATAAAAGATAAAATAGGCCACACTTAATTTCAATCATGAAAAAAATTACATTCTTGAGAGTTAATGTTGAAAATTAAGAAGGCTATCTACCAGACCAGAGTGTATAGGTAAGTACTTTATACCCTTGGGCTAGCTATAAGGCTCCAGAGGTCATTCAGACTGAAGGGCAGTCAACCTGGGAAGGTCTCAGACTTCTGGCCAGCCTCAAGGAACTAGTATATTAGTGTAAGTTGAATCCCAATATGTTCCAGTGCCTACCCCTGACTGACATGGAGTAATGACCTCAATATATATGTTGACCAACAGATTAAATAGATGATGTAGTGGGAAGGGGAATTTTTGGTTCTCTGTGTTTTATGTTAGTCTGGGAAAGGCAACCTACTCAGGGTCTTCCTAAATCAGGAATGTTTTAATCACTTTTAAATATCCTCCATGTCTAGCAAGCCCACATCCCATACAAGCTCTTGATACATGTAGGCCAACAGCTACATATTACCAGAGCTACTTGTCGAACCTATAAGGCTGGTCCTGGGAATTGTGAATAAAGGGCAAGGGCCCAAGAGTCTTTCACTCAAATGAAACCACCCACCTGAACACCCACCAGGAACCCCCAGATCATAAACCAGCAGCAGGAGACAGAACACTTGGAACCAGTTTTTATGCTCACAAATCTCAGTTGTGAGCCCCTTAACACGTTCTGGGCCCGGGGCTGAAAGACATGAGGGCCGTGGTGATGCAGACCAAGAGCAGCTCTGTCCTCTATTCTGAAGATTCTGTGATCAGGAGAAGCATGTGAAGGAAGTGATCACTGCTCAATCATAAAACAGGCTTAAGTAAGCAACTCGGTTCCGATGCTTTCTAAATTCTTTGTCTGTGGACAGCTGCAATGAAAGACAATGTTCTAATGACAATCCTCTGCCTTCCTGTGTGTGTGTGGCACTGGGGATTGAACCCAGGACCTTGCATGCAAAATAGAAGCATGCATTCTAGCTGTGTGGCCCAGGTAAACCCCAGTTTCTAGTAATCCAGCCTTAGTCATTTTCTCAATATATGTGCACATCTACCATTTATCATCTTACTTTGATTAAAAAAAAAGTTGCTTGGCTTCTTGAAGACACAGATTATATGACTAATTCTTGAATGTTACCCATATGCCTTAGCACAATTATATTAATATATCAGGCATTTAGTAAATATTTGTGGAATTAATCCTAAATTCCTCTAGGAAAGAACTATATTTCAAGAAATAGCTAACATGGATGGAAGCATATGTTATCATTACTGTGTTAAATGCTTTTCTACATTCTCTCCATTATTAATCTTTACAACCAAATCAGATCAACTCTGTTGTTATTTCATTTTAAAGGAAGGAAAAAAAGATGCTTAGAAAAGTTCAAGGACTTGCCTAAGATCACATAGCAAGTCTACACAGGAGCTGGTATTTGAACTCAGGCAGTATTATCCCCAGAGTCTGTGCTCTTCACCAGAGTGCTCTATAGCCCTCCAATCATTTAGCACTCAACTTTATATTAGAAAGAGCACTGCATTAGGAGTCATAAGGTCTGTAGGACCTGTATGAATCAATCTTCCAGGGTTCCAGTATCACACATTGTCTTAAAGGGATATTTCTCCTGAACTTACTCCAAAGATTACTTGAGGAACAAATAAGAAAACATGACTTTAAATCAGTCCTATACACGGTTGAAAATCTAATGAAACTATGTAACTCGCTCAAAAGGATCCTCATATTTCTATGCACACAAAACTGTGCATATAATTTCAGGGGACCATGAACTTCACTTACAAGCTTCTGGTTATTAACCCTTGATAAATATGAACATATTAGAGCAATCTACAGAAATCCAATCTTATTACCTCAGCTTTTAGAGTTCTTTTCTGTAGACTTGGAAACTGAGCCCAATCTGGAGATCCAAATTTCATTGGCCAAGTAATTTTTGGGAATGGCGTCTTCTCTGGATTGTATGCACCAGGACTAGAAATTAAAAAAAAAAATACAAACATCATGTCTAATGAGTCAGTGGCATAGGATGAACTCCACTAGTAGGTAGTATGGCCATCACTGAAGTAGGTTTAACCTCTTGGGAGAAGGCAATGGACTGATTAACTTTTTGATGCTGGTCAAGCGTGGGTTTTTGCTTGTTAATGTATTTCTTTTTAGCTAAGGTAAAAGCTGCTTTTAAGAAATATTTCTACAATTCACTGTTCTGAGCCGGCACCAGAAGATCTCAGAAGAGGTGTTGCTAGAAGAGATCCATGATAATGATAAATTAGTTCTTTGATTTAAAAGTTGGTGGTTAAAATCCTGAAACAATCTATCTGCAATCTAGGGACATCAAAGCGGAACCAATTAAATTTCTTGGCCATGGAGTATTTAGAATTGCCTTGGTTCCTCAAACTTTGTCTTTTGAAAACTACACTGAGATTTCTTCTTGCTCTAGTCAGAATGGCAATTATCAAGAATACAAGTAATAATAAATATTGGCAAGGATGTGAGGGGAAGGGTACACTCATACATTGCTGGTGGCACTGAAAGTTGGAAAGCAGTATGGACATTTCTCAGAAATCTTTGAATGGAACCACCATTTGACCCAGTTATCCCACTCATGGCATAAACCTCAAAGACTTAAAATCAGCATATTATAGTGACATGGCCACATCAATGTTTATAGCAGCTCAATTCACAATAGCTAAGCTATGGAGCCAACCTAGATGCCCTTCACCGGATGAATGGATAAAGAAAATCTGGTATATATACATATGTAATATGTCTCAGCCATCAGGAAGAATGAACTTTTGTAACTCCATATGATGTACAACCACAAGAATGGGAAGTTATGCTCCATGTATCTATGATATGTCAAAATATATTCTACAGTTATATATAACTGAAAAGAACAAATACAAAATTTTTTTAAAAACTTTATCTTTTGGTGTTAATTCTACTGTGGTGGACATGGGGGTCAAGATTCAACACTTCAACTTTCTTAACACAAACTTGAAAAAGTTACTTTTACTGTTTGATCTTTGGACTTCTCATCAGTAAAAGAAAGACCCTGACCCTTTGCTGTGCAATTTCATACATTCCGAGTGGTTTCCTAACACATTAAGAATAAGCCCCTTGACCCCCAAAGTCCTCTCTACTCTAGCCTGCCCCTCCCTCTCTCTCTTCCTTCTTGCTCACTGCCCTCTAGCCATAGGAGCCTTCTTCTTCTTTCCCTCCCACCAAGTTCTTTCCCAGTTCATAGCCTTTGCACTTCTGACCTCTTCTGCCCAGGGTGTGCTGTCTCCAGATCTTCCCAGGCTGGCTCAATCTTGTCACTCAAAAATCAGATCAAGAGTGATGTGCTCAGAGCGTCCTTTCTTACCCACTGCCTTCATGAACATCATGGTCCTGTTTAAAGTTTCCTCATAGCACCTTTCCTGGTCACTCTACTTCCTGGTTTGTCCACAACAGCCCCAGCTCATGGCTGCTTCCCTTTCACTCTCAGAAGTGTCACAGTTGGTCAGATAAATTACATGGTCACCGTCTTTACTACTGTTGGTATTTCCTTGTGTGTTTACTTCTCATCTATTTGGACTCAAGAGTCCAAGCTCAGAGCCTCATGAGGTGGGTTTACTGAAAGAACTCTGCAACCTACAAAGTACAACGTACAAAGTAGCCAGGTGTCATGGCACAGATCTGTCATATCAGTGACTCAGGAGGCTGAGGCAGGAGGACTACAGTCTGAGGTCAGCCTGGGTGATTTTAGTGAAATTCTGTCTCAAAATAAAAAAGTAAATGGGGCTCCAGTACTGGGAAAACAAAACAAACAAAAATAAACAAACAAATGAACCCAAACTCTTTGGTATATTAGTAAATATTGACTAATGAATAACTGTGATTTTGCAATTACACAAGGCCAGAGACCTAGGAGGTAAGAGGTTAAATCTTTAAAGTTGGGCGGTTTTTTATTTAGTGGGATGGTTTCATTATAATCACTGATTTATGGACTTCTTTTCCTATTGCTTACTGATGAACTATACTAGAGAAAAGAGGAGACATACCCAGGGAAATTGTCTTTTGAATAGCTCTGAAATCAAGGCATCAAGGCATTAAATGGAACAAAACTTTGCTTTGTTTTTTCCTTCCAATTCTCTACTCTCTGGTACTTGCCTGGGTGAAGTGTCAATTCCTATTACGAAGAGAAAATTCAGTGTGTTAAAGGGAGACATACCTACACAGAAATGCTTCCATTTCAAAAAACCTCAATTGTCCTTTTCCTATTTATAAATCAGCTATGGTTCAGCCATTTCAAGATATACAAATAGGCTTATGTGGATAGAAAACCAAGCTATAGATGTGAGTCAGTCATGCTGGATGTATAGGTTGTAGTAATAAACCTAGGATGAGCAGAGAACCAAGACAACTTTAGCAGACACTATGCCCATGGTCCCACTGAGAAATTGTGAGAGCCAGTGTCCCTTGAGTTTCCATGGAAGTAAACATCCAATCAGAGATTAGGATCCTTGGTCCAGGATGTAGCTCAGTGATGATGTACTTGCCTAGTGAGTCCCTGGGTTCCATCCCCACCCACTGAGAGAGAGAGAGAGAGAGAGAGAGAGAGAGAGAGAGAGAGAGATTAGGATCCTTTGCTAAAGATTAGACTTAAAATCCAATCTCACAAAAGGATAGAAAAGTTGAAACCTGTTTTTCAACTGACAGGATAATATGATATATGTAAATGTAATTTGACCTCATGCATCTAAGCACTAAAATCCTTTGTTGGGACTATTTTCTCAGTGAACTGTTTTTGCTCTTCCCAATATACACACACTTCTTCAAAGCTAATGCCCAAACTTTTCATGCAGTCTCATGGATCATCATAAAATCCCAGCCTTTTACCCTGTTGACTGGCTTAAACCTCATAGCTGTTCTGGCTCCAAGAGTATATCCTTTTGTGCTGGTTGGAATCTTGGTGAGGTTGTATGCCAAGCCACAGGACTTCAAGTAGTAACATATGAATAAAAAGAGAGAAAGAGTAAAGAACAACATCAACACCACAGTGAGCAGCCTTCATCTGAACTACTCTGTAAGACATGCTCTTTCTCTCTTGACTCCTTCAAGGTCAATACCACACAATAATCACATAAATAATACATGTAATTTTGCAAGGGGTTGTGTCATAATTTAGATGTGATATGTCCCCCAAAAGCTCATATATGAGACAATGCAGGAAAGTTGAGAGGTGAAATGATTTTGTTCCAAGAGTCTTGAGCTAATCAGCACTTTAATTCCCCCCCAGCATAGAGATTAACTTGGTGATAACTCTAGGCAGACAGAATGTGCCTAGAGGAACTGGGTCTGTTGGGTGTGCTTGGGGTTCATGTTATGTTCTTATGAGCAGAGCTTTCTCTCTGCTTCCTGACCCTCATGTTCTGAGCGGCTTTCTTCCACCAGATGTTATGCCTCCCCTCAAACCCCTAGGAATGAAGCTGGCCATCTGTGGACTGAGACCTCTGAACCATGAGCCCTGAAATAAACTTTTCCTCCTTAAAATTGTTCTTATCAAGTCTTTTGGTAGAAGCAAGGAGAAAGCTGATTAAAAGAGGGATGTGGTTGGACAGGTAGAATAAATGACATCTTTGTGCATTCTAATAAATTCCAACCTCTGAATTTCATAGTTCTGAAATTGTTCCAGTTGCACCCGGCAGCCTGAAGGTAGGGCCATGGGAAGGAACTGGCCTTGGCTCAGAGCCTTTGAGGTGGGGATGGAGTGGGACCATATGGAGACAAGGTTGCTTTCCTTGGGTGGAACCTGGTCCTTTACTCTCTGTATTGGCTGGGACAGCTGGTTGCCCACTAGGCACTTTCTCATGCTCTCACCCAGAAGATCACAAAGCCTAGTGTTTGTTTTCCAGGGGAGTTGGGTCTCCCTTCCACATCCAGGAAACAGATCCTTGTAAGGGAAAGTGAATACTCACATCTGTCATGTAACTTCCAGGCCCTGTGTGAGGAAATCCCCTAAGAGGGAGAAAGTTGTTCCCCATCTGGTTTGAGGGATAGAAGCGAGGAAAGAGCCTCCTGGGTTGGCATGATCCAAAGGAGTTTTTATTGGGCCTCTCTGAAAATCAAGAAAGACAAACTCCAGGTTAGGGAAGGCACTGGATCTTTGCAAGCTGTTGGAGGAGAGGAGAGTCCAGACAGGTAGAACAGAGGCCTGGGCCCCAAGGAGTTCTCACAAAAAACAGACCAACTGCACTTCCCTCTAGGGGCCAACTGCACTTCCCTCCCCTCCAGCCTTCCCATCCTCACCAGCCTTTTCCTTCCCTGTGCTCTGGACTCCTCTGCCTGCCTCCTCACCAGCTCTGCTGCAGCACATCTCCCACAGCTCCTGTAGCTCTGTGTACTGAGTAGTCAAGGGAACCAAGGCACTAGCCTGGCCCCAGCTGGGGAACTCAGGAGGGGGAACAGGATCCTGGCTGCCAGCAAGTGGCAGTGCTGAGCAGGAGGTGAGAGTCCACACTTCCAGACAGAACCCAGAGGGCAGTGAGTCCAGCAGCTGGGCCAGGGGTAGGAGGTCTGTTAGACTCCCAGCTGGAGGGGCTGAGTGGGCAAGGGGGGTGGCAAAGGGTTTGGAAACCGTCAGGAGGAATGCACTGCTGAAGAGGTAGAGAGGGGGTTCAGTACTTGAAGACTGAACTTCAAGGATGGAAGGAAGTTCTGGTTGGGGTAGGAGCATGGGCAGGGGAATGCCAGGGGGCATTGAAGTGAGATCTAGTTCCTTGTCAGGTCCCTCTTAGGCCCTTTTTCCCATTTTCAGCCCCTTCCATCAGGTTGTCCCTCCTACCTTCCTGGGGGGGATGGAGAAGGAGGTTGGGGATCCTGTGAAGTGAGGTGGGGTGGAGAAGATGGAGACCAGCTTGAGCCTTTTTTTAAAAGACTGGTGGCTCTGAGTGGAACAATTAGAGTGCAGTGGAATCATAGAAATGCTTAATATTTTTTAAAAATTCTTGGGCATTCCTTTAATTTGAAACCCCCTTTTGCTTATCTCTAAATTGGGACTGACATTATCTTTTTTATAGGGATACTGAAAGGATTAAGGTGATAGAATCAAAACAATGCATTGCCTGGTACTTTGTAGTTGATCACACAGAGGTGGTCATTACTGAAGATAATGTCCATCTAGCTTATGAGCACACCATCCATCCTAACCCATGAAAAAACGTCAGTCTGTTTGTTGTTGACTTTTTTACCTTGTCTTGGATATTAACACTAACTTGTTTCACTGGATTTTAAGTTGGCCTTAGGAGTTATCCACGTGTGGGAGGTAACAGGAGACATAATGTAACCGGTTCATACTGCCCTTTGGTCCCTTAAGGATGACCTGGGATCCACACACACTCTGGGTTAGCAGTATCTTCATTAATTTATAATCTATAAAATTCTGAATTTTATAGATCTAATAAAGGTTTTCCCCCCAGAGTGATACCTAAAGTATATTTTGGAAAATTGTGGAAGCACTAATTTATGGTTTGTATTTAAAATTTTTTTATGTTTTAGTTAGGCACATAATAATTTTGCATATTTATGGATTACCATGTGATGTTTTAGTACATGTTTACATAGTATAATATGCAAATCAGAATAAGCATAACTTTGGCCTCAAACATTTATCATCTCTTTGTAATTAGAACAGTCAAAATCCTTTCTTTCAACCATGACATCCACCTTTAATCCCAGCAGTGGGAGGCTGAAGCAGGAAGACTGTGAGTTCAAAGCCAGCTTCAGCGACTTAGTGAGGCCCTAAACAACTTAACAAGACCCTATATGTCTGGGTATGTGGCTCAGTGGTTAAGTGCTCCTGGGTTCAATCCCTGGTAAAAAAAAAAAAAAAAAAAAAATCATTTCTTCCAGTTGGAGAAAGAATTTTTGTTTAAGAATTATAAGCTCAGCGAGGCTAAACATCCTTCATTACACTGTCTAGTTATATATATGAATTGTTTCATATACCATATAACATTTAAAATGTCCTGCTGGTCTCTACAAAACCTTTTGAAAGTACTTATATATATATATATTAGTACACAATTTTTTTTCAAGAGATAATATAGAGACCAGTAATATAGAAAATTGTTAATAGGAGCCAAGCTTAAAAGGAATAAAGATAAAATCTCAAAGTTGTTGTTCAGTTTACTCCAAGCATTCTGCTACTCAAATTATGATTATGTCAATACCAATGGTAAATAGAATGTACAGAGATGTTTATATTGATTTTATAATTTTCACTTTCATTAATATTTTAGGTAATATTAACATTTCTAGGTTCTCAGTGTTTCTTAAAAATAGTGTTTTCATTATTAATGACAGGAGACATCTCATAAAGTATGCTGAAGATATATATGGCAACCAGTTTCTACATTGATAGACTGATCTACTTCAGACTAATCTTGTAGCCAAGAAAACCTGGGTAGAAAAGCTGGACAAAATAAATAAATATGTTTCAAGCTATCAGAGATATTAAGGAAGAAAAAAATGCAGGGACTAAATCAAAAACCATATCAAACTTCATTAAGGTGAATTCCAACAGTTGGTGTATTGTTCTCTTTGTCATTTGCTAATTAAAAAGCTGGCTGAGAACTAGAGTATTTGAGCAGAGCTTTGGACAGATGATTTGAAACCTGGGGAAAAAATTAGGCTGGGTATGGAGAGGGAGAGATTGGAAAACACCCTAGAATTCTAGTTAGAACTCTAAAGAGATAAACCCTGAAAATTGCTGAGAGCCATGGCCGAGCCTGTACGGCCCCTGGTATTTTGCCAACAGTATTAGTTGACAGGCAAGGCATTACTATCCGCCTCAGCCACTACTTTCCAGTTCTGGCACTACTTTGGAGTTCTCATGGGGATTTCCAGGGATTCCCCCAGAGTTCCCATTGGTTGGGGAAGTGCAGGAGGAGGGATTTTCGGAGGAGATATTTCCAGTGGCTGGTTCCCGGATGAGCCGCGTGGATTCGGGAGAATTCCCCAGGAGCATTTGTGAAGGTTTTTGTTGGAGTTCAGAAATAAAGTTTGTTCCTGCTTCAGTGGCTCGTGATTTGTGCCCAGCCAGACTGGGGCAGGAAATGAGGATAAACAAGAAATAGATGAGCTCTCAAAAGCCTCTGAAATCCAGCTTTGCATCAACTCAATTCCCAATTGCACTAAAATAATTTGCTTATCCCCTTATTGTATGCAGGAGACAGAAGTAAGTCATCTTTGAAGATAATAACATTGAGACCCTGAACTGGTATTTTTCCATGCAGAATATTTGACTTTCAATATAAAATAACTGCTCATACTAAAATAAATCAGTAAGAGTAGTAGAAATACTACCAAGGAAATTTAAACTCCATTAAATGTGGAATTTAAAATAAACCATGCTTGGCTTGAAATTTTGGAGAAAGCAACAGGCAAACATTTGGAAGCAAAAGAAAACAAGAAAATATGTGACCATGAAGTAAATGCATGGCTTCTGAGGTAAGAGGCTAAAAGAAGGTAAAAAAGAACCTAAAAACAAAGTCAATAAAATTTCCATTGTATTAAAAAGAAAGAGAATTTCCTCATTAATTTCCTATTCACGTTGTCAATATGGGCTCACCTACATCCAGATTGATGCCAAATTTATCAAATGTTCATTAGAGCCAATCTGAGCACAGTACAAGGACGGACTCTCTATGCACCTTGTTTGTCCCCTGTATAACCCACTGAGTAATGACAAAATTGAGAATTTAATGCAGAATTTTAAGTATTGCTAAGGAATATGAAGGATCCAATGTTTGCATGATCACCATTTACAAAGTAACTTCTATGTAGGTGACTACTTAGTACTGAGGAATATAGAAGACAAATTTCTATTTTGTGGCCACTTTTGATGAAGACCTTAAGGTTAAGCAGGTTCCGTCAGGCACATTTCTAATTATAGTTAGAGCATCAAGAAAATGCCAGATATTTTATGGAGACTCTGTCATAGTTTTATGAGACTGCCTACTGCTTTCCTCATTTGAATATTTCTGAGGCCAGCATAAGAATTATTATTCCAAGGAATCACTTGCTTTGTTGCAGAAGTCTAAGAATAAGAATGTGAATAAGCAGATGTAAATTTTGGTATAATATTTTCTTTATTTTAAAAAAAAAATATTTTTTTAGTTTTCGGCGGACACAACATCTTTCTTTGTATGTGGTGCTGAGGATCGAACCTGAGCCGAATGCACACCAGGCGAGCATGCTACTATGTGAGCCACATCCCCAGCCCTTGGTATAATATTTTCAATATATTGTCTCATTAAAAAATGTATTGAGGGGCTGGGATTGTGGCTCAGCGGTAGAGCGCTCGCCTAGCACCGGCAGGACCAGGGTTCCATCCTCAGCACCACATACAATTAAAGGCATTATGTTGTGTCCATCTACACCTAAAAATATAATAAATATTTTTTAAAAAATTTATTGAGTTAAACAATAATCAGTCCAGCCCAGAGTACAAAAAAAAAATGATTATATGATATATGGTCAAGAAATTAAGTGACAAGAGGAGAATTTTAGAAGCAACAAGAGAAGAAAAACTGTGGAAATAAAATAAAATTACCATCAATGAAAGAAAGTAGGAATTCAATGCATGAGTTTAATAGCAGATTAGAAAAACTGAACAAATGAATGAATGAAATGGAAAATGGGTCAGAAGAAAATAAATACACTTAAGCTTTGAGAAGCAAAAGGGTACAAAATACATACAATATTGTAAGAGATAGTACAATGATAGTACAATGAGTAACAATGAAATGTTTGGATACATTTTTATTTGGAGTTCCACAAGGGATGGAGACAAAGAGTGTGGTAGATGCAAGAGTTGAAGAGTTAATGACAGATAATGAAATTGAACGAATTTCAGCAAATATAGACCTTTACAAAGGTGAAAATAAATACATGATGAAAAAAAAATCATTAAAACCAAAAGTCAAGTGTGGACTATTAATTGAGCAGTCCCAGCTACTCAAGAGGCTGAGGCAGGAACTGATGAAAAAATTGAACCAAATGTTGCAACCTCAAGTAAAACAAATAAAAAGCAAACCACATGGTCATATCATAGTACAGCCAAAAAAACCACAAAGAGAAAACTTTGAGGGCTGGATTGTGGCTCAGTGGTAGAGCACTTGCTGAGCATGTGCAGGACACTGTTCAATTCTCAGCACCAATAAAAAAGTAGAGATATTGTGTCCATCTACAGCTAAAAATATAAAAAAAAAAAGAAAAGAAATCCTTGAAAGCAGATACAAAAGCTATGTTACTTTCAAAGAAGCAAAAGTAAGCCTAATGACTGACTGTTTTGGACAGGAACAACAGAATCCAGGAGACAATGAAATAGTGTCTTTAAGTGCTGAGATAAACAAAGAATGGAATACACTAGTGTAACTCCACATCACACACAACCACAAGAATGGGAAGTTATACTCCATAAGTATATAATATGTCAAAATACATACTACTGTCATGTGTAACTGAAAAGAACAAATTTAAAAAGAGAGAGAGAATTGAACACAAATTCCATAAGAAAATTAATAAAAAGTGAATGTAGGGCTGGGGCTGTAGCTCAGTGGTGGAGTGCTTGCCTCGCATGTGTGAGGCTGGGTTCCATTCTCAGGACCACATTAAAAAAATAAATAGATAAAATAAAGGTATTATGTTCATCCTCAACCAAAAAGAAAAAAAGTGAACGTATGTCTACTAGTATCACACAAAGTAAAGCAAGAGGCATTGATAAAGATAAAGAGATTTTTAAGTTAATGAAAAGTCAACACCCCTAGAACCTGTAACATTTGAAAATGTCTATGCATCCATCTCACAACATACCCTCAGAATCTACAAAGAAAAATTGATGGAATACAATGAAAATGAGATCATTCTACTCTCATAATAGGGGATTTGAATACACTACTCTCAGTAATTGATAATGTGAGCAGACAGAAACTATCAGTAAGTACGTGAAAGGTTTGATCAACACTACTGTCAAACTTGACTGAATTGACACTGCTTTGATAACTGAAGAATGCATATTATTTTTAAATCCTTGGAAACGTTTATCAAAACTGCCCATGGGCTGGCTTACAAAGATTTAACAAATTTCAGTAAGTATAGACCTTCATGAAGGTGAAGATAAATATATAATGACAAAAAAATCATTAAAATCAAAAGTCAAGTGTGAACTATTACTTGAGTAGTCCCAGCTACTCAAGAGGCAGAGGCAGGAGGATCACTTGAGTTCAGGAGTTTGAGGCCAACCTGGGAAACCTAGTGAGACCCCAACTAAAAGAAGGTAAACAAACAAACACCCCAAAGTTGGTTCTATAAGAACACAAATAGATGGGAACTGAAATGGAGCCAACAAGGTTATAGGTAGTTATGAATATGTCATAATGAGCCCCACTATTATGTATAACTATGATATACTGATAAAAGCATTTTAAAAAATAACACAAGTAGAATTGATAAATCATTGGTAATAATGTTTAGGGGGACAATAAGAGAAAGCACAAAATTCCAATATAAGAAAGGACAAGGGAGACATTTTTACTGATTTTATAAACATTAAAAATTGACATTTTTAAATCAATGGAAATGATAAAATATTTAACAATTTTAAAAACAGATAAAATTGATATATTTTCAGGAAATTATCATGTCCAAGCTAAGAAATAGAATTTATGACTTAAGACTTTCTCACAAAGAAAATCGTAAAATTAAAGGGCCTTGCCAGATTTCTTATTTAAAGAAGAAATAATTACAACTCTATACAAACTAGTAAATAAATAAATAAAGAGAGATGCCATAACCACTTTATTATGTAAGAGTAGAAAATTAGGGATATTACAAGAATCTGTCTTATGATATAAAGGGGAAAAAATTCTAAACAAAATTTAGCAAACTAAATACAGGTGGTAATTTCAAGATGAAGTTGTATTTATCGCAGGAATACAAGGTTGATATAATGTTTGAAAATAAAATTAATATGATTTCCTATACCAACAAAGAAAAAATGGATTATCTCAGTGGATTAAAAAAGCCTACAATATCCACTCATAATTTTAAAAATGCATCTCTTAGTGAGCTAGGAATAACTTCCTGCCCCTAATAAATATTATCTATGAAAAACTTATGCAGAATACGCTGAATGACGAAAAGCGGAAAAAAAATCTGAGATTGAAGTCAAGAGAAGGATGGCCACTATCACTATAAAATAATCCATTGAATAAAACAGGAATAAACAAGTCCATACTAATATTTAAAGGGAAATTACATACAGAGCTAAGAACTAAGAAATAGAATTAGCGAATCATTTGGCAGCTAACACACTGGTTGTTGGGACAAAAAAAGTTATGGAGAGCTACCAAGGTAGCTGAGTAGGGATGTAATGAGGGACAATACTGTGTCATTGGTGTAATATAGGGACATGTTCTGTGATAGCTTTTTTGATATGTTGAGCTAGCTAGGCTGATTATTCAAACACTGATCCAGGTCTTACTGTGAAGAGATTTCTGTGTACATAATCTAAGTCCTTCATTACTGGACTTTAAGGAAATTACTTGGTGTTTTCTGGATGGCATGATTTAAACAATAGGAAGGCTTTCAAAGTAGTGCTGAAGAGACAGCAGAGGTGGGGAAGAACAGGTTCCACCCTCGACTACAATTTCAGCCTGTGGAAGGACTCAGCCTACCCTTGGTCTTCCCTTTCTGGTTCCCTGCCTGGATTTTGGATTGATTCAAACAGGCCCCACGATCTGATCCTTCTACTGATAGTTCTTTAAGATAGGAAGGAAAAGAAAGGCTGAGAACATGTTTTGGAACTGTTATGGTGTGGATGTGAGGTGTCCCCCAAAAGCTCACGTGTGAGACAATGCAAGAAGGTTCAGAGGAGAAATGATTGGGTTGTGAGAGTCTTAACCCAGTCAGTGAATTAATCCCCTACTAGGATTAACTAAGTACTAACTCAGTGATAGAGTGAATGTGGTTGGAGGAGGTGGGAATTAGGGTGTGGCTTTGGGGTATGTGTTTGTATGTGGCAAGAGGAGACCCCTCTCTCCCTCCCACCGCCCCCTCTCCTAACCCTCATGTTAGCTGCTTCCCTCTGCCATTCTCTACTGCCATGATGTTCACCCTCACCTTGAGCCCTGAGGAATGGACCTGTGTTGAGAGCCACAGCCTAAATGGCCCCAGCAAACTTCCAGCTGATTGGCTCCTCTGTGGTGATGTTCATTGGGCTGTTTCCCTGCCCTTTCAGACCACGGAGCTGCTCATTGGGGGACTCTTTTGGCTCCACCCACAAGACCCAGCCAATCGGCCTCAAGAGCTGGAGGAGTGGGGGGGTTGAGAGGCTCACCAGAAGCCAGTGGTGGCTGTTGGGCTCTGAGGGAATTCCTGAAGAGCTCCTGTGGTGGGGTGTGTGTGTTCTAAAAATGAAGTTTGTTTCTGCTTGACAAGTGGCTCATGAATTATACCCAGCCAGACTGCAGCAGACCTGGCTGTCTGTGGACTGAGACCTCTGAAACTGTAAGCTTCCCAATAAACTTTTGCTCCTCTACAATTGCTCCAGTTGGATCTTTTAGTCATTGCAGAGAAAAAGCTGATTGAAACAGTATTAAAGGATATGGATGGAATATGATGACAGCAAGTGGCATGACTCCTGGGTGGCATCCTGGATGAGACCGGGAAAACCCCACTATTGGCTCAGTTGGCAGTTGGAACAGAGTGTTTAATGGCACAATTGTATTGATGCTGAATTTCACTTGGTAGGGTTCTGTGGGTGCAATGCAGGAGACAGTCATTAGAGGGCGACGTTTAAGTTGTTAGGAAAAATGAGGCAACATGAGAAAAAGTGTATTAAAAGGAAGAGAGAAATAGAGTTCAAAGCAATGTTTTTCAATAGAGGAATTTAGGTGAAGAGGATAAGAATTTTCTTTTTATTCTTTTTACAACTTTTCCTTGGGATTGAAACTGTTTCAGAACGATAATTTAGATGAGGTTAGAGCCTTGAAGATCCATTTTCCAAAAGCCCCACATTGCTGCACTGAGGACAAAGCCTTCAACACATGAGCCTTGGGGGAACATTCCAGATCCAAACCATAGCAATGGAATTGTAAATCAATCAATGTGCTCACTTTGGAAATCTGTCTGGCAGTCTTTATTACAGCTGAACATAAACATCTCTGAGACCTACTAATTTCTACCCTGGGTATTTCCTCATCAGGAAAGCATACACTGTGTCCCAAAAGAGATGTAGAAGAATATTAAAAGGAACATTAATCAAAATATCCCTTAATTGAAAACAAAAATGCCTGTAAACAATAGAATGGCAAAAACAAATTGTAGAATACTTATATAAATGGCTATTTTATAGTAATGAACTTGAACAAAATCCTGAACAGGTAGTAATATAATCTCACAATGTTGTATGAAGTAATTCAGACATGGATGTCTACACACTGCATAAATCAATTTATTTTTCTTAAACTTTAAAGATATATTAAAAATAATCCATCAGTTAGAAAACAACATGGGGAGACATTTGGTGGAGCAGGCTGATAATGAATACGAATAGGACTCTTTTGCCTGGAATATTTCACCAATGTGTTCAGTTATGATTTAGACTCTTTTGATATATATTAAAAAACAATAAAATAATTTATTTTTAAAATTTGGCAGGCCTAGCCAATTCACAGTTTCCTCAAGAACAATAAATTCACATCCCTCCTCTCCTTTTTGACTTCAGTGGTTTATAATTTGTCTAGGTACTGTCCCTGTTTCTGCTAAAGCTTCAGTTAAAGCTGTTGGCTTTTTTTCTGTTATCAGAAACCAGTAAGTCGAAGGGTTCTTGTTCTTTAACTCTAGCTTTTGTTTTGGAGTCCGCTGAAAACTAGGCTCTTCTATTTCCTTGAACAGTGTGTGTGAAATGACTTTGGATCTTCTTAATTGTAGACATAGTCATTGTGCAGTATGTCGGGCAGTGCCTGACGACTTCACTGTCCTCCACAGTTGGTATGTCTGGGCATTGATAAGCTGAAACACATAGTACTTTCTGAGTTTCTCCCCTCTATATTACCATCATGGCATCCCATTCAGTTGTGTGTGAAATTATGTGAGGTAGGTTACATTCTCTATGAAGTCAATTATAGATTAACAGAGGCTGTATTATACCATATTTTTCCCCCTTAAAACAGGTCTTGGATCTGAATAAGGCTGAGAACACCTGGTCCAGGGAATACAAACCCTGGATATGTGAGTCTGGACAAGGGAGACAGAGGGAAGAAAAATCGACTTGCTCAATCTAACCTTCCAGACCTTCTTATATCCCAGACTCTCCCACCTGGGGGTAGAGTTTATTATATACTTAGGGAGGTTTTTCAGAATCCAAAGACAGAAAGACATCTGGGTCTCAGGAAGCAGCTAGAATCAGGAGTTGGAAAGCCATGAGGAGGCATTTGCTCCGTCTTGCATCCTGGCTTTTCTCTGTGGCTTTGCTGGTGTCTTCTTGCTCAGACCAGCTCTGGGTCTTCCATAGAAGTGGAGAGAATGCTCTACCTCCTGGTCCTGGGGAGCCAAGCAGCTCTGCCTATGTCCTGCCTATGCCAGATTCCTCTGCAGAGGAGTCACTTTGGCTCCTTCCTGGGAATGGTCACCAGGCTACAGACACAGCAGCTGCTGCTGCTTGGTTCTTTTTTTTTGGGGGGGGGGTGGTGGCAGGAGTGGGTTGGGGGTACTGAGGATTGAACTCAGAGGCACTCGACCACTGAGCCACAACCTCAGCCTTATTTTGTATTTTATTTAGGGACAGGGTCTCACTGAGTTGCTTAGCACCTCAATTTTTAAAAGCTGAGGCTGGCTTTGAACTCGTCATCCTTCTGCTTCAACCTCCTGAGCCTCTGGGATTACAGGCATGTGCCACTGCGCCTGGCAGACCTAGCTTCTTCAAACCCTCATTCCACCCCTGCATCCAGCACTCAAATTTCCTTCTTGCAGCCCCCTGCAGGTAGACACAGGCAGACAGAAGACAACCAGCCATGCTGTTGGTTCCACCCCTTGCTCAAAGACTCTCAATGGCCACTCCAGCCCATGCACAGCTGGTATTGTCACATCTAGAAAAGGTTTCTACCCAAATCATTTTAAACCAAGAACACTCATTTTGACTGCTGGCTTTATTATAGAACTTTAGGGAGAATCAAAATGTCCTTTGTGAGAAGCAAAGGAGACTGAGACAGAGACAGGTTCATGGCCAATTGCAGCATAAACAGCTGGTGTCGAAGACAAGCCCTTGCTGGCAGTTTTTCTGGTAGGTGATTCCATTCACGCAGTGCCAGAAGGCATTTCTGTTATCGGCCACGGGGTACAGGCCATCAGGTTTGCCTGCACAGAATCCACTGCCCCCAGAGCTGCCACCAGAGCTCCCGCTCCCGCTGCCACCTGCATTTCCACCAGAAGGAGTAGTGACTGGCTCACTGGGAGCAGGGGCTGTGCAACCTGAAACATACAGCACACAGGTCAGACCAGTGGGCCTGGTCCAGAGGGGAAAACAGGGGGCAAGTTTCTGGAGATGGGCTGCAGGTAGCTTTGGAGTCCCCCACTTGCGGATCAGAAGGGAGCCCCATACTGAATTAAGAAAAGCTGTCCTGTCAAGTCAGCCTGAATTCCCCTGAAAGCAAGTCTATCATCCCTTACGACATCAAAGTCATAAAGAAAGTACCCTAAGTGCACTTTGTCTGTACAAAACACATTTTTAGGATGAGGGTAAGTGGTGAACAAGTAAGCTCTAAGAGAAAACCTGGTAATTTAGAGAGCTGGTATGTCCCCTCAGTGACGGATTAGAGACATGAGACAAGTAGAGAGGAGTTCTTGTGGGATCTCTCCAGGTGGGTTGAAAGACTTTGAAGAACGGATTGTAGAGGCAGGTTTTTACTCTGAAGATCAGTATAATTTCCGTGGGCTCTCACGCAGCCTTAAGACTTAGCAGTGTAAAGAACAACCCAGGTTGGCCTGGTTTCCCACATGGGAAATAAATTCTTGATGTGGAGGTTCAGGCCTTGGGAAAGGACTGCCCGCACCTGTCTCTTACTTGGGCAAGAACGGTGTAAGGAAACGGGAGGTCTCCCTGTGCACTCAGTGGGCAGATGGCAAGGCTGCCTTCTGAGTTAGGAAAATTCATACACCCAGGTACCCCTGCTGTCACTTACTGTCACTCTGCAGGCCCAGGACTTCCTTCAGGGTGGAGATCAGGGGGAACTTGCCCTGGTCGCAGAAAGTGCCAGTGAAGTCATCTAGGTCAATGGCCCAGACCATGGCACCTCCAAATTTGTTCTGCTTAAGCCACTGAGCCTGTGTAAGGACAGAGGACAACAGGAGTCCTTGGATTTCCTAGGGTCCCATGCCGGATCACCACATAGCTGAGGGCTGACCTTACCTTGATAGTGAAGCTCTTGATGTTGTCATAGCCGATCCACTCATTGCCCTTATAGGCATAGGGCACGTCTTGAGGGGCATCCCATTCTTGAGTGGCTCCATTTTTCAGAAAGGTGCAGATCTTAAATCATTAAACAGATTCAACTATTTAAAATATTATTCCCATGGGGGAAAATTATACACTTATGCCTTTGATTTTTGTTTCCTTTCTTGTCTCTATTTGGGTGTTCCTCAATTACCTATTTATGGTAAGGAAGCTCAAGTTGTGTTTCAGATACTCATATGTTGTCCCCATTCTGCAAGCTTGATTGGAGCAATCAACAGTAAAATGAGAGATGCATTTATTGTATTCTTTGTGTGCTAGTGTAAATGACATTAAGTCTATTGCTTGAAGAGATATTTATTACTAAGTGGATTAAGTTATTAAGTATGCTATTAAAATCCTTTAAGAATTTGGAGTAACACTTATCAGAGCAAGTAGGTACTAGACAGAAAGAACATTCATGATTTCATTAGATTTTAGCTCTAAGGCCTTCTACTGTCCAGCACAGTGCCCAGAATTCACAGAGAACTGTGTAGAACAAACTACCCACCTCATAGTAGGCCCAGAACCCAGCCTCCCTGGTGTAGGGCCCAGCAGGGCCAGCACCAGAAGTAGGGGCACCAATTCCATTGTCGGAAGGGTTTCTCAGAAGGAAGTTGTGTCCATAAGTTGGGAATCCAACGATGAGCTTTTCAGCTGAGGCCCCATTGTCCCTCCAGTACTTCATGATATAATCCTGCAATGGCACTTGGGTTAGTTACAGGATCCAACCAGCTGAGGACCCAAGGCTTAGTTATGTCAGTTCTCTGTTCTATAAAATTGCATGATAGTAATGACTAAAGGGTTAGTGTTCTTCTTCCCAAAATATTTTGATGAAATGTAGTTGAGATATGATCAGTATCATGAGGACTTTGTCTAAGTGACACATTTATGGAATTCACTCTGATTTTGTGCCTGAATCTCCATGTGATTTCCATTCACCTCTGATCTGCATTTGCATCTGTGCAGGGACTTACCACATTGAGGTAGGCATTGCTTCCAGTTTCAGTTGGGTATTTGTAGAGGGGGCTGTTCTCTCCAGTGTAGCCTTCCCAGGTGCCATGGAGGTCATAGGTCATGACATGGATGTAGTCCAGATACCTGAGGTGGGTTAAATGACTTAAAACTCTCTCCAGTGGTCATTTCCCATACCTGTGCAGACAGAAGACACCTCTCCAAGGCCTCCTAAACAAAGTCCCCCTCGACAATAACATGGACCAAGGACAAGTGTACTCTGCCTCAAGGACACCTATAGGAGTTTGAGATGAGGTACATCACTCACTGGGACAGTTGGGGAATCTCGTAGCCAGATTCAATGGTGGAGATGCCACCTGCAACTGCAGCAGTGATCAATAGCCTGGGCTTATTGGTCTTCTTGGCCTCTTCTTCAAAAGCTTTACGAATTTCCTACAGAATTATAGGATATTTAGGTCACATATGAGCTGATTTCCATTCCTTAACTGTCAATCAAGTATATTTACATACATTTTTCTTTTTCTAACTGCTTTCACATATTTTGTCTTAATTTATTCTATCAACATCCCTGATCAAGGTTGATAGGTTAGACAGTATTAATCAACTTTATAGATATCTAACATCCATAGCATTAGACAATTTCTCTAAATCCCAGAGAAAGTTTGTAGCCAGTTCATGACCACAGCCTGGGTTTTAGGTGACTAGTTGGAGCTCCAGGTGTATCATTACACAGGGAAACTACAGTTGCTATAGTAACCTCCAGTTTTTAGCAGTATAGAAATTTGCTTCCATTTGTTCTATGGGTGAACTACCTTATAAGACTGACACCCCATCAAATGAAATGCTGAATTGGCCAATCAGGAAGGTGGTAACTGCCACATGAGAGACCCCCATTCAGGGCTAGAGACTTTTTAACCTCTATTTTGTGTGACTCTAATCTAATTTGCAGTACTGAGCTCAGCTCTAATAATTGCATTATGTGGGAGTGCCAGAGTGTATTCTAGAGGAGTTTCTCTGAAAATTGTCACGTGGCTATCGGTTGAAGGAAGCAGGTCATTTAACTGGAAGAAGAGAAATTGTAGGCAGGATTGTATTGCTGTCTTGAAATATTGAACCCATGTATGGCAAATCATGAGGTTTTGTTCTTTGTTGTTTCAGTTGGCAGACCACTGAATTGAAGACCTTATGACTGGACTTTATACTATATGACTGGAGGCACGTTCCAGCTAATAAGAAAGATGCCAGCTCTGATCATCAGACCTGTGTAATGAATAAGTAAACTGACTTTAGGTAGTGAGCTATGCAACACTGAAACTCTTCACAATATGGCTGACAATCTGATATATGGAGTAAAAACGTCTGTTTGGGAGAGATTAAATCTCCAAAGCATGCTTAGTCCCCGACTTTCATCATTCCATTCATTTTCTTTGGTGATCATCTAACCTTGCTGTTGGCTCTGGCACACTCCATCACATCTTTGCCCTGCACTCCAGATAGGTGTCCTTCCAACACCAACTGGGCATTCCAGACACCTCCCACTCTTGTTAATCAGTCCCTGTTCTTACTGCAAATCTAAGCTTCTCCCTGTAGTTACCATCTTAGATAATAGCACCACAATCAAACCAGCCCTCAAAGTCAGAAAACTGGGAATTCTCTTATGCATCTACTTGTAGTTGATCCCTAATTCCTGTTGATTTCATCATCTTTACACACCTTGAATACAGCCTTCTTCTCTGGGTTACAGCCATGGTTGGGCATTCCTCATCTCCTGCTTGGTTTACTTCAACAGGTGCCCAAACCTGTCCCTTCCTCCTCACCTCCTTCCACTTCATCCTCCAGTGTTAAAGCCAGAGCAGCCTTTACCAAGCTCATTTGTATTATATTTCTTTACTATTTAAAATCCTTCAAAGCTACCCCATTGCCTTGAGGGTAAACTCCAATTCTTTATATTAATATAAAGTCCCCACATGATCTGACTCTGGGCATCTGTGCAGCCTCACAGTCCAGCACTCACCATTGGCCCACATGCTCTCCATGTCTTCATTTCTGCCTGCCCTGTCCTATTTAGTTGGCTAACATGGGTTTTGTTTTGTTTTAAAGGAAGCATCACTTTCCCTAGGAAGAGCTTTCGGATTTGGGGTCCAGAGCAGACTTAGGCAGCTTCTCTCTGTTACTTTTACACTCTGTGGACTTTTATCATGGCATTTTCAAAAGTACTGTAATTGTTGGTTAGGTTTAAGTCTTCCACCTCAGATTCTGTGTGCTTTAAAGCCAAGAGCATGTTTGTGCTCAGTAATAAAAGGCAGCTTAGTCTACTATGACTCTTAAAAGTGGTGGACTCTCTAGCCCCATGATGTGGGTGTTTATGACACGAGTTGTGTGATCTTGGGCAAGTTTCTTATAACCTCTCTATGTCTTAGTTGCTCATCTGTAAAATAAATATTATCACAGTTATAGTACCTGTATTGTAGAGTACAGGCGATGATGAAATGAATTACGAACTTAACACATGATATAGAGGAATGTCTGGCACCTAGCACACATGCAGTTATTGCTTTTAAAAGCTGTTGACATATGAATGCATGGCATCTAGGAATCTTTGCAATGCTAAAATCCTATAATTCTAAATTAAGGTCATCTTCTTTATGCAGCTATCCAATTCTCCTTGGAAACAAGAGATTTCAATGATCTAGGGCTAAAGACTATTTCTTCCTTCCTCACCTGCACCAGGACCGTGAAGAGATGCTTATCTTGAGGGGGGCTCCCACGAGACCCAGGGTACTCCCAGTCCAAGTCCAGCCCATCAAACCCGTACTGCCGCAGGAACGTGATGACCGAGGCAATGAAAGTCTGGCGGTTCTCAGGAGTGGAAACCATGGTGGAGAAACTGAGGGAGACACCAAAAATCAGGACATGGCCTCATGGTCTCAATACATTGGAACATAAAAAGTGGATTCCTCGATTTCTGCCTCAGCCCTTCACCAGGGCCCCTATCCCAGATGAATGCATGCTCCTCATTTTCTCCTGGACATCCTCTGTCACCATTACTCTTCCAAGCTGTGGTGTCTCAGTGTTCCCTTTATAATGTTATCCTCTTGCTCTAATCTTTCTCTCAATCTGTCCTTGATGCTTTGAATACCTGGGTGTTCAGCTCACTGTGTTCTATGTCTAAATAGTTCCCCAAATTCATGTGTCCTAAAAGGAGTCTTCTTGCTTATATACATGGCTTTCTCTTTTCTTCTCCCAAAAGACAAATAGAAGTTGTACAAGATTTTCCTCAGGTCTGTATTCTTGAAAGATCATTATGGAAGCAGATAACTAAACCTATGGATAGGATCCCAGAATATCCAACCAAATTTAAATGTATGAAATTAAGTACGTTCTACTTAATAAATATTGACATTCTGGGATAGTAAGCTATCAAGTTAGCATATTTGTTCAATGTACATCCTTCAGTCCCTGCCTTAGATTGTGAAGCTTAAAGGGACAGAGAACACATTGGGCTAACTTGTTCCAATAACAAATGGACAACAGACTTTTCAGAGAGGACTTACAGGGCAGTTCCAAAGTTCCAGCCTCCAACGGCCAGGAGAGTTTTCAGTTGGCTGTTCCTTTAAAGCAAAAGACAAAAAAAAAAAAAAGAAAAAGAAATTTCAAAATACAGAAGTGCCTCTTTTAAAATAACATTGTTGTTGTTGGTATGGGTCTTGCTCCTATTCTATGATTACTATATAGAACACTTTTCCTCTAGTACTGAATACTTTCTTCAGAAAATTTCTTCATGTTGTTATCATCATCATAAATGTGCTCAGGGTTCCTAAAGGAAATCTAAACTATGAAGTGTGTGTGTGTGTGTGTGTGTGTGTGTGAGAGAGAGAGAGAGAGAGAGAGAGAGAGAGAGAGAGAGAGAGCGAGAGAGAGAGAGATACTGAGAATTGAACCCAGGGCCTTGCACATGCTATCTCAGTCTTCCTTATCTCTGTCACTGAGCTCCATCCCAACCCCTTTCTCATTTTATTTTGATAGGATCTCTCTTGCTAAGTCTCTCAGGCTGGATTTGAACCAGTGATCCTCACTGCTTCATTGTCTTGATGAGATTATAGGCATGTGCCACTGTGCCCAGTGGAACATTTTTTTATTTTAAGAATGTATCAGCAAGGGGCTGGGATTGTGCCTCAATTGTAGAGCATTTGCCTTGCATGTGTGAGGTTTGATCTGCAGCACCACATAAAAATAAATTAATAAATATAAAAAAGAATGTATCAGCTATATGTGTGAAGTGTGTACCTCAAAGCTTATATTCTATTCCATCCGAAAAAATGATAACTGTTGCTTGAGCATAATTATGTCCTCAACCTCTATGATAACTAATACAAATTCATAGGCTTGGAATACCATTTTCTGTAATAGTGGTTCTCAAACATAAGTTTACATGAGAATCCAGTGCAAGAGTTGAGGAGGACATTAACATTCCAGGTTTATAGTCCTTTCCCCAGAGATTCTGCTTCAGATGCAATGAGGTAGGGACTCGCATTTATAGGAAGTGTTACATGGAATACTGATGGACGTAATCCATGATCCATAGTGCAGAAACAACACTCTAAAGGAGTTTATTTTCTACTGTGATTAATAACAATTAAATTCTAGTATTTGCACTCATTGTAGTGTTATTGTTGATGGTATCAATCTCTTGAAGTCTTCCTTATCTCAGATATGATTAAACTGAGTGAAACTCTTAACTACAAGGTAGCAGGAAGCCCTTCTCATTCTTGGGCTCAAAAGTGTCTAAAGTTTAGTAATTCTCTACCCATTGCTTCCTGATGCAAGTAGCCAAGATGGTTTTTAGTTTCCTGGGACATACATGCATGCATGTGCACACACTCACACACACACACACAAACACACACACACACACACACACACACACACAAACAGTGGGGCAGTTAAGAAATTGAAGCCATATTTTCTGAATGTATACTAGAGCAGACAAGGTATTATTTTTGTCTATGTACTTGCTATTTAATGTGTATCTCTGGAACCAGAAGTATCAACATCATCTAGGAAGGGTTTGCTGGAAGTGCAGAATCCTATCCACAAGCAGAAGAATGAAATTGGATCCTTATTTCACACCATATAAAACATGTGCACAAAGTGGTTTAAAGATTTAAGACTTGAAACTACAAAAATACTAGAAGAAAACACAGGGGAAAGCTTCATGACAATGGCCTGGATGATGATTTTTTTTTCAATGGAACTTCAAAAGCACAGGCAGCAAATGCAAATATTAACAAATGGGTTGGCATTAACCTAAAGCCTTTGCACAACAAAGAAACCAATCAGAGTGAGGAGTAACAAAGTGGAGAGACAACCTATGGAATGGGAGGAAATATTTGCAAATCAAACATTGATAAGAGCTTAATATTTCAAATATATAAGGAGCTCAGAGCAATTCAGTAGGGAGAAAACAAATAACTTTATTAAACAACCTGAATAGACATTTCTCAAAAGAAAAAAATGGCTAATGGGCATGTGGAAACACACTTGACATCACTAATCATCTGAGAAATGGCAATGAAAACCACAAGGAACCAGCACCTCATTCTTCTTATAATAGCCATTATCAAAAATATGAAAGAAAACTAGTGTTTTGTCAAAGATGTGGAATAAAGAGAACTTTTGTATGCCGTTATGTGGGAATGTAAAGTATTATAGTCATTAAAACAGTATGGAGGCTCCTAAAAAAGTTACAAATAGAATTACCATATGATCCAGCAATCTCATTACCGGGTTTATACCCAAAGGACAAGAATCAATATCTTGAAGAGATATTGGCACTACTTATTAATTGTGGCATTATTCACAATAGTCAAGATGTGGAATCAACCTAAGTGTCCATCAGTGTAAGAGTGGATGAACAAAAATTTGTAATATATACACAATGAAATGCCAATCAGCCATAAAAAGAATGAGTCTCTCATTTACAACAACCTGGGCAAAAATAAAAGTGTTAAATTAAGTGATATGAAACAGGCATGGAGATAAAAATAGCACAAAAGTTCACTTACAAGTGGAATAGAAAAAACCTTCTACTCATAAAAGTAGAAAGTAGAATGGTGGTTACCAGAGGCCAGATGGAGGTGGGGAATTCGTGGAGATGTTGGTCAAAGGATAGAAAATTTCAGTGAGGCAGGAGGAGCCAGTTCAAGAAAACACCATTGTACACTGTGGGATTATGGTTCATAACAATGTACAGTGTTTTGAAAATCACTAAGAGAGTGGATTTTAAATGTTTTTAACAACAAAAAAAAATTAAGTATGTGAGGTAATGCCTATGTTAATTAGCTCAACTGAGCCTTTCTGCAGTGTACACATATTTCAAAGCCTTGTGTTTTGCACAATAAATGCACACAATGTTTGTCAATTGAAAAGGAAAACAATATGTATTGTCTTGGTCCACCTCAAGCTGACTGACTGAATTACATTTAAGAAACATTGATGTTTGTTAACTATTGGCCCACCAAAGTAGCCCAGATTAAGTGATATGAGCCAGGCCTGGAGAGACAAATAGCACAAAACCTCTTACTTATTTTTCAGGCCATTGAAAGCTTGGTAGAGGGTGACATCATTCCATTCAATGGTGGTGATCTGGTTGTCCTTTATCCCAGCAAAGGCATAGATGAGGTGAGTACACAGGCAGGGGTCGATGTTATCAGGCTTGAAGCTCCCCAGGCCTGGGCGGTACTGGGCCCAGTTGCTGAAGTAGCATGTCAGCTGGTAGCTGGTACCTGTGGGTTGTAGAGAGGAGGGGCAATGTCCTGGCTTAGGGGCTGCTGAACCGTGGTGTGAGTATTGGCCCTTGTCTTTTTCCCTCCCTGTGCCTCAGCTGCCTGATCTCTGTCTGGTGGTGACAGGTATGAACAGCAATTACAGATTAGTCCAAAGACGCCAACTCAGAAACGAGTAACTGACCTGTAGTTGGCTATTATTACTATGACAGAGTCATTTTGAGATCTCGGATTAGCTTAGAAATCTTCTAAGATGCCCAGTGGCATAGCTGGGTCAAATGGTGGTTCCATTCCCAGTTTTCCAAGGAATCTCCATACTACTTTCCACCAATGTGCAGTCCCACCAGCAATGTATGAGTGTGCCTTTCCTCCCATATATTTGCCAACAATTATTGTTTTTTGTATTCTTAGTAGCTGGAGTGAGATGAAATCTTAGAGTAGTTTTAATTTGCAGTTCTCTAATTGCTAGAGATGTTGAACAGTTTTTTTATATATTTGTTGATTGATTGAATATCATCTTCTGAGAAATATCTGTTCAGTTCCTTGGCCCATTTATTGATTGGGCTGTTTTTTTTTTTTTTGGTGTTAATATTTTTGAGTTCTTTGTATGTCCTAGAGATTAGTGCTCTATATGATTTGCATGTGGTAAAAATTTGCTCCCAAAATGTAGGTTCTCTATTCACCTCACTGATTATTTCTTTTGCTGAGAAAAACATGTATGAAGACTCGAATGGTGTGATTCTATTTTGTGTACAACCAGAGATGAAAAATTGTGCTCTATATGTGTAATTTTAATTGCAATGCATTGCTTCCATATATAACAAATCAGAATAAAAAGAAAAAGAAAGAAAAGGTGCCCAGTAGTCCTACCTAGCCCAGTGAATGCCAGTTTATAACTCTCAGGTGGTTGTGCTGACGAGGACAGCAGGGACAGCTAACCCCGAACAGTACGCTCTCCCTAAAGCAACCCATCTCTTTCTGTAGTATGATATTTTTTTTTCAAAAAAGTAATGCTGGGATATTTTTGCAATCACATATTTAAACAGATAATTGCATTATCAATATTCACCTCTCTGGTTAATATACATGGGGATTTGTGATTTTTAGTAGGAAAACATTTTGTCAATAGCAAAATAGAGTCAATGACTTACCCAGCTGAACATTGAGCAGAAGGGCCAGTCCTAGAGAGAGAGAGAGAGAAAAAAAGCACTTATTCTGAACCTGTTATCTGTATCCTGGAGAATCTAATTCTGAGGCCTTGGGTGCTATCCTGTTTACCATAGATTTTTACACTTAGTGTAACTAGATGCCTATGCCAGAGGACAGTCCTTTCAATAAACACACCACAAGACCTACTCTTTCATAACTTAATAAAAAATGGCCATGGTTCCTTCTTTCACCTTTTGTTTCAGAAAAGGGTATTATTGAAGAGAGATTGGCACTACCATATTCATTGTGGCATTATTCACAATTGCCAAGATGTGGCTACTGTCTATGAAAGGTGCACAGTCTGACAGCGACCCCACACTCAATCTACCCAACATCTGCACATCCACAAATGCCCCATCTCCTTGAGCTGAGGTGAGTATAGCCCTGTACAGTGGAGGCATCAGGCATCCTTTAAAACAGGGAATTCAGTGTCCATTGGGTCTTACGGGTTTTTGTTGTTGTTGTTTTTGAACCACCTGGCAAGAGAAGAACTTAAGGTTTCATTTAGAAAAGGCCTTGAGCCTTTGTAAAGATTGTAAATCACAGCTTTAGAGAAACTAATAAATTCTGCCAGGCCAGGTGTGATGGTGCACACCTGTAATTGCACGCAGCTGAAGAGGCTGAGGCAGGAGAATCATGAGTTCAAAGCCAGCCTCAGAAACTTAGTGAGGCCCTAAGCAACTTAGTAATAGGGTAGACCCTGTCTCTAAATGAAAAATATATTTTATAAAAAGGATTGGGGTTGTGGCTCCGTGGTTAAGCACACCTGGGTTCAATCCCTGGTGCCACAATCCACCACAAAAATTCTGTATATGACTTGGCTCACTTCTTGTAATGATTGAAATTCTAAGAGCCACATTTTAAATGTACCTCATTCACTCAGTAGGACTATAGAGTACAAAAGAGAAATAATTCTGAAAACAATAGAACAAGACAACTTACATAGCTATATTATCTCATTTCCTACTGATTTTCTTCCCTGAAAAAGCTAATTGTCAGACATGAGCTTGTCAATAAATATAATGGCAATTACAATTAGGTGCTGCTTGAAGATGAGAGGAGAAAACGGAACCCAGCCAAAGATGAAAAAAGATAGACAAGCACTGGAAATGAACCTTTCTTTCAGGACCATGAAAAACATAGATGCCTCACATAAAGACTGCCTGAGAGAAAGAGAAATCAGATGAGGCGAAGGCTCCATTTCTCATTGCATCTTACCTGTGAGGAGAGTAAGTCTTGCCATGCTGTTAGTACTGGTCCAGGAGAGCCTGGGTTTGCTTTTATACCATCTGAGTCCCTGAACAGTAAATGGAGAGTTTTAAACCAGGACTTGTGCCAAAGCTAATCCACTAATCCTTGTGTCAACAAGTCTCCTCCCCTAGGACACTGCCCCCTGGACCTCCCACCAGCTGCACCACCTTCCCAGCCCAAGAAGGAGGAACCATGCCACCTCTCCCTTTAGGGAGGTGGAGTCCATCATTATAGAAATCACTGGCCTAATAGCTTTCCTGGCAGTTCTCACAGCTGATAGGCATCTATTTTGATTCTGTGGTTAGGTTTTCTTTTGAGTACATTTTGCGACTGATATCAAATCATGTCCTTATTGGGAAGTAAATAATAGAACCCTTAGAAGTTGTTAGTTGATTTTTCAACCTTTCTTCTTCATGGAATTTGTACAATCAGTGCCAAAGGTACTTTCCCTTCGTAGGTGCTACTTTCTGAACATTTTACTTTGGAATGACTTCAAGTTATGATGACATGATAATTGTATCTAAGACTGTGTGGTTCCTGAAAAGTTTCCTCTCAGGCCACCAGGAACCTCTTGGTGTTCCCTACTTTCAAGTTCTATCCAGGACATGCTAAAAGAATTCCGTTTCATGTTGCTGATGGATAGAGATGGGTATGAATACTGAAATCAGTCTCTTTTTTTGTAGAAATATTTGGAATTGACCATTTTTAGAATTCTTTGATTAAAGTTAATGCCAATTTGCCCTTTCCTAACACAACCCATTGTCATTCTCCTACAGTGAATTTCCATTTCACCTCAGTGGTCTATTCATGGTCCTGAGATCTTGTATGCCTCTGCTCAAGTTGCCCTTCCACCTTTGTCTGGATGGTCTCCTTCTCCTCCCTGCCTATCTCCATCTTAGCAATTCTTTCAAATCCAGATTAGAACCGATCTTTGTATTTGAATGAGCTCCACTTCTTTTTAATTAATCTATGTGTTCCAGCATGTGGCCTGGACAGCTTATATGGTAGGATCTTGTGACAACTCCTAGAATTCAGTTAGTGAATATGGATGTCCATCACAGGATGGTGGCACCTTTGTAGAGGGTTTGTTTATTTATTTATTTATTTGTGTCTGGACTGGTTTTTCCATTATCATCTTTGGAAACTATATTGTCCCCATTCCTCTATGATAGTTAAGTCTGGAGGTTTTGTGCCTGTGCTCGTCTTTTTTTCACTGCTGTGACCAAAATGCCTGATGAGAACAACCTGGAGGAGGAAGAGATTTGGGGGGCTCATGGTTTCAGAGGTTCATTCCATGTCCACCAGTTTCACTGCCAAGGGCCTGAGGTGAGATAGAGCCTCATATTCAGATGCACAGTGAGGGAAAGCTACTCAGCTCATGGTGGCCCAGGAGCAAAGAGAAAGGAGAGGGACTGCAGAAAGTTGAACCCTTCCAGGGAACATCCCCAGAGTCTCAAGTCCTCCACCATGTCCCACTCACCTGCAGTTACCACGAGTTAGTCCATCTAAATGAGGATGGACTCTTCAGGCTTCAGATCTCCTAATCTAATCACTTCACCTCCTGCATTAATACAGGAGCTTTTCAGGGACACCTCATGTCCACACCACTGTTCCCATTCACAGGACCAGAGAAAGTCTAGTAGAACTCTTGTCAAGAAAGATTTCTATTGTACAAATATTGTACAAACAAAACCAACGAACACTAAAAACACCTGTTATGGGACAGAGGCTCTACCTAGTGCTTCTAGCACTGTGTCAGTGCCCCAAACCAATTCTAACAACATTGAAATACTAGAGAGACAGGAGGAAGCTCACTGAATCAGAGATGAGAATGCAGAGCCTCCCTTGGACTTGACAGATACCAAGTCTTTCGCAGGCGAGGGAGTGGGACGGGGCTGGGTTAAATGAAATCAGACTTTCATTTTCCATCCATGGACACCTCCAGGCAGGATTCAAGATCCTGCAGCGCCAGACCCTCAATAAGGACACTTAGATCCACATTTCCAATGGGACTGATCACCAAATGAAATTTTAAAAGAATGAAGAGTAAATGCAGAGTGATAAAAAACAACATTTTCATCAGAAAACTCGACTTCATTCTTTCCTCTAGCCTATAAAGTGAAATATTTCTATCCCACCAATTTTGCCAATAAGAAAATTGAGTAAACAGCTCTTAAGCAGAAGAGCAAGGATTGAGTGCCAAGACTAACTGCCTCCATCATGGAGACCTAATATTTGTGCTGCTTTGTCTCCTTGTGTGGAGAAGGTCAGTATGTGGTCCTGGTTGACCTGGGTGAGGCATTTTCTTGAGGGAGTCAGGAGAATGTGGTGGGATCAAAGAGCCAGAATTTCGTCAAATCAAAGTCAAGCTCATGCAAAAGTGAACAAGGTCAGCAGCCCCAGCTTTATCCTAATCAGCACTGTTAGTTCTAGCTACTGCTTCTGTTCAGTGAGGTGTTTTCTATTGAATTTGGCACTTAGATCCTTCAAAGTAAATGATCTGACCACAGATAACATTCCTTCTTAGGAGGTCCTCAGGAGTTCCCTTCAAACTTGAGCCAGGAGAGCCCCTGTCACACTGGCTCCCAGCAGAGCACCTGGAGTTTGGAGAGAATTCCCACCAAAAGATTTAGAGAACCAATAAAGGTTTAAAATCGTCAGCATGGTGTATCCTTTCATATTATTTTTTTAAAATAAGTTAGTATTAATTGTAGTCTCTTTAAACTTTGTTTTAGAAGCTACGAGTCTTTTTTTTTTAAATCTGCTGTACCCATGAGTTTAGATATGCATTTAACAAAAACATATTTAAATGAAAATGTTGTTTCTTCTAGTGTAGAAAATATAATATTATCCTGAATAATAGTCCGCATGTGCTTTCTCAATTAGATGACCAAATACCCTGAGTAAGCATTATCTTGAATTTTGTATTATTTATTTTTTAATAATTTTATTATTTATGTCCATAAATAAAATGTTCATTAGTTTTTATGCTTTTATTAGTACATTATAGTTATTCACTAGTTTTACATGAATTTATTACAGTTTATTAGTTTTATTCATTATTAGTATTCATTATTTTTAAATTTATATAAGTAAAATAATAACACATATTGCTTTCCAACTTTAACTTGTTACATATGACAGCAGAATGCATTCCAATTCATACTACACATAGAGAGCACAAGTGTCATATCTCTGGTTGCAAAGTAGACTCACCATTCGTGTCTTCATACATGTATTTAGGGTAATGATGTCCGTCTCAGTCCACCATCTTGTAAAATGATAAAACATAGTGTTTTGTTTCTTGCATTTTAAGCTCAGCATTAAACTTTTCTTAAAAGCACAAAGATAATTTTTTTCTTAGTTCATTATAGATACACAAAATATTGGGGGTTCATTTTGACATAATTATACAAACATGGAACATGACTGGCTCTAATTCAGTTCCAAGCACTTGCACTTTCCTGAACCTCTTCCCTCCCCTGTTTCCTTCCCTCTACTATTCTTACTTCTATTTATTTATGTTTTTAAAACCTTAGTACATTATGGGTATACATAAAGGAGAAATTTACTGTGGCATCTTCATAAATGCACATGGAAAAGTTTGGTCCCTTCATTCCACTGTCCTCCCTTAATCCATCTTTATTCTTTCCCTCGCAATCACCTTCCTATATTGTACTCATCTTTTTTCTATTTTCATGGAATTCCTCTCTCTCTCTCTCTCTCCCCTCCCCTTATTTTGGTCGAGCTCCTGCATGTGAGAGAAATCATTCAACTCTTGACTTTCTGTGCCTGGGTTATTTTTACTCAGCATTATATTCTCCAATTCCATCCCTTTACCAGCAAATTCCATCACTTCATTCTTCTTTATGATGAAGTAAAATGCCATTGTGTTAATATACCTCATTTTCTTTTCCATCTGTTTGTTGATGGGTACCTAGGTTAGTTCCATAGCTTGGCTATTATGAATTGTGCCGCTATAAGCATCGATGTGGTTGCATTCCTATAGTATGGTGGTTTTGGATCTTTGGGATATATGCCAAGGAATGGGATAGCTGGGTCGTATAATGATTTTGTTCCTAGTTTTTTGAGGAATCTTCATACTGCTTTTCAGAGTTGTTGTATAATTTGCAGTCCCACCGACAATATATGAGTTTGCCTTTTCCCCCACATGCTCATCAACATTTATTATTATTTTTATTCCCAATAATTGCCATTCTGACTGGTGAGAAGAAAACTGAATTTAATTTTTATTTGAAAATGGAATTTAATTTTGATTTGCATTTCCTTGTGTTATAGTTTGGATATTAGCTGTTCCCCCAAACCTCTAGTGTGAGACAGTGTGAGGAAGTATAGAGGTGAAATGATTGGGTTATGGAAATTTTAACTTAATCCTTGGATTAATCCACTGGAACAGATTAACTGGGTGGTAACTGTAGGCAGGTTGGTCTTGCTGGAGGAGGTGGTCTCTGGGGTTGCCATTGGGGTATATATTTTGTCCTGGTTGAGCAGAAGTCACTCTGCTTTCTGGTAGCCATGTCTTGGGCCACTTTCTTCCACCCCATTTTTCTTGCATGATGTTCTGCCACATCTTGGGCGAGGAGCAATGGAGTGGCCATCTATGAACCGACACCTCTAAAGCTGTGGGACCGCTAAAACTTTTCCTCCCCTAAATTGTTCTTGTCAGTTCTTTTGGTCACATCAGCAAAACAAAACAAAACAAACAAATAAACAAAAAACCCGATTAAAACACCCTGATTGATAGAGATATTGAACATTTCTTCATATATGTATTGACCATTTGTATTTCTTCTTTTTTAAATTTTTTTTATTAGCTACGCATGACAATTCATACACGTATTTCTTCTTTTGAGAAGAATTTCTTTAGTTCTCTTGCCCATTTATTAATTGGGGCTATTTTTGGTGTTAGGTTTTTTGTGTTCTTCATATATTCTGGATATTAATCAAGAACACAAGTCCTTTCGTGATAATAGCAAAGAGAATGAAAGCTACAAAATACTGTTGAAAGAAACTTTAAAAGACAAATCCATGTTCATGGATTGAAAAACTTCATGTTTTTAAAATGTTTAGGGAGAGAAATGGCAGATTGGAGGAAGAATGCACTTCTAGGAGTTTCTCAGCATCACTCAGGAAGTGGGAAGACTGCTCCTCATTGAGGGGGGTTACCAGGTGAACTCCCTGAAACTTGAGAGAGGTCTGTAAAAGAAACCCCAGAGACACAGGGAGTCAGAAACTTGGAAGAGAATGTAAGAAATAATACATTAGCGATGATCCATCTTGTCGGGTGGTGGCCACTGAGGGGCTGGGGGAGACTACACAGTGTGACAGCAGTGTGCAGAATAAGAACAAATTAAAAACAAATTGGCTTCAGGGAACCTATGGATATGAGAGGGAGACTGATCTTAATGAACACAGAATTGGTGGGGAAAGTGGTTCAGTGGGCCAGATAGCTTGGAGGGAACTGAGGCCACTGGCCCAGAAAGTGACCATGAGTATGGCCTGGGAACTGTGCATAAATGCTGCTTGGAAATGAGCAGAGACAGATCAGGAACATGCAAAGGAAGCAGCCAGCTGTCTCCTATTGTGACCAGCAAGGTGTGCCTGAACCAGAGTCACTGAAGTAGGCACTCATAGTATTTACCTGCTCACACAGGCTCTGGCTACGAAGAGGAGAAAGCGCCCCTTGTTGCTGGTCCCCATAAGAGCGGATGGAAAGACGCGCAGTGGCCACACAGGAGCTTCTGCCCTCTAGGTGGATACTGGATAATTCACATTCACAGCAGGGAAGGTGAAACCTGTGGAGGGTTACGGGCTAAAGGTGAGTTCTACCAGAGGCCCCAGAGATCCGGACACCCAGCAGAGACCACTGGCATCTTCCCAGCAATGGGGGCAGGGATCAAATCTCAAACACCCACCTAGAGAGTTCCAAAGGTTCCTCAAAGTCTAAACCCCAACGACTGGAGCATCCAGGTCAGAAGTCTGCCTCACCCACTGCAGGACTGCACCATCCACCAGCACTTCCCCACTCTTCTCCCCTGAGCTGAGAGAAGGGAAGCTGAGAGTTACTGCACCCAGCTGGCAGGGAGGAGAGGAATGAAAAGACATTAGACCTAATAATCCCCAGCTCTTGACCAACAGCTACAGAGCCAACAGTAAACATAAAGAAGGAAGATCCAGTCCTGCCAACGTTTTCCACCACCACAGCAGAAACAAGTCCTTTATTTTTCATTAAGATTTTTCCTCTCTTTTTTTTTCCTTTTTCTTTATGCTTTTCCCTCACATTCCCATTTAATCCATTTTATTCTTCTTTGTTTTTAAATTTTAACACTTAAAACATTTTTCAAACATCATTTCTTCATATTGGATTATATTTTTACTTTTTTCCACCATGCATGATTTTTGTGAGAGTGCATGTGGATGGATGTGTGTGAGTGTGTGTGTGAGAGAGTGTGTGTGACAGTGTATTCTCACTGTGCATCTAGGTTTGAATATATATATATACACACACATTCATATAATTTACTTTAACATAATTGTTTCCTTTGGCAGTTGTTTCTTATTTGGCCTTGATTTGACAGGTGGGGTATACTTAGACCAGAATTTGAGTTTTTTAGATCTTACATTTGCTGGTTTGTTCATACCAAGGTTTTTGTTCCCCTAATCTCCCCTTCTTCACTCTACTCCCCCATCAACAGCTAAATTTCCCCATTCCCTTTTCCTCCCTTCTTCTCTTCCCCCGCTCTCCCCTTTCTCTCATTGTATTACATTCAATTAATTTTTTATTCCTTCTTTATAGCTGACAATCTGACCTTCCTCTGATCATTTTAAAAATATTTCAAACTTTCTTTTGCCTTCATACCTTATTTTCTCTTTACTTAAGAATCTGTAATGGGCTCAAGCAGTAGCGCGCTCGCCTGGCATGCGTGCGGCCCGGGTTCGATCCTCAACATCACATACAAACAAAGATGTTGTGTCCGCCGAGACCTAAAAAATTCTCTCTCTCTCTCTCTCTCTCTCTCTCTCTCTCTCTCTCAAAAAAAAAAATCTGTAATCCCACTAAATAACAGAATTATATAGCTTATATAATTCCCACCCCCATTTAAGTTTTTGTGATTATTCATATAGTGCATGACACCTGGTGTTGAAGGCCTGATCTCATCACATTTTTTCATTTTTTACAACTGCTGGTACTAATGTTAAAAGTTGACCCCACCATTACTATAGAGGTGGTGATTAATATTACAGATACGAAAAATAGATATTAGACATTGATCTTAAGGCTGTACACCTGTTGCTATTCCTGGCTTCCCCTTCACACTAAGAGATGCTTAAAACTGCTTGGATCACTTCAAGATCACAGAATAGGGTATCTGCTGTTGATAAATACTCCAGAGCCAAGCAAAAATGAATCTCACCCATAATCTAGCCACACACCAAGCACACATTACTTCAACTGGTGGAATTGGGGAGGCAAAGTCCCTAAACTGACAACCAGACCCCAAGGAGTGACAGCCAGAGGGAGACCTCGGGTCCCAACCCTTGACATCTACTCATATATCTAAAACAGAGAGAAGTCACAGAACACAAAATAACAATAATAATAACTAGTCAAAGAGGCTTGCATATGAAAGAGGAAGGGGACCTTGTTTCAAATGATACGCAAAGTCAAGACCTCTGAAAGTAAGAGAAAACAGGCAAACAAATTCCCTCCCACCCCAAATTTGCAATCACCCAACAAAGATTACACAGATATGGAAGCATATGAAATATTGAAGAAAGATCATAAGAAAACTGATTATTAAAATGAACTAAACAAGAGCTAAGGAATGAATTTAGAGATCGACCATTCAATAAAGAAATAGAAATATTGAAAAGAAAACAATCAGAACTTCTGGAAACAAAAGAAACAATGAAATCAATTTAAAAATTCACTTGAAAGCATCAACAATAGATTAGATTGCACAGAAAATAGAAATTCAGTCCTCAAAGACAGAAGTTAAGCCCTTGAAGACAGGGTGTGTGTACTTGAGAACACAATATGCAGTAGAGGGAAAAAATGATATAACATGATCAGAATATCGAGAACTCTGGGACAAAAAAGACTGATCCAGAGCATCACTGGACCCGAAGGAAACATGGAGACACAGGCTAATGGCATTAAGAATACTATCAATGATTACATATAAGAGGTTGTGAGGGGAATGGGGAAAAAACAAGGAGAGAAATGAATTACAGTAGATGGGGTAGAGAGAGAAGATGGGAGGGGAGGGGAGGGGGGATAGTAGAGGATAGGAAAGGTAGCAGAATACAACAGTTACTATTATGGCATTATGTAAAAATGCGGATGTGTAACCGATGTGATTCTTCAATCTGTATTTGGGGTAAAAATGGGAGTTCATAACCCACTTGAATCTAATGTATGAGATATGATATGTCAAGAGCTTTGTAATGTTTTTAACAACCAATAAAAAAAAGAATACTATCAATGAGATAGTAACACAAAACTTTCCCCATATCAGAGATGAGACAGATATCCACATATAGAAGTATATAGGATGCCAAATGGATCAGAAAAGAAAACACACCATAATCAAGATGTCTAGCACAAAAAATAACTACAGAATATTAAAAGCTTCAAAATAAAAACATCAGGTCACATTTAGAGGCAAACTAATAAGGCTCACGTCTGAGTTCTCAATTCAGACCCTAAAATCCAAGAATGAGATATTCTAAACTCTAAAAGAAAACAACTGCCAGAAATAAAAGCTTTCCATGACAAGGATAAACTAAAAGAATTCATGAGTACCAACCCAGCACTACAAAGAACACTCAGATACACTGCACACAGAAAAACCCCCAAATAAATCCCAAACTCCCAAGTGGATGAAGGCCAGTATAAAAGTAATCAACTAAATGAGAATCAAGACAATTGAATATAGCAAAAAATCAAACTGGCAGGAAACTACAGACACATTCTCATATTAACAAGGAAGATGAATGTTCTAAGCTCCCCAACTAAAAGAAATTAGCAGAATGGATCAGAAAACAATATTAACTATTTTATATTTTATATTAATTATATACTATTTGCAAGAGACTCATAGGTAAAGACCCTCACAGACTAAAGGGAGACAAGGATTGAAAAAAAAAATCTATGCAAATGGAGTCTGAAAACAAGTTGTAGTGATTATTCTCATATTTGACAAAGCAGATTTCAAGAAAAAATTAATCAGAAGAGACAAAGAAGGCCAAGAAGGCCACTACATCCTGGTAAAGGGAACAATCCAACAAGAAGATACAATGATAATAAATGTATATGCCCTAAATGTCAATGCATCCAACTACACACACACACACACACACACACACACACACACACTCACACAAATACTTCTTGACATTAAATCTCAGATAGACCCTAATACAGTAACACTGGATGATTTCAACACACCCTTATCATCAGTAGACAGGTCATCAAAACATAAAATCAATAATGATATTTCCAACTTAAACAACACTACAAATCAAATGAACTTAATAGCCTAATATTTCACCCCCAAATAGCTGAATTTACTTTCTCAACAACTAATGAAAGCTTTTTATAAATAGAACATATGCTAGGTCACACAATAAGTTTGGAAAATGCAAAACTTTTGATGCAATTCCATGGGTTCTGTCATGGAATAATAGAATGAAACTAGAAATCAAAAGCAAGAAAAATAGTAGAAAAAAATGTAGACACATGAAAATTGAACAATACCCTTTTAAATGAAGAAATGAGAGAAGAAAACAAGAAATTCGTATACAATAGAAATGAGAACAGACATTAACAAAATAGAGAGTTTCCAAATAAATAATCTTATGCTCCATCTCAAGGCCTTGAAGAGAAAAGACAATCTAATACCAAAGTCAGTAGAAGATAGAAAGCTATTAAGAACAGAGTCCAGGTTAATGGAATTGAGAATAAAAAATCAATACATAGGATCAAGACAACAGAGAGTAGGTTCTTTGAAAAGATAAATAAGACTGATAAACCTTAGCTGAACTAACAAAAAGAAAGACAAGACCCAAGGAAACAAAATTAGAAATTTAAAAAAGGAAATATTACTACACTTTTAAAAATCAGAGAATCATTAGAAACTATTTTGAAAATTTATACTACAATGAACTGGAAAATCTAGAAGACTTTGACAATATATATGACATGCCCAATTGAACCAGTAAGATATAGAAACTCTAAGCAGACAAGTATCAAGTACTGAAATTAAAACAACAATTAAAAAAACTTCCAACAAAGAAAAGCCCAGGACAGGATACATTCTCAGTTGAGTTCTACCAGACCTTTAAAGAAGAACAAACACCAGTTTTCCTCAAATTATTACATGAAATTGAAAGTGAGAGAACACTCCCAAATACATTCTATGAAACCAGTACCACCTTGATACCAAAGGTATCAAGACACATCAAGAAAAGAAAACTGCAGACTAATATTCCTGATGATCATAGAGGCAAAAATCATTAATAAAATATTAGCAAACCACATTTCAAAAACACATCAAGAAGATCATACACAGTTATGAAGTGAGTTTCACCCCCGGGATGCAAGGTTGGTTTAACACACATAAATCAATAAATGTAACTCACCACTTAAGTAGTGACAAGAATCACATGATTTTCTCAATAGTTGCAGAAAAGGACTTCCATAAAATACAGCACCCATTCATATTAAAATGCTGGGAATAGAAGAAATTTACCTCAGTATTATAAAGGCTATTTATGAGAAACCCAAAGCCATCATTATACTGAATGGAGAAGAACTGAAAGCATTCTCTCTAAAATCAGGAACAAGGTAAGGATTTTCACTCTCACCATTTATATTTAATATACTTCTCAAAAAACTAGCTAGAGCAATCAGGCAAGAGAAGAAAATTAAAGGGAAACAAATAGAAAAAGAAGAAATCAAACAATCCCTGTTTGCTGGTGACATGACCCTGTATCTAGAACTGTCCTCCCTATAAAACAAAAATCCACCAGGAGACTTCTAGAGCTGACAAATCTAGAAAAGTGTTAAGATACAAGGTCAAGTGCCTGGTGTCCCTCAAAAGCTCACGTGTGAGACAATGCAAGAAAGTGTAGAGATGAAATGATTCCATTATATGAGGCTTAACCAAATCAGTGCATTAATCAATCCCCATAGGGATTAACTTGGATGTGGCCAGAGGAGGTGGGTCATTGGTGGCATGCCTTTAGGGTTTATATTTTGTTCTTGTTGAGCAGAACTGTCTCTCTGCTTCCTAGTTCCATGTCCCCACCTGATTTCCATTGCCACACACTTCTGCAATGTTGTTCTGCCTCATCTCAAGCTCCAAGAAATAGATTTGGCCATCTATGGACTGAGATCTCTGAAACCATGAGCCCCCAAATAAATTTTTCCTCCTCTAATTAATTGTTCTTGTCAGGTTCAATATCTTCTACTGAGGAAGAAATCAGGAAAACCATCTAATTCACACATGCACACATGCACGCACCCATATTTGGGAATCAACCTAATCAAGGAGGTAAAAGGGATCTACAATGAGAATTATAGAACAGTAAAGAAAGAGAGTGAAGAAAACCTTAGAAGATGGAAAGATCTCCTGTGTTCTTGAATAGGCAGGATTAATATTGTCAAAATGGTCATATTATCAAAAGTAATATAGAGGGGCTGGGGATGTGGCTTAAGCGGTAGCGCGCTCGCCTAGCATGCTTGCAGCCCGGGTTCGATTCTCAGCACCACATACAAACAAAGATGTTGTGTCCGCCGAGAACTAAAAAATAAATATTAAAATTCTCTCTCTCCCTCTCTCACTCTCTCTTTAAAAAAATGCAATATAGAGATTCTGTGTAATCCACATCAGAATAACAAATGATATTCTTCATAGAATTAGAAATAATTTTAAATTTAAAAATTTTTAAATTTATTTGGAAGAATAAGAGACCAAGAATAGCCAAAGCAATACTAAGCAAGAAGGGTGAAGCAGGAGGCATCGCAATACCTGATCAATGACACTATAGATGAGAGTGACCAAAACAGTGAGGCATTGACATCAAAATAGACATGAAGACCAATGGGACAGAAGACAGACAAACCCACATGTTTACAGCCATCTGATAACTTGACAAATGATCCAAAATATATGTTGGAGAAAAGATAGCCTTTTAAACAAATGGTGCTGAGAAAACTGGACGTCCAGGGGAGGGGGTTGGGGAAAGAAGAGAAGTTCATTGGATTAGACAAAGGGAAATGAAGGGGAGGGAGGGGGATGGGAACAGGAAAGATGGTAGAATAAATTGGATATAACTTTCCCATGTTCATATGTGACTACACCACCACTGTAACACCACATCAACCACAAGAATGGGAAGTTATACTCCATGTATGTGTGATATGTCAAGATACACTCTGCTGACATGTATATCTAAAAAGAATAATCCCCCACCCAGATATCCATAGAAGAATGAAACTAGATTCCTATCTCTCACCCTGTACAAAAGTCAAATCAAAATGGATCCAATACTTAGGATTTAGACAATAAAACTGCTAAAAGAAAGCACAGTGTCCACACTCCATCACATTGGTGCTGGCACTGACTTTCTTACATCCTTACCCTAGGGACATGTATGACTGCAAAAGTGGTGCAACTCTGCATCTTGTACAACCAGAGAAATGAAAAGTTGTGTTCTATTTGTATACAATGAGTTGAAATGCATTCTCCTATCATGTATAACTACTTAGAAAAAATAAAAAAGAAAAGAAAAAACCCTAAAGCTCAAAAATTAACAAGTGTTAAGTCATGAAATTGAAAATGTTCTGCACAGCAAAGCAAACAAGAGCATGACAACCGCTTCTCTTACAGGGGATTATACACAGAATTATAAAGAACTCAAGAAACAATACCAAAAGATCAAATAACCCAATCAATAAGTAGCTAAAGAACTAAACAGACATCCCTCAAAAGAAGAAACACAAATGGCCAACAAATGCTCCTGACAGAGGTTTCCATGTAATTGAATAGAGCAGCCTCTTGAATCATGTATTTGGATTTTAATGCTGGCTCACCTTACACATCCTTTTCTACCTGTTAGCCTCAACATCCTCATTTTTAACCTACAAATGATTGTTCTTGTTTCATGAGGTTATTGTGAAGATTAAGTGATATAATCTCTGTAGTTATATAGCTCTGTGTGCAGCACATAGTGGTTACTTAATAAATTTTAGTTAATGTTATTATTCCCAAACTGAGGACCTCAAATTCTTAGGTAGCTGAAAAGTAATGGTGGGAGAAAGCAGAGTTTGCACACCAAACATTGTGTAAAGATGAAATAAAGGGCATGCCTCAACTATGAACTTATTACTGTTATTGTTTTGTAAAATACAGATGTTTAAATAAAATATCAACTCATTTGAAAATTTTAGTTGCTTTATCTGGAAACACAGACTTACATTGCACCAACAGAAACAGGTCATTAAGCAAAGGGGAAAAAAACCAAAAATGAAACACAAAACTGGATTTGGAGTCAAAAGCTCTGAACTCTACTCCATAGGTAGAATCAGAGAAAGAAAATTACAATTTTTTCTCTAAGTGCTTGCAATGAGAAGTCTATAAATTATTAGTATTTTTTATTTTAGAAAAGCTTCCTCACACTTGAAGAGTCTTCAATTAGAATCTGATAAGGAGGAAACAGACTCTTCAAGAAGTGCTGCGTCTCCCCTGGAGGTATCAAGCACAGGCTGAGAGAACCCGAGTCACACTGGACAGGCTTCACTGTCAATGGACCCTGGATTTGCTGCCTCTCAAGAATCTGCTAACCCACTGGATTCTTTCTACTCTGCAAGAGGGAAAGCAAGTTCATCCCTATTTTTCCCTTATTGTTTCTATTTATGGATGAGGAATTGGGGATGAGAATTTGATGAAGTACTCAGTCACCGATGGAGTAGAGTTCAGAGCTTTTGACCCCAAATCCAGTTTTTTGTTTCATTTCTGTTTTTTCCCTTTGTTTAATGACCTGTTTCTGTTGGTGCAGTGTAAGTCTGTGTCTCCACGTGCAGCAGCTTTCACTGGATGGTTGCTTCCTGTGGAGCCTCTCACATGAAAGGGCTCCAGCCAAATCTCATTCTGTGTTTGGGAAATGGTTTTTATGTCCTCATGTAGACTTTTATTGTTGGACTAGTTACAGGGCGCTGTGCTTTGTGATCCATTTGTCACAATCTACCTCTCCTAGTAATGGTAAGCTCCTTGGAGGTGCTCTTCTATCCATCTCCTGATCACTAGAGGCTGTTAGGAATTGATCAACCAATGTGCAGCAACTTCAGCTTTACTGACATGCAATACAGAAGCTGACGATTGCCTATTGAATTTTGTCTCCTCTATTGGACCACTGTTCATTATCCTTAGCATATTTTGTCATTATTATTTTTATTCATCACATTAAGCAAACTCCTATGCCATCTATCATCCAAGAATGACACTGCAAGTAACGTTGAAGAACACTGTGTCTCCTGACATTCAGAAAGGTGACTGCTTTGAACTCAAGACAAATAATGACCATACGGTTCCAGAAATCTAAGAACACACATGTAAACCTTCTGCAGAGGACAGGACTTAACCTGAGGCTTGAGAAGTTGCTTGTTTGCAAGGAAAAGATCCCCTGAGTGGAATATTATACTGACCAGATAATGTCATGTATATTCTGGGTCCACAAGTCAGCTTTTCTCCTTACCAGTGTCATAACTATACACAGACTTGAACAAGACCATCCTTGGAAACCTCAGTACAAAGCATAGGAAACAACTGACAAACGACTACAACATTCGTCCCATGTCTGCTTCCATAGCCAGGGAGCCTGTGCTAAATGCAGAGGAAAAAATGTTTCTTCGTGGCCTATTAGGCTTTGGGACATAGGATCCTTCACTGACAATCAGTTAACATTGACAGATACTGAGTGGTGTAACTCAATGGAATGTTCTAGGAGAATAGTGGCACCTGAATACATCAGAGTGATCACTGGCTCCCCCTGACTGCATGCATTGTAAATGGCAGGTCAAACTCCTGGAGATTAACAGAGGAGTCTACCACCTGTGAGAGTTGCATCTAAGAAACTGGGACAACCTGGGTGGTGATTCTCCCAGGGAGATGTAAGTGCAAGACAGGGAGAATGCACCAATGCCCTTGGTTTCAGGAGTTTCCTTCCTACCTGGAAAGGAGCTCTTTCCTCTTGTACCCGTGGCATACTGCTCCTATCTGGGGCCATCATCTAGGTGGGAATCCTACACCCACACTTTTTTATGCTCAGGATCACAAGATAGTTGCAATACTTTATTTGCATTAGAATAATTGCCCAATGCTCACCAATAGCAGAGCTTTGGGTTCAGAGTAAAGAAAAAGTAGTGGACACAACCACGGTATTGGATCCCCCAAATCATCAATGTTTGGCACCAGAAAGCTTCCTTAGCTTTCTTTCCTTATCCCAGGTCTCTAACTGACAGAGAACAGAGAGACTGCAGAGCTCTACTCAGGGCATTTATAGCATTGGACAAGCAATATAGTTGTCCCACTAGTTGGAAGGAAGAAGGCGTAAGCAGCTTGTATTTGGTTTAGCCACTCCAGTGCTCTCCTGCCCTCATCCTTTGTGGTTAATAGGAGGCATGAAGTAGCCATCAGCTTAAATTTTAGAATGATAACAAAAAGAATCTACTTAATGCTTGACATGTGTGAAGGCTATCTCCAGGTGGAAGCTAATGCCTCTAACTCAGTCAGAATTTCCCAGGTTGATAATTTCATCTCCCCCACTTCTATCCTGTTTGATCAATAACTTTACTTTTAATGTTACAGAAACTGGGTTCAATTTGGGTTCCTCATCATCATATGTTCTGGATATGAAGTTCCCTCATCTTCCTTCTGTATTATCACTACGTGATCAGTCCAATGCACCCATCCCTTTGGCATCACGGGGTGGACCCCTGCAAAACGGTATGTTTTTTTCTATTACCAAGGATAGGGACTGTGTCATTATTATAGAAGAGGGTGACAGTGAAATACCATGTCCCTGAATACCACCTTTATATTTCCAAAATCCTAGCCAAAATAAGGGAACAATGAGAGAAAACCTGAGCTAGAATATCCCAATACATATTATCAGGAAGGACACTATTTTTTTTTCTTATATACACTGGAAACTAGAACAAATTAATGTCATTTGTAAAAAGTTACTTTCTTGCAAATTCACCAGGACAGTTAGTTGCTCCTTGGGCTGCTGGTCAAATAAGCAAACTAAGCAAGCTAATGCGGATGATGGCTCTGCTTCTGCAGCCTATTATATAACCCTCCTTCCTGAGTCAAGATGGTCATGGAACTGGGGCACTGTGGAAAGGATATGTGTCTCCTGTCCAGCTGGCTGCCACTGGACAATGACCATGAGGGAGAGGAGGTGCTACTTGCTAAAGCACCATGAAGCACTGAATTGCTATCTGTCAGCCTGTCACCACTGAACTATCCATGGAGCGGTCACTGACCTTCGGTTTGTCCTCTCCAGTAACCTCCTGTCTCCCATGCTGTCCTTGCACACTTTCTTTGCCTCTCTGCCACTTATCCCACTTCCATGGCACAACTGGGCTGTGGATGAGGCAGGGGCCATTATTAGTTTCATCCCACATAACCCTTTATTTAGAACCCATAATCATATAGACTTTCAAAGATGCAGCTTGCATGGGAGTCCTCCCTAAAGTTCTCTTTGTACAGTTGGCCTCATCTTAGGTGATCTGCTTCATGTGCTGTGAGAGGAACTGATCACATACTTTGTCTTGCCTCTCCTTTGCCCCACTTTAACTGGGGCCTGTAGTACCCTAACAACCTGATGCCCCTGTCATCTTGAACTGACCCTGCCAATCACAGGAAGAGAATCAGAGAATAACTTTTTTGATTTATCCTGCTTCGTCTGATCATATAAAAGTCATTTCACATTCAACCAAAGTTTTAAAATTGTAGTTTCATTGGAAATACTGACTCAGGCTTCCTCAATCTTCCTACTTTGGGGAATATCTTCCAAGGCCAATTATAACAATCATACAATATGAGGTCAGGTGATCTTAACTGCTTATTCTCTCTTCATAATTCTGGATTCTTAGGAATTTAAGGACTTGTGTCCATGACCAGATACTAGTTTTTGAAGGTGATGGCTCATATCACCCAAGGAAGTCGAGAAAAGTCTAGAGTCTCTCAGTTCATTTCTAGAAGGCCATGGTGGGTGCCAATGTCTGACTCTCAGTTCCCTGCAATAGCTGCCAAGCAATTGAGGGCAAGTGGCCAAGCAGCATGATTTAAGTCTCTAGAACATCATTCATTGGGGGAAATCCCAGAGACTTCTCCTAGTAGCAAGTGATCCTCTAGAGACCACCTTAAGCTCAAGTAACACACAACAATCTAGCACAATCTGGCTCAGGAGGCTGAGGTAGGGAGTTGGTGAGTTCAAAGCCAGTCTCAGTGATTTAGTGAGGCCTTATGCAATTTATCAAGACCCTGTCTCTAAATAAAATATACAAAGAGCTGAAGATGTGGCTCAGTGGTTGAATGCCCCTGGGTTCGATACCTGATAAAAATATTAAAAAAAAAAAAGCCTACTATCTAAGGCTAGGTTCACCTTAAAGTAGCTCAGGTCAGAGTATTTGTTCTAAAGTGGAATCCAGGGAGGAGGACAAAGACACACGCGAGTGAAACAAGGAAAACAGGATCAATACAAAAAGTGTTCTATCAAATTGGCCACTGCTAGGAACAATTGGATGCTCAATCCCTGTTCCTCATTCTTATGGATTTTTTCTTTTTCTGATCATCCAGGGAAGAAAGCGGGGGGAAAAAAATATGATCCCCACATCCCCAGGGAGATATTAACTCCTCTGCATATCTGCATCGTACCTGCTTGGATGGAAGCCTGTGTCTGAGAAGATCCAGGAACTATCCAGAAGTGCTCACAGAGGTTTGAGGAAGGTTCTATAACTCCACGAAGGTGACTTAGGCATAGTCAGAACCTTTCTCTATGGTTGTAGCTGGAATTAAGGGTAAGGCAGAAAGAATTTGAAAGGGTGCCAAGAAGTTTTGTCTACACATACAGAGTTCTAGGGAAAAGAAAGTATGAGTCCATCATATTGTACCCTGCCAAATATAATGTATTTGAAGTATACTTTTCATAAAGTATAAGAAATAGTCAGACAATCAAATGTGAAAGGACTCAAGGACTATGGTAGCCACAGAACCTCCCAAAAATATTTTTTTTAAAAGGCCATAAGAAAGAACTAGTTCAATATTCAGTACCAGAATATAAAGGGAAATGTTCACAAGTAATATTAAAAATTTTTAATCAAGCAAAAGTAATAATGTAAAAACCAGGAGTCTTGCTAAATTACCCAGGCTGGCTTTGAACTTGCAATCCTCCTCTCTCAGCCTCCCAAGTAGTTGGGATTATGGGTCAGTGCCACTGCTACAGACCGTAATCTCTTATTTTTTTTAGTTTATTTTTTTACTTGTCAATGAACCTTTATTTTATTTATTGATACACAGTACTGAGACTCGAACCCAGTGCCTCACACATGCTAGGCAAGCACTCTGCCATTGAGCCACAACCCCAGCCCTGTAATCTATTATTCTTATCCCAATTACATTGCTTCCCTTTTAGGAATTTCAGATAGGGTTTGTATATTCTTACTGTCTTCAATTCTTTTCTTTCTATTAAACCTATTCCACTCAGGGGTTTGCCACCAAGCTGTGTACTGACCTTATTGTCGACAAGGTCATTGATGACCTAGGTATTCTGTCTCATTGGTCACATCTACTCCCAGCTGTGCCAGGTCAGGGGTGGGTTGTGGAAAGGCCAAAGACAGGACCTGAAGATGGCATGTGAGACACAAGATTTAACAGGGAAAGCTTACAAGAGATCAGTGACTGCTCCAAGAAATGTTCAGTGGCACTTCCACCCTCCTGACGGCTCACCAAGCAGCACCTCTGTCCCTCTGACACTTTCCATGTGGTGCTTCTTCCAGAAGAGACAGCCACTGGAGGAGGACACACATCCTATCCCAGTGCCATCAGTTCCAGGACCTCATCCACTCAGAGTTTTATGTGTTGGGTTGCAGAAGCATTAGCCCCCTCAGTGTGTGCAGGAATGGAGCTTTCTACAGATAAATCACTAACTTGCCCTAGTTCCTGGTGTGCGTAAAAAAGTCAGTGTCCTCCAAAATAACGTGTATCTGGATACTCTGGCTTAGGTTCCTTCTCAGTTTTCCCTTACCTTGGCTAGGTTTGGGGGAGCAGAAAGGGGGCATTGAGGGACATGGTGTTCTACTGTCCCTCTTTTAAGGTTTGGTTAATTCTCAGACCTGTTCTGACTTGACCTAGCTATTCCATGCATCGGGCTACTTTCTCCTCCCTGATCTATTTCTTTCCTTGTCTCGGTTAGTTCCTCATCTTCTCCCAAGCCTCTGAATGGCAAATGCTCAGGACTTAGTTCTTACATATTTTCCTCTCCCCATTATTTTCACTTCCTTAATGATCTCATCCTATCTATTGACTTTGAATAACCAACTATCTCCAAAAATGTTGTGTCCAACTCTCTATTCAACATCTACACTCAGAAAGCCAACGAAAAGGAAGGAAATAGATGAACTTCAACACGTCCAGAAGTGAACATCTTTTCTTCTCCCCAAACTCACTCTGCTTTTGGCCTTTCCATTTCTGTTCATGACAATTCTATTTGCAAATTCTTAAACCAAAATCTTGGAATTATATGTTACTCCACCCCCATCCCTGCCCACATTCAACATATAATCCACAAAAAATCTTGCTATCTTAATCTTAAAAATGGTGCTTGCATGTCCACCACTCCTGACCACTTCTGCTCTGGTCTGAGCCCCATCTCTGCCCTGGATCACTGCAGTCACCTCCTGCTTGATTGGCCACATTGATCATATGAAAATTAAATCAGATCCAATCACTCTTTCACTTAAAAACTTTCAAAGGCTCCTTATAAATTCCAAGAACAATTTTAAAAATTCTTACATTGACTTACATAGCCTGAAACCAGGGGTTGGCAAAATATGGTCCTTGAACCTTATTTTGGACCAATATATGGTCCTTACTTATTTTTGTTCAGTAGCCTGTGAACTAAGAGAGTTTTTTAAACTTTTTTATTTTTGAGATAGGGTCTTACAATGTAGCCCAGTCTAGGCTCAAATTCCTGAGCTCAAGACATCCTCCCACCCCAGCCTCCTGAGTGGTTTTGTTTTTGCTGGGGACCCAACCCAGGGCATGTTAGCCAAGGACTCTCTCAGTGGGTTGGTAGCCTCACGTTTTAAATGGGCGAAAAAAAAAAATCAAACAAAAAAATATTTGATGACACACAAAAATTATTTGAGATTCAAGTAGTTGCAATAGAGACTATATCGTCCATGATATACCCAACCTGATCTTTTCTTAAAATTGAGAGCCATCTCGCCACAAAGCCATGAGAAAATAATTTCAGCTTTACTATAAATTACTGCAAATTCTGAACCTGCTTGGAATGCCTGCCTGTGCCTTGAACTCACCCATGCCTGGCTCTCTGACCAGATAGCAGCCCTCTCTGAAACTTTAGTGACACCTCATAAATATTGGCCTTCCCTGGCCAGACAACGACCCTCTCTGAGGCTCTAATGGTCCTCGTAAATTCTGATGTTGGGGCCAGCAAAACATGTAAACTACCATCAGTGTTATCCTCATCAGAGTTCTGTTATCTGTAACCCCACTTTGTGTAACTTTCTGGGCTATAATGCTGGGCTGCAGGAAAGCTGGGGTTGCTGTCTTGTTCCCGCCGTTCTGGGAGGGAGAAGCAGCCCGGCCAGTCGAAATAATAAGCTTGATTTAATTTGATTTTAATTGGAGTCAGTGGTCTTTTCTTGTGTCCTGGTCTAACAGTCCACAAACCCTAAAATATTCAATATCGGGTCCTTTAAAGAAACTATTTGCCCCGCTCTGCCCCCATCAGCCTTCTGCTGAGCACATCCTCCATAACCTTCCCCTCACTCCTCTCCTTGCTCTCTTTCCTCTAACCATCTGTCTTCTTACTATCACTCCTTCTCAATGTCAGGAATTCTACCCTTGGGCCTTGCATGGCTCTCTCTCTCTCCCTCTGTCAGTGACACCCACCCCTAGATAGTCAAAGGCCTAACATCTTCTCTTCCTTTCTACATTTGTTCACGTAACTCATGAGGCCCAGGGCAAATGTAGGACTTCTTGTTCAAAAAAAATTAAGAATTCAAAGACACCACCACAGAGCTAGCATTAACCAAGTGCACAGGCCCCATGCCTAGGAAACTGACCCGGTTCACAGGTCCTCTTGTTGGCTGCCTGTGTGACCACCCTTAAAAGCTGCAACCCCTTCACTGGCTTCCCCAGGTCCCCTTACTCTCCTCTAAACTTTTTATAGCAATTTTCAGCATCCAACATAATATATGGCTTATACAGCATTCCTTCTGAGGATGGAGAATGTGAGGTGGCTAAATATGAGTTCCATGCGGGCAGGGACCTTTCTCTTGTTTCCTTCATGGCAGTGGCTCAAATATTAAGAATTGTGCCTGAAATATAGTAGGTGCTCAATATATGTTGATTGTTAAATCATATATGAACTTCATCACTCTATTTTTATGTTCTTATTTTAAATTTAAAAAGGTAAATATGTTTTATTTAAAAGAACACTTTTACTATCATTTACAAAATTGTTTGCCTGGCTATCAATTCTTTACTTGTACTTAAAATAGCTAATGTTTCCATAATATGAACAAACACTGATTACTGGGGTCATAGTTCAATGATAGAGCATTTGCCTAGCATGCATGAGGCCCTGGGTTAAATCCCCGGCACTGCAAAACAAATACTAAGAAATACAGCAGGTGGAAGGGAAGCCTCTAGAGAACTGCTATTTTTATTTTGTAACCATAGTCTTGTTTGACATTTTACTCATGTATATGTATTAATTTGACCAAAAACTTAAATTTAAAAAGAGATAAAGACTGAGAGTTGAAAAAAAAATACAAGTTCTCAGACTGAAAGTGAGCTTGAACACCAAGGAGGAGGAGGAAGAGGAAGAGGAAGAGGAGGAAGAGGAAGAGGAGGAGGAGGAGGAAGAGAAAATCTAATCATAAAACTAAAATAATGAAACTTCAGAACATTGAGTATGAAGATAAATGGTGAAAGAAGAGGAAAGGTAAATGGATTAAATTGACACAGACTTTAATGAATCTTTTCTTGTCTTCAAAACCCCTAAGACAAAGCTATTTGGACAAGGTGAACTATTCTTGATTATTGGAGATGTGGTTTGGGTGGTAAATGAGGGAAAAGCCCATCATGTTTAAATCTGTCTTGGTGATTCTGTTCCAGTTGGTGTGCTCTCTGGTGCAAAACTTTGTGAGTGTGTCTATCTGGCCAGATCTGTGTCATCCCGGTGGTCCTGACCGCTCATGTGAGTTACAGTGTCTTTGCTGAGAGTTTTCTTGAATTCTGCTTAGTAAAAAGTACTTTCATTGGCAATACACCTCCTAGCTCCATTCCTGCTATGTATGTCATTAGCAATTATTGTTTGTGGCCATCCAGCATCTTGGCCCCCGCTCCCCACATGCAGATTCTTGTTCTGATTTATCTTCAATCTTCTTCCTTCCTACATTGTGCATGATTGGAGCAGCTGTCCTAACGTTGGTATGTTTTAAAGTTCCCACAGTTTTAGTTACTCCCCTAGGAGTGAAGCCCCTGATAGGAGACTGAGTATTTCATCTATGACAGCCATGGGCTGTTTCCAGTAGAAAATGTCTCCATCTGAGTTCACGAGTAGTCAGATCTCTCTAGCTTTCCTTTGACCACCAAGCAGGACTCCAATTGGCTAGCCACCTGGGGAAGCTAGCATGTCCCCTTAATGACTGTCATCCCTGTTCCAGGAATAACAAGAACCTCTGCAGTTGATGCTTGTTGGCCCTTTGGGCATGTCACTCTGGAGGCGGAGGTGTTTTGTGTAAACAGTTCTTAAAGGTGAAAACATTTTGTCCCTCGATTCTTTCATCATTTACTTGTGTTTCAGACCCATGAAAGCTTGGTAGATAGTGGTGATCTCATAGTTTCCCATTCCAGCCAAGGCACAGGGGTCATCATCAGGTGTGAAGGCCAACAGGCCTGGCTGGTACTGGGCCCAGTTGGTGAAAGAGCCTGTCAGCTGGTCAGCGGAGCCTGGACCCAGAAGAGGCTAAGCAGCTATCACAGAGAAAGCTCCCTGGGGTTCACAGGTTTCTTAAGAAACCACACATTTCCTAACAACGTTCTCACCTAACTCTCAAGGGGAAGGTGAAGATGAACATGAGAACTTTAGGTATTGCAGTAAATCCATTATTAGGAGGCACTGCTGAGAGGAAGACCTCTCTTAGAAACATCTCTGTCCCTCTAAGAGAGAAGTAAAGAACTTTAGAAATCATTGCCTTTAGCTGCAAACTTTAAAGATGATGAGCCCTCATTTGGATGGGTTCTAGTCCCCTCTACATGCTAATAGCAATGACTAATGCTTACTTTGTACTTAGGGACTAAGCATTTTCTTAGAAATTTACCTACATTCACCCATAACTCCTTACCCTATGAGGTAGGTATTATTCTTTTTGCCTTTTACCAACTTGGAAACTGAAACACAGAAAGAATGATAGTATAAATCTATTTAGCATTTGTAGCTGCATCCCCCACCCCAGGGGGTAAATGAGCTGTTCACTAGGAGTCCTATATTACTTGGGGCAGGTCATATGGCTTATCTCTGCCATGGCTAAATGGTCTGTGAGTTGGGGTGCTAGTGTCTCTCCTGTATACCTCCAGAGAAGACTCAGTAAGATAATGGATTTTAAAATGCTTTCACCAAGAAGAAGAAACTCCATAAATGCTTCACCATGTTATTTTTTTTAATTGTGTCATTAATTTTTAAGAACACCATCTAATTGGTTTTAGCTTTGGGGTTGTAGGCCATTGGTCCCAATCCTTTAAACTTCGGAGGGTGAGCTTGGCTATCTTGCCTCACTGGGAGTGCCTCCCTCCTATCACCTCCCCCCCTCTTGACTTCATATCCCCTCCTCTCCGGAGCTTTGCTATGATTTCCTGTAAATATTGATATTGGCAGTGCTCACAAAGTTCAAATCTATTTAAGAACGCATTACTGATAGGGAAATAATACTATCTTGATTTTATTTTACAAGAAGAAAAGATTGGACTCAAGTTTGAGAGTCATATTAATAAGCTCCATTGTGGAATTAAAAATGTTTTATGTACGGTGGGCTATATTCTCTATTTGGATAGTGAGGCAACTAATGGGCTATTTCCCTCACTCTTTGTCAGGCAGAAGTACTGATAAACTTTGCATCTGTTCATTCCTTGCAGTCATTTATTCACACGTTGTGAAAACACAGATCCTTACTTAAGCCAAGATGAACAGGAGGGTGGCCTACTCTTTTTTTTTTAAATTAATTTTATGGCCGACTCTTTTTTTCCCCCCCAAATTCATTACCTCCTTTCCTTCTACTGATTTTCCTATTGCTATTCCTCCTACTGGGTCCCAGCCCTCTACTCATGAACCAGCCTTTGCTGGTTTCTAGGTGCTCAGGAGGCTCTTTCCTCTATGATACTTCCCTGGGTTTAGTTGGCCTCAGGGCATCCTCCATAAAGGCCATCCCACCTTGAGCCCAATGGGTGGCACCCTAGGTGTTCTTTTCCCTAGGCCAACACCTGCTCCTGTAGCTGGTGTAACTGTGAATGGCTCCAAAGTTCTGCCACTGAAGATCTCACCAGGATAGTTTTTTTGAGTCCTCTGCTTCCTCTGATCTCCATAAATCACAGGTCTCTGAGATCTCCAGTGCTCCTTCATTGATCCAGGAGTTCCCCCTCTTCTCAGGACCCTCCATTCCACCCCCCAATCACTGCCTTTAGAGGCTTGTCACTGTGACAGTGTGCCAAAACCTCCTTCTTTTCTAATTCTGTTCCATATGGGGCACCAAATAAGTGAGTTAAGATGTAATGTCTTCCCATTCCCTCATAAAGGGAATCCTTTCTCCTTTCCTGTCATCAAGATTCCACAGTCTTCCTTAACTGACTTTTCTGGCCTTACCCCCTGTTAGCTCCTTGTATACTAAATTGTTCTGTTCTTCATGCTGAAAACAGTCTGACTTCTGTCTCTTTGCTGAGACAGTTCCTTTCGTCTGGAATACATGACACAGAACCTTTCCCCCTGCACCCACCTCATCACTATCTCTAAAGACCCAGCTCTAACCTGTTCCATGAGGAACCTGTTCCCTGATCACAGCTGGAGGGGACCACCTTCCTCACCTCTGCCTCTCTGGCACTTTTTTTGGTAGCATTCAGATAACTCATGGCTTCTTTTTAAAGGAATCCTTTGAAGGAATAAAGTATGGAACCAGTGGAAATGTCCACATGGATGGAGGTTCGAGTCCTTTCTACTGTCAAGATTCAAATTTTTTTTCCACCACCTGGTAGGTATGGGAAATTGGAAAGGTTCTTTAATCTCACTTTTTTAATTTATAAAAGTGAGATGCAAATGTCTACCTTGCAGGACAGTTTTAAGCACTAAAAAACATTTGTCAGAATCCAGAACATAATAAACAACCCGCAAATGAAAATCATAATTGTAGAAGAGTTGTACATGTGCCTTCTCTTCCATAGGACTGAAACTGGTCAGACCAATGTTAATTTCCATATCACACCGGAAGTCTATTTCCTAGACAAAATAGGATTCCCAAACAAACATTCACTGAACACCAAGTGAATTGATTTTGGTAGAAGTGACTGTTGCAAGTATTTTACATACAGTAAAACAGGCTGGTGCAGGGCCATTTGGCGGAGCAGGGATCTTCTAATATTTCCAAGTCACACCCTGTAGAAGGATGCCCAGATGTGCTACCTGTCTTAGTTAAAGTACAGGGAACTGTAGGATGGATTTCAGTTGAGTATGCAGTTTGAGAAGGGCTGCTGTAGGGCTAAGAGCCATGAGTGGGACACCTAGACACTGTGTGCACCTGGTACCCCTGCAGAAGAGCTAAGCAGTTTCTCTCATCTTGACACTGACCTCCCCCATCACCACTGGTCCCTTCTGTGTTTCTTTCTCTGTGATTCAGAATGCTTAAAGGCTTCCTTACCCTTAAAAGAAAAAAAAAAAAAAAACAGGAGAGTTTGGGAGCACTAGCAATACTGCTAGTGCTGAAGCTGGTAACTTGGGTCCCGGACTCTGTTCTACCTCTGATTCATTTTCAGTTCCAAATCTGTACAATTGCATTGAATTTCTGAGTCTGAACTTACTCCTAGGCCTTAGAACTCTCATGTGAGCTCAGGGAAGTTCCCAATAGTTCATGGCAGGTCAGTAGTGGATCTGTTCTTTGAAAGCCTTCCAACCCTGCTATGGGTTTCTAGAAATCCCATGGAAGGCTGTTAATGTTTCTTTTATTCTGGACTCTCTTTCAGTGGTAAGGGCAGAACCCCAGGCTGAGATTCCAAAACAAGGCTGCCCCTGTCCCCCTGAGGACCTGAAGGGCTAGGACCACAGCAGTGGTCAGGTAAGGGTAGGGACTTTAACTCAAGTCTTTGAGGTCACAGAGGAGAAAACATTCTGGACTTGGAAGTCAGGAAATGTCTAGTGTGAGCTTTACCATTAACCTGCTGATGGCTTTAAGAAAGTCACTTAAACATACCAGTAACTATAAGAAATCTAAATTGGCTAAATACTGTTAATTACAAGTCAAAGATTACCAATGCATTTTCTTTTTTAAGAAAACATTCATGTATATGCTGCTTATAAAAGACATATCTCAAAGACACAGCAAAATTGAAGTAAAAGAATGGGAAAATACATCATGTAAACACTAAGAGAAGGTTGGGGTAGCTCTACTGATATCCAATAAAGTAGTTTTAAAACAAGACGCATCCCAAGAGATTAAAAAAAATGAATTTTCATAATAATAAGGGGTCAATCAAACAGGAAGATATCACAATTCTAAATTTCTATATATTCAGGATTTCCAGCTTCAAAAGGGATAAAGCAAAAGTTGACAGAACTCGGTTCAGAAATAGACAAATTCACAATCATGGCAAGGGATTTTAAAGTACCTCTCACAGTAATAGAATAAAGTAGAAGCTAATAAGTATCTAGACCTGAACACATCATTAATAAATGATGCACAAAACATTATATACAGAGTTATACAATTCTCTTCAAATGCACATGAAAGAATGAAGGAGGAAAGGACCTTTGTTTTCAGAGAGCTTGCATCATTTAGAGCACACACAGTTGGAAAATAATGAGGAGCTAAAATCTAGCAGGTAGTACTCATAACGGGAGTACAAAATACAGGTGAAAGTGTTGATTTGCAAATGATAAATCAGACAGGAGATATTTTAAAAAGAGGCTTCTTTTTGGTAAAAGGTGAGTCACTAGTTGGAGGGAAGAGGAGGTGCAGCCCCCAGCCTCTATAATCTTATAGTTGGACACTGAAGTTCACAGTAAACCCTGTAGAAATGCACCTCCATCAAACTATTTATTCATTCATCAGTTTAATACTTACCTAAGATACCTAAGTATGTCAGGTACCATGTAGGTGCCTGGCAATTAAGACACAGTGCTCAACATGACCGGTACAGACAGGGAAAAGGAAAATTAAGGTCTGGTAAATTAAGCGCTACAGGGCAAGTTAGCCCCAAAGAAAAGGAATCCAGCATCTATATTTAAGGGGTTCAAAGGAAATGGTCAGAGGTAGGAGGAGAGAAGCAAGAAAATATTTCTGGAGAGGACTTTTTTTAATGGTATTGAGGTACAATAAAGACAGCAGAGACACATGGGAGTGAGTCAACCCGGAAAAATTATGCAAAAATCCACCACTAAAAATAATAAAATGCCTCTCTTATGCTGATGAGATGGAAAAATGTCTGAAGAAGTGAAAGAAAGCAAGGTACAAAAGAGTATGCTTCTGTATGTTTAAAATACAGGAAACAGGATCAATAGATTATTCTGAAAAGGGGGACTACAGGACAAGTGGGAGCAATTGGAAGAACTGGCCCCAGTACTTTTTAGCTCTTTGCCTTGGAAAGTGCAGCTGCTTCCCCTTGAACCTGGGCTGGTCCTATAATATGCTTTGATTAATAGAGAGCAGCTGAAGTGAAATGGTGAGTTCTAAGCCCTGCCCTGAAGAGGCTGTGCAACTTTTACTTTCAGATCCTTGGAAGCCGAGACTGCCACGTGACCACATGAGGGACGACAAGAAACATGTGTCTAGTCATCCCAGCTAATCCCCAGAAGTCAAGTCATCTAGTTGACCACAGCTGACCACACACCTGACCTAGCCCAGGCCAGAAGTATCTACCTCATCCCAGCTCATACTGCAGACCCACAGAATTGTGAGCTAAATAAATTGTTGCTGATTTTTTTTTATTTTCACTTAAAATTTTTGAAATTGTGTTTAAAAAACACATAACATGAAATTAACCCATTTGTTTTTAAGTGTACAGTTCAGAAGTGTTAGCTATGATCACATTGTTGTGTAACAGATCTCTAGAACTTATTCATCTTGCAAAACCAAAACTCTATACCTATTAAGAAAACAACTCCCCCTTTTCTCCTACCCCCATTCCTGGTTGGCCAATCTACTTTCTGTTTCTCAGGTTTTGACTGCTCTAAATAGCTCAGAAAAGTGGATCATAAACTATTAGTCCTTTTGTTACTGGCTCATTTCAGTCAGGATAATGTCCTCATGTTTTATCCATATTGTAGCATGTGAATTTGTTGCTATCTTAAGCCATTATATTTTGGAGTGGTTTGTCACACTGCAAAAGGTAACTAATGCAAAAAGGTTAGTTACTAAATCTTCAAAATCTGGGGTGTATTCCACACTTACAATATAACTTAGTTTGGACTAATCATTGATCAAGTGCTCAGTAGCCACCTGTGACCAGTGGCTACCATATTGGACAACACAGCTCTGGAGAGACCAATAGAGAGCTAAAACCTGCCTTTCATTTTATAAGCTTCCCATAGGTCTCCTTTGGTTGGCTGCATCTTGGACTTAAGCCCTCCCTTTCTCTTTAGGGTGCTGTAGGAAGCATCCACCTTTGTGTAGGGATGTCATTCCTCACTTATACAGTGCTATGGTTATAAAAATTCTGGAAGGAAGTATATTTCTGGCCTGAAAATCTAAAATAAGTTCTGCTTGTCTTGTTGGTTTGTTCTGACTTTCTGGCCATTATAAATTGTGTAACAACTTTCATTTCCCATTTATCGTTGGCTATCAGGAATACAGAATCAAATTTGTGGCCCACACATAGCATTTGTATAGGGTAGCCTTTCCCAAAATGTGCTTAGTTTATTAATAGGGTGCAAAAATCCAGTGTTTAATAGAAAACATTCTGTGAAATGTTGTAGCAGCTAACGGAAGACACACGTTGAATCCAAGTGATGACTCTGATAGCATTTTTTTTTTTTTAAATGGAGTGGTGACGGAACAATAGTGAAGCAAGTGGGTGCTGATGGGAAGAATAGTGGATGACACTGAAAAACGAGGGCTTCGGGCTTTAACCTTTTGTTGCTGGAGATAGTGGGGACAGCCCAACTGTGATCACATTGCTGTGATCATACATAGTTAACTGTAGTTGTCCTACAACTGGACAGACAGTGGTGGCCTACCTGGTATCCTCAAGAGCCATGTATTGTACTACTCTGGAGAGTTTCCAAGGGGCAGACCTGGCACTCCTTCCAGCCAGGTCCTCACTGTGAGGGGAGAGAAGTGGGAGAATGGAGGAAAACAGCTAATCCTGAAATTAAGTAGACCACCCCCTGAAACAGCTAGATGGCTCCCTGCTGTCACCATGCTTTAGAGGAAGGCTTGGAAAACTCTGTGAAAGGCCAGATAGGAGATATTCTAGGCTTTTCAGTTCTCACCATCTCTGTCTCAGTTTCTCAGTCTGCCATTATAGAGAGGAGACAGCCACAGACAATAGGTAAAGAAGTTGGGCATGGCTGTGTTCCAATAAAATTTTACTCCTGAAAACAGGCAGTGGTCTGGGTTGGACACATAGGCCATAATTTGTTGAGCCCTGCTTTAGAGTTCTTCTACCTGCACCCCTCCCCATGAGGTGAGAAGACTGTAGGGGCAGTCTGAAACCCACAAGCTTTCTCTTCTAGACCAGGATCCAGGTACATAGGATTCCTGCCCCAATAGCACAAATAACCTGTGCTGCCAGGGCCTGCACAGGCCTTTGCTTCCCTGGGTTTATCATCATGGAGGGTGGACCACTTACTAGTGTGCTCATGCCTAGCCCAGAGGCTCTTTGTGTGTGTGTGTGTTGGAGGGTCAGGTATAGATGAAATTTGGATGCAAAGCTCAAGATGTCCACAAGTATGTGCATGAGGCCCCTGGTCTGTGAGACAGAATGAAGATGGGAAGAGAGGGGGTTGTGTGGAGCTAACAGCTGAGCACAGTGCTTGCTGCCACAGTCTGGTGCGGAATTCTGCAACCTGAGAATTCTAAATTAAAACTTGACCTTGAATGTGTATGTATCTACTTCCCTCTGTCTATGCCAAGAAAAAAAAAAAAAAGAGTCAAACTGGATCTTCTAGGTTGTTGTGCAGTTAAATTTCTTCGTGTAGGACTGCAAGCCATATTTTAATAATATATAGCTTTTTTGGTATTTAAACAGATGATAGAAAGCCGTCCATTTGTTCTCTATTCCTGTGCCTCACAAATAGTAAGGGGTAGGACAGTCTGATATCACAGCATCAAGGATTGCACATACAAGGCCACATTTGATGGAGAAAAATTATGTTGTTGATTGTGCTGGAGGGCAACAAGTCAACAGCTACAGGAAAACAAATCCAGGGCCAATCCAAGGTCTGAGATAAAGTCAGGAAAGACTTCCCAAGGTCTGGGATAAAGTCAGGAAAGGCTGGGAAGAGAGATCTGGAGGCCAATGGGAAAGGGAAATCCACAGAATTCCTTCAGAGGCAGCAGGCAACAAGTTCACCTTGCCTGCTTCATTTTAAGTTAAGCCTGGATGGAAAAGGAAAATTTTCCTTTTTCCAAAGGCCAAGTCAGTAACCTGATGCCTGAATCAAGTTGCTAAACATTGGCTTCTCAGAGGTAAAAGGCTGTTCCCAATCATGTAGCCAGGATTTCTCAAGTGGCTGGACCCTTCTAGACAGCATAGCCGGTCCTCCTTGGTTATCTTCTGTGGTGGGCCCTAGCCCTCTGCTTCTCCACCTTCTGCCCTAGAACCAATGCATCTTTGCAGGTCTGGTTGGCCAACGATAGCCATCACCCCCACAGGAAGCTACATGATGCACCCAGGAGCCTGGGGCTCAGGGATGGAGCAGCAGCAAAGCCACTGCCTTCAGGCAAGAGCATATCAATAATGATCACTGGACCTCCCAACCATGTAGACTAAGTTGGGGGAGGGAACATTAGTTAATGGATGAGAGAGATTTCTCATCAGCCAGGTGAGTTGGGTCAAATTTATTCTGATTTAGAAAATTAAAAGAAACTGGTGTTTTTGTTACCAAAAACTATGGTGGCATCAATATTTATTCCCACTTTATGTGTGAAGAAAGTCCTTAGTGTAAAGGATGATGGAAAAGCTCCATAACCTCAACAAGCCAAAACAACAATTTACCTGTCCGAGATTTTATTAGCAGGACCATAGCGGCCAGTTGCAGAAGAGAAGGGAGGGGAGAGAGAGAGAGAGAGAGAGAGAGAGAGAGGAGAGGGGAAGAGGGGGGGAGAGGGGGAGGGAGAGGAGAGGGGAGAGGGAGAGGGGGGAGAGAGAGGGGAGCAGGGAGAGAGAGGGAAGAGGGGAGAGGGAGGAGAGAGTAAGAGTAAGAGAGAGGGAGGGGGAGAGTAAGAGAGGAGAGAGAGAGGGTGAGAGGAAGAGAGAGAGAGGAAGAGTAAGAGAGAGGGGGGAGGGGGAGAGTAAAAGAGTTGAGAGAGACTAAAGTAAGAGAGAGAGCACAGACAGGGTATTGATATTTATGGGATTAACACAGGATGAGCAGGAGCAGGGCGAGTGGGCTGTTACTTCTTCATTGGCTGAGAGTTCGAGCCACTTCAGGGATTGGAGATGAGCCATTCAAAGTTCACGCCATTCACAGGGATTGGAGGTGACAGTTCAGGCGCCATTCAGTGCGTCATGGACCTGAGCTCCCGGAAGAGAAGTGCTCCGGGCGCCATCCTTACCAACACTTAGTGCACACTGCATTCAATAAATTGGAGCCTAAATTATTCTTATTATCCTAAGAGGCTGAGGATGCCTACCAACAGGATGGAACCAGCCTGAGCAATAAGAAAACAAGGCAGTTAGAAAAGAGCATGAGAAAGGGTCAGTCCAAATCTGTGAAGATGACCCCCCTTCCCTGTCTCCTGTGCCTGGCTCTGCCCACCTCTCTGCTCTGTTATGCCAGATTCATGGGACTCCCTCCAGGAGCCAAATCCGATGCAATCACACAAGAGTCTTTATTGCAAGCTCAAGCCTGGACTCACGACTGTTCCCAATGCAGCGGTCCCAGGGAGTGAGTCCTGGTCCTTTATTCAGTGAGATTTTATAGATTTTGGGGGGTTACTCTATGCGTCACAACATCACACAGCAAATCATTCATACTGCGGGAAAATCAAACAACAACTCTTAACATTGATTAGCACATTCCCTGGCAGGAACAAGTCTGATAGGGGTGATTGGTTAATACAAGGGAAGGATTCCTTTGAACTGATTGGTTTAGGCCACGAGGGGTGTACATGCTAAACTACATGGTTTCCCAACATGTTATCAACCACCATAAACTACTGGGGGGTCATCTGGCATCCCAGGTATTTTCCCTGTCTCATGTTGATTGGAGGTTGCTAGGGGGTTGCTATGGGTCCTCACCTAGCCTAACTGAGTCAGGGACACCTGGCACTGCAGACCTCTCCTATTATTTACAGACAAACAACTCAGCAGGGTGGGTAGGTGCTTAGGAGTGCTCTGTGGGTTTTTCCAAGGACAAGGGTCATGCCCCCTTCCTTAGGACAGGCCTTGAGGTAGAAGCTGCTGTTATTTATTCATTTTTAAAAATGGAGTCACATTAGGTTCTCATTTCCCCCCTTTGTCTAGAAACTTGGGAACCAATCATGGCTCCCTCAGTTGGGGGTCTATTTGGGCAGGCCCTACATCTTGGTAGGATCTCCTTCTGGGTCTAGGGCTTGATAGTGGGTATGCAGAACCAACATCTGAACTGTGTTGTCTCTGTCCTTGATGAAATCCACTTGCTTGTTCACAAGTGGTCCTACTAAGGTTGACACTAGAGTAAACGGTAACCCTCAGGGGACAGTCTTCAACTTTCCAGACTCACTCAAAATTGGCCTCCTGACTCCATTTACCTATCTACACTGTCTATCTATTTCTGGCTTCATTCCCCCTCTAATTTTAGGAACTCCTTATTTTTGTAAGGAGAAGGGGTGATGGCTCATTCTGGCTGCTTCAGAGCTGATATAGGGTGTTGAACATGAGGGGGCTTGACAACGTGGGAGACGACGTGGAGGACGTGAGTTTCCTTTTAGAGGTCAGTTGGGTTTGAAGTCTGGTTAGGGAAGAACAGATTGTAAAGTCATCTGGGGATGGGTGCTTCTATGAGAGAAACAAAAAACATGAGTACTGAATAAATGTTGCAGCAGCTGGAACATGTCACTGTATAGAAGTTCCCTCAGCAGGCTTTAACATCCCAGTTATCAGGACTATAAACTTAACATTTAACTTCTAGTGTTACAGATGTCCTTCCCCATAGATACAGTTTAATAATTTAATGTCATCTGCTCTTGCAAAATCCTTTTACTGGTATGACCTCTGTGTCTAATAGAGAAACCTTTAATTCTGTTACTCAGGGCTGGATAATCATACTAGCAAACACCAAGCCTACCTGTGTAGGTTAGGAATATCTGTAGGCCATAAACTAAAAACTGCTTTGGCAGTTCTTCTTGACAGTTTCTTTTGATAGTTATCAGGCATTCCTGCCTAAGAATCTCTTCTGTAGCCTCCAGTTTTACTCATTCTTGGGGGCTAACACAAGGTGTATACCTCAAGTTACATTTAACTATTATTATTATTTAAAATGCCCAGGAATAGCTGTGTTTTGGTTTTAACTGTCTTTGCTAAGTGTTTAAGATGAAGCAAGTCAAACTGACTTTTGTTTCTATCTATTGTTAAGAGTCAACTGAGTTTCCATGGAAATCCTGGGGGAATTTTTGGAGCAGCTTCTCAGTTGTGCTAGTGCCATTTGCGCTAGGATGGGTCCAGGTCTTGCTTGACCATGTGGCTTCCCTTGGAAGCATCAGGGATGTCTCCCTTCTCTGGTGACCCTCCTCTTCATAGCAAATGCACTGATTGGCTTTCTGTTCACCAGCGGTCTCATTAATCTCCCTGATTGGGAGGTTATGTGGCCTAGAGTTGCAAAGCTCTTTGGAGAAGTCCCCTGCTCCCTGGATTCAGACTGACTCAGAGGGCAAGAGCCAAACATTGGTTTTCTTGGCCCTTTTAATTTAGCTTTAATTTTAAATCTTAATCTTAAACATCCAGCAAATCAATTTCACTGGAGTACTGGGCTTGAATGTCTATCTCTCTATCCTGTAGGTGATAACTTATTATCTTAAATTAACCCAGGTTAGTTCTTAAAACAACACCTCTGCAAAACATTAACAGGCAGTCTTTAGACCATTTATAAGAAAACTACAAACAAAATTAACAAGAGTAAAAACATATTTAGTTCGTGTAATAGCTACCTTGAACTTTGGCAGAGTTATACATCATATCCCATGTTTGAGATCCTAGTAATCTTGACAAAAACCAATTTTTGGACACACTTTAAATGTACTGAAATCTGGCCTATTTCTTTCATAGTCATTTTCACATGTAGTGAGATGGGACACAGGCCTTATCTCAGGTAAGGCGGGGCTCTTCATAAGTCTTAAGTAAAGTGGTATAGTTCTGAAGCTGATCTTTGCTTTTTCAACATCATTTTACAAAGCTTACCTAAATTGTTGCTCAAGTTCACATGAATATTAGCTAACTCAATATCACATCTAAAACATGAATTAAAGAAAGGCTGAAAGCTTTTAACCTTTTGTAGAAAAGTAATGAAGTATTTTGTGTTTTACAATATTAGCCTTTACACAGATTAGGTTCTCATTAACTTAAAAATACATTTATATTGTACCTCAGTGTAAAAAGTAACATAAAACTTTTGCATATCTTATTGATAACAGGTCCAGTTACAGAACATCAAATGATATAAATAAATCTTCCAATATGTTTTTTAAGCCTAAAATTACCATACAATTTTAGAACACCAGCTTTATATAATGCTCTTTTAAAGCTTTTACCTTACAGACTTGTATACCTGAAAAATTTGAACAATTAATATCACCACAATTACACTGAAGTTTTTATATTAACCAAGTTTAGCTTTTAAAGAAATAACATATTACAATATTGCAAAATAACAGTTGTTGTTTATCCATAGTTGTATAATTTTTAATTTCTTTAAGATTACTTGCTCAAAAAACTTACACATATAACCAACTTACACAGACCTTCTTTATCACTTACTTAAACCCTCTTATTTACTTAATCACCTAGATTCTTTATCTAGAAACACATTATTTTCTTCTATTAAATCCATATCTAGAACCTTCTAATTTTCCTTTCCATCTGTTAACCTCCTTTTCTCTTCACATTTTAAAACAATCATTGTAAATTTCTGAACTTAGGCAGATTATTTCATTTTAATAAAAAGAAATACTTGATTTTACTTACAGTATTCTTATTTGGAACAGTTGAAACTTTGGGGCCTTTGTATATAGAAATCTTCTATAAACCCTTGTATCTAGAATCACATCTGCTTACCATTTCATGAAAACACAATGTCTAAGTATCTAGGATGACAAAGCAACTTTATACCTTTTTTTCCTTAATTTTCCAACTTACAAAAACATCAATAATGTTATTCAATGCAATTCAAGGAGTTAAGAGTACTCTATGGTATATTTAACATTTACCGTTTTAACCTTGTAAATCAATCAGCTATCCAACTAAAGTACTCATAAATGAGTAATCCCATGTCAAATCTACATATCAATCAGATATCTAACAAAAATACTCATAATTGAGTAATCCCATGTCAAATCTACCTTACTTATTTTATCAAAACATCAGAAAAATATATTGAACAGTGTTAGCCATTTCTTCTTGTTGAAGATAAGTCCTAGAACCAAAGCATATCAGACATTTCATAGACATCAACATTTTATTAGTTTTTTAACACCTTGAAAAACTTGTAAGCTTAATTTTAAAGACATCATTATTTTCATCTGTTTACCCAATTTAAATTGAACCATCTAAACCCTCTGCATGCAGTTGTTTGGAGTGCGATGCTTCCCCAAGAAAGCTAAGCAGGGGCTCCTCTAGAGTCCCACCTGGGGTGCCAAAATTTGTAACTGAAAGTTCGGTTCCTGTTCCTGTCCTCGAAGCCAATGAATGCCAATTTAATAATGAGGACAGGGTTTTGAGAAAAAGAAAAAGGGAGATACCAAAGTTCTTAGATCCCCAGCAGGCATTTCCGTCTGCAGTGGGTGCAGTCAAGCCACCTCCAGGAAGAAAAGAAAACACTGCTTCTCTAATCTCGCTTAACAAAGGGGAGCAAAGTTTATCAAAGTTCTTTAAAACACACCTCAAAGGGGTTAAGAGGTGAGAACAGAAAAGCTGGCGGTTCTATTGACTTTGGGGCCTTTTCAGGGAAGCAGGAGAAGCATAGCAGGGACACTTTCAGGCTAAAATTTACCTCAAGTTACCTCCACACATCTAAGGCCGATCAGAACTTGAGACACTGCATCTGTCCAAAGTAAAACAATGCCATCACACTTAACAGAGACACAGAAAAAAGCTAAAACACAGATCAGATTGCAGACAAAACGGAAGTCCCCCTCAGATTGGGGGAGTATCCCTCTCAGATTGGGTCTGATGACCCCAGATCAACAAAAACAGAAGCAGGGTGCTGGCCTCAAGCCAACTAGGGCCTTCCCCTCAGACAATCAGACTGGGGGAGTATCCCCCTCAGGTTGGGGTCTGGGATGTCTCCCAGGAGCCCCAGCTGGCAAACCTCTAGAAAGGCCAGTTGCCAGCCCAGAATACAGATTCTATGGGCCATAGTCAGAACAAAGCAGACAACAGACTCACGAATAACAAAGGAGACTCACCAGTGTTAGACTCTCCGGTTTGAGGGTCCTGGGGTCTGGGGGATCCCGGAGGAGCCCCCAGATGTTATGCCTGATTCATGGGACCCCAATAGACCTCCAGGAGCCGAATCCAATGCAATCACACAAGAGTCTTTATTGCAAGATCGAGCCTGGACTCACAACCGTTTCCTATGCAGCCGTCCCCAAGGAGTGAGCCCCGGTCCTTTGTTCAGTGAGGATTTATAGGATTTTGGGGTTTACTCTATGCATCACAACATCACACAGCAATTCATTTCACGCCACGGGAAAATCAAACAACAACTCTTAACATTGATTAGCACATTCACTGGCAGGAACAAGTTGGATAGGAGTGATTGGTTAGTACAAGAGGGGGATTCCTTTGAACTGATTGGTTTAGGCCACGAGGTGTGTACATGCTAAACTACATGGTTTCCCAACATGTTATCAACCACCATAAACTACTTGGGAATCATCTGGCATCCCAGGTATTTTCCCTGTCTCATGTTGTTTGGAGGTTGCTAGGGGGGTTGCTATGAGTCCTCACCTAGCCTAACTGAGTCAGGGACACCTGGCACCTCAGATCTCTCCTGTTATTTACAGACAAACAACTCAGCAGGGTGGGTAGGTGCTTAGGAGTGCTCTGTGGGTTTTTCCAAGGACAAGGGTCATGCCCCCTTCCTTAGGACAGGCCTTGAGGTAGAAGCTGCTGTTATTTATTCATTTTTAATAATAGAGTCCCATTAGTTTCTCAGCTCCTACCCCAGCCCCAGACTCTGTTACCTTCATGGTTCCTCTTGACAGCTTGGACAAGTGGGTAGGCACCCTGGCAGCTGGATTTTCCCGAGAAGTTGAGAAACTGATGTGACTCCATTTTTGAAAACATCTTCTACTTGGGAAGGCAAACCAATGCGTTATCCAGGTCTAAGGCTGGCCACCTCATAAATCTGAAGCCTCCTGAATGGTTAACCCATGAGAAGGACTGGAAGGTTTTGTCCTAAGAGCCGACGAGGTAGATGATCACTGGGCCATCAGCAACGTCTCGGGTGCTCCCTCTCCCTTCTCCTTTCTCCTCCCTTCTCTCCACTCCTCACTTTCCCACTTGTTTGCAAAGCTTCCTTGAATCCTTTCCATCTCTACTGCCTGTACCACAGGTGCTCACAGCTATAGCTTAGAGTCATTACTAGTCTTGGGCCTTAGAGGACACTGGATCCCATCCTAGAGGCTGGGACCACAGAAGCTTCTCTGTTTCAACTGTGATAGTCAAGCCAAAGTGACTCTATATTGTTTAGTAACTCCATTCTGTAAAACAACCATGCCAAATAGAAAGATCACGGCTGGGGCAAGTCATTCTTTTCCTTTTGCTACAGAAACCCTTAAGAATATGGAACTACTAATGGAGCACTGTTTCTGTAACTAGGGTAACGGGGCTATGTTTCGGTAACTGGGGTGACTGGGCTGTGATTAGTTAAGCTTCCCGCTGCCTGATTGCACTCTCCTGCTTCTGTAACCTGGCTTGCTTGCCTTAGCTGGAGCCCCAAATGTCCCTTTTGTGGTTTTCAGGATTATGAGAAGTGCCCTTGCAATTGTTCAGGGATGATCAGGGGAACACCTTTATGTTCTGGTCAGTCGTCACCGGTGTGCTTCCATAAAGGCTTGATTCGATTATACGTGAGTGGTCTGGAAGTCAGTTTATGAAACCCCAGAACGTTGCTTTAACTATAACAAAGGCACCAGGAAGAAGAGAGAGAGAGGAGAGAGGAGAGAGGAGAGAGGAAGAGGGGAGAGAGAGAGAGAGAGAGAGAGAGAGAGAGAGAGAGAGAGAGATAGCTCACCTCTACTCAACAAGGACAAATATAAACCCAAAAGCCATGCCCCCAGGAACCCAACTCCTCCATATCAGGAGATTAATGCACTGACTGGATTAAAGCTCTCATAACCCAATCATTTCACCTCTAAACCTTCTTGCATTGCCTCACACAGGAGCTTTTGGGGAACACCTCACATCTAAAGCATAACACCAAGGAAGATATCCTTGGGTTGGAAAGTAGAAACCATTCATTATGTCAATCAATCCTTCAAAAGTCCTGAGTACCTACCATGATTTAGTCCAAGCACTGTGCACACACTGTAGACAGAGCAGTGAACTAGACAAACGTGATCTCCACCCTTATGGACCTTACAGTGTATCAAGGATACAGACCAAAACAAACCCAAAAAAGTCTCAAGTATTTTCAAATTGTGATAAGAGCTAGGATGGAAGCAAATAAGATGGTCAGGGAAGTCTTCTCAGGGGAAGTGATATTTAAGCTGTGATATGGATGAGAAGGAACCAACCACACAGAGAGCAAGGAGAAGGGTGTTCTGAGGAAGTGGAAATTGTATCAGCAATGGCCCTGAGGCATGAAAGACCTTAGTCCTGCTACACACAAAGGCTTAGCAGGAAAAGGAATTCTGCCTAAGTTTCCTGGTCCCCCCTTCTTTTGGGATTACCATTAATTCTGACTTAACTCTCAGTATCTCTTTGTTCCAAGTTATGCTTTACCAAAACTTGTAATTCTTGTATACCAAGGCATATTTTTTATACAAAGGGATGATTACTGTGTGCTGAAAGTAGCCCAAAAATTGCTTACTACAAGAAACAGACAATGAAGACAGTCACTTGAGTCTACCCTCTTTCCAGGAAATGCTGGAGGGGTTTGATGAAGCAGCTAAAAAATAGGACACTCAGGATGCTTATCAGAACATCTGCCTGCAGAGGGAGCACTACAGCCCATGAAACTGTAGACACTGGCGAATGCACTGGGTCTCTTGGAATCTCCAAGTCCTAGAGCAGAGATTCCTAGACTATGTGGTCAAGAGCATCCCAAATAGTTAAGTGGATATAACATTAGGGAAGTTAACCTTCAATAACAAAGAGGATTGGGAACTTGGTGGCCCTGGCATAAGGTTATGGTCCCTTTAAATTGTCACTATGGTGAGACTATGCTCACTGTGGGGAGGAATGAGACTCAAGACCATAGAAAATACTTATAATGGCAACCTTATTAGCAATTTCTTTTGAAAAAAAATCTGTATGATCATGGAAATTATTATTGACAAAACAGTAGAACTACTCACCTGATTCCTGTGGTCCTACAGATTCCTGTTTCTGAGACCCTCCATGCTCTAACATCCCACAGTTAGTCTTTTTCTCCAGGAAGCAGGACCACATGGCTCTACTTGGCATCATGGGTTTCCCACCGTTACTATATCTTACTCTTAGTTATCCATGAGGAAATGCCCTGATGATTCTGTTGGCTCTTGTTCTGGGCTCCTCAACTTCACTAGCATGTCACCTGTAACTACCTTGGTAGCTGGGACACATCCACGGGACACTACAGTCCTCTGCACATAGCCCCAAAGCAATAGTAAATTCTATTATACTCTTACAAATAGCTAGAGAAGGATTGCAAAAGTCTAGGATTTCAAATAATTGGATCTCCCTTCCAACCTGAATAGTGTTTACTTGAATCCTGTGCTGATAGGTGAATGACCACACATAGGATTCACAGATCAAGGTGACATGCATTAGTTCAATCATGTAAGAAAGGAAAGCCTTGAGTCTTATGCAGAGGGGAGATGGTAGGGTTTGGGGAGAGTCTTGCTTATGGATTAAGGCTTTCTTTGGGGGGCGGGGACAATTGCTAGACTTTGGTCATCAAATGCATCAGACACTGTTGATGAACAAAGGTGTGTTGCCTTCCCCAGGAATGTGCCATGGACTACTGGAAAGACAAGGGTGTCCCTGCAGAAAGGTTGGTTATGGGCTTCCCCACCTGTGGAGAGCCTTCCACCTAAGTGGTTCTAACCCCTCAGCTGGTGCCCCAGTCTCTGAAGCAGAATCATCTGGCCCTTTAATTTAGAGGCAACTCCTAGGCTTACCATAAATTAACTAATGTGGCTTAAAATGCATCAGCAGAAATTCTTTTTTTTTTTTTTTTTTTTTTGGTGCTGGGGATCAAACCCAGGTCCTTGTACATGTGAGGCAGGTACTCTACCAACTGAGCTATGTCCCCAGGGGAGATTCTTTCATGCTCTAAGTCACTGTGCTACTCTTCTCTGGAGTCCCTAAACCCTGATTTCTCATTGCTGATAGCATAAGCAGCTTCATGGCTATAGAATATTTATTTAGGAAATTAAAAAATGATCTGCATTTCTCTTTTTAAATTTTTTTAATTAGTTGTTCAAAACATTACAAAGGTCTTGACATCATATTTCATACATTTGATTCAAGTGGGTTATGAACTCCCATTTTTACCACGTATACAGATTGCAGAATCACACCAGTTGCATTTCCCTTTTAGGTTTTAAAACATCTTTTCCATAATTCCAAAGTAATACTAAATTCTATGATGCTCTCTCTCTTAAATAGCTAGAGAAGGACTTCAGATAATCTGATCTCCCTTCCAACTTGAATTGATTGTGCTTACTTGAATCCTGTGCTGAAAGCAGAATGACTGGCAAGCAGTTTGCCAAAGCCACAGAGGGAAGAACCACCTGGGGGCATCTGGGTGCAGATTAGCCAGAATGGCAGCGTCTGTAGCCTGACATCAGTTTTTTTTTTTTTTTCCCCAAATATGTAGTATGTTTTTTGTTTTTTTTTTTTTAAGAGAGAGAGAGAATTTTTATTTATTTTTTATTTTTTTTTAGTATTCGGCGGACACAACATCCTTGTTTGTATGTGGTGCTGAGGCTCGAACCCGGGCTGCACGCATGCCAGGCGAGAGCGCTACCACTTGAGCCACATCCCCAGCCCCTGACATCAGTTTTTAAATTTGTCTTGTCTCATAAATTTATCTCTTCACTTTATGAGACGAGATTTCCTCTAAAGAACATGTGAGATTAATGTCGTTTCCATGATGTCCTCTTCTCCATCTCCTTCCCATTTCTTCCTAGTTTTCCGCCCATTTCAGTTCTTTCTCTTCCAATGTGACATTGGTCTGTGACGTGCTCTTTCCCTTCTTCACCCCACACCTACAGAGCCACACATTCTGAAGTGGAACACAAATGCCTGGATGGAAGACCAAAAGTCCCCCACGCTGATGAAGGCGCTGAGTGGCTTGGCCAGGACAATGCTGAGGACCACACTATGAGGTACGAAGACTGATTAAATTACAATTCTGGCTCTGACGCCTGCGTTCCTCAGGGACAAGACCTACAGTTTTGAGCTTTTAAATATGCTCAGAGGAAGGGCAGACTAACCTCATTATTACTTACTTTTTCCTCAAAGCAGAAAAATATGATTAAATGTAATTTAATATTTAATAATATACTGTTTAAAATGTGACACAGCACACTGAAACACACTGGAAGACTTTAATATGATTTAAATCGATTTCCAAATATTTGCTGAGTATGAATCTCTCCTAGTACATGTAAATGGTTATAATCCTGCTGCAATTGGCCATTAAATTCCACTTTGTCACAGATTCTCTTGTGCTGCATGTCAAGCTACATCCTCCAGGATTTCATGCAGTCTTTATGTTATATCACTCTGTTACATTGGAAACTCTACTTCACTAAGCACTATGATTTTACTAAATGAACCCCCCAAAATCTTGTAAGCCTCTTGAACAAATCCAGATATAAAATACATATGGTCCACTATGTTTTGTCTTTGGTACTGGTTTTATTTATTTATTTCCTTTTGGGGTCCTGGAGATCCCCACACTTGCACATGCTAGGTAAGCATTCTCCTACTGAGCTACATTTCCAGGTCTCATGATATTTTTTTCTTAAGTATTTGTCACATTTCTTAACAGTTTAGCATTTTAGGAGACCCTGAAGATTAACTGAAGTTCTATTACAATTTATTTTTGATCAAGTCAGATTACTATTTTATTATTTAACAGGATGTGTTTCCTACTTTCTTTCTTTCTTTGTATGTGTGTGTGGCGCTGGGGATTAAACCCAGGGTCTTGCCATGCTAGGCAAGTGCTCCACCACTGAACTACACCCCCAGCCCCAGATTACTATGTTAGGAAAGAGAGTTTCCTTCCCTGGGAAAAGCTTTGAGCATATGGACCAAGCAGTGGGAAAGATGTTCCATCCTGCTGTCAATCAATTCCTAAGAAGGGGCAAAAGATCTTGGATCAGAAACAATGACAAGTGCTAAATCATTGTCTCTAAATCCACCTGCATGTAAATAAACGTATCCACAGGATAAGAGGGGGGAAGCATGTGGGAGGGGTGGTAAGAGTTCATTCTGACTCTCAAGTCTCAACCTGTGGAGAAGGTTAACAGAAATAATTCAATCATCAGATTAAAAGATGTCGAAGCCTCAGGTATCCTTAACATTCCAATTTGGTTTCCTATTGTGCCTTTTCTGACCCTCACAATTATGATTTCAGAAGACCTTGGCTCTTCTGTGCCTGGTTTCTGTTCTTGAGACCAAAAGGCTCAGGGGTCACTCCAGTTAAACTGGGCTAATTGGGCTGCATGAAATAGCCACACAAGAGACACAAATGACTTTTTCTTTGGGGTCGCTGTAATGGCTCCTCTGACCTTAAGGGTCTGCAGGAAAACAGAGAGCGAGAGCACGCACTGACCCTTTTATTGAGGAGAAGTTATTTAAATGAGGCAAGGGGTCAAGTTTCAGGGGACTGAGTCTATCTTCATGATGTCCACTGTCAGCAGGTTGACTGACACCTGGGTAGGCCACACCCAAGGGCACAGTAAGAGGAGGGGACACACACACAAGGCACTTCCATGGAAGATTCTATCCTAAACAGGGCAAGGGGTTATATTACAAAGGAACAGGGAGCATAGTTCCACCCATGGGGCTGTAGCAAGACACACCCATGCAGGAGACACCAACCCTTGTACTCAAGAAGGGTGGGGAAAGCTTTGCCACATTTCTGCAACTGAGTGCCTCAGCACCCAGCTGGGGAGTGTGACTCAGTCACATGTAAGGTTGGCCTTCCACATATTCCCCCTCCAAGGTCATCATAATCTGCTATTAAAACACAAAAAGAATTAGTAGAAAACATATCATCTTCACAACACAATTAGTAGAAAACATATCATCTTTATAACACAATCAACACAGTAATCCGGATTATTATTTCTTCGCCAAACACTCATCAGAAGATTTTTAATCTTTTCCCAATCTTATTGGGATGCATTGTGTTTGGCCATAGTAACAGACATTTTCATTGCCATGGCATTTAGGCCTCTCCATAAACCATAGAGCAAAGGGCTCACTGGCATTATTTATTTGTCTCTCCATAAACCATAGAGCAAAGGGCTCACTCACATTTTTATTACATTGTCTTCTAGAACATCATTACTTAGTTCTCATCCTTCCATCAGCAACTTATCTGACCATGAAGGATTTTGGAAGTAATTTAAGTCAAACATTAAGAAAATCCATACGTTGTAAGAAGACATAGCCACAAAGGCTGCAATTGTATAAGCAAGGAATAATATTTAAAGTAGTCACTTCAGGGATTATGAGACCAGCAGTTTGCCTAGGTCTGGTTAATTGACATACACCTGTTTTAAAGCCTGAATATTAACTTTTGCATATTATAGTTCTGAAATATTAGCTGGCAATAACTAATGATGCAGTAAGTTGTATTCTTATAGGCTACAGGGAATTTATCATTTTTTTTCCTTAACTCTCACATTTAATGAGTTAATTAGGTCTGTCAGTAATATAAATACTCTTGGAAAAATCTATTTTAATAATCTTTCCAACAATTGTCCATATAGGTAAATGTAGTCTTAGTCACTAAAGCCCAGCATAACTGGCTGGCTTGGGTTTTTCATCTGCTGTCTCACATATGTTTCTGTCACTGGTGTGGTCAATTTGTTGCTCGGCTACTTTGGCTACCTCAGTATTTGGAATGCACACAAGTGGGCGTGTCTGTCAATCTACATAAGCAAGATAATATCCATAAGCCAATCATCTTCTGCCTAATGTAACCACACCGTGAGGAAACTCTAAATGCTCATAGATGTTAGTTGCAACTGAAGGCTATTCTAACATTTCCTCCCCTTTGTTAACTTTATTGTCAAAGGAGAACCCTGATGAGAGAAGAGAGGAAAAGGGAAAAGCATAGGAAAAAAAAGAGTAGAAAAACCAAGAAAGAGAAAAGCATCCAGACATGGCCCATTCCTGGAGCTGCAGTTGTCTCCTGCTGTGATGAGCAGGCAGTCACTGTTGACTAGGCCTGTCATTCACTTGGGTTCTGATCTGAGCTGGATGTGGGGAGCTAAGCAGCCATGGGGCAGGAGACCTCTCTCAGAAGGGGAGAAGAATTAGGCCTTTGCACAGGTGGGGGGTGAGATTCTGTGCCTCACCTCTGTGGGCCCCCAAGCTTTCTCCTGATGGCCCCTCTGCGACTGTGCCTGTCTTAGGTTGTCCCTCCCTTGAGGACTCTTACCAGTCTTTGACTAATCAGCCATCCTCCGGGGCCAAACAGGGTGATGTGGAGTGTGCAAGGCATTGTTCCTGAGAGGGCTCTCTGTCTTCTTGATAGATAATGCCCCTGTGGCCTCCACGCCAGCATTTACCTTAAGATCAGCAAACTCAGGTTTCTTTTCCATGGAGGGCCCACAGCACTGGGCTGGTGAGGCTGAGTTCAGGAAGGAAGGAGAAAGGCCATAGACAGACAAACAGTAGTATTGCGACAAAGCCAAGAGACACAGATAGATGAAGAGGAGAGCAGTGCTAAGACTCGATCCCTCATAGAGAACTGGCCCTTAGTTGGTGTTACTTACATCTGGTCCATAGCCGCCATCCATATGGATGCAGAAGAATCCGTTATTTCAACAGACAGCCTGTTTACCATAGAGTCAATATGTAGGTATAACTGAGCATTACAGTCAGGACAATTAATCTAGTTTCATGGGTGAACTTTCCAGTCCTCATTGCAAGACACATTAAAGATGGAGCTGGGAAATGGGTCCATACAAGTCTTTTCATAATCTTTATTTACCTGACAAGCTCCGTGAAGCTTCATGGTTATAAATTCTGTAGCTGGAAATTGACCTTCCTGGGCCAGGTTTCTCAGTCATTATCATGATGACTGGTTTAAACTCTCCTTTGATATCTAATTTAATTTACTGAATCATGTTCAGTAACATTAAGACTCTCAATATTACAATTTAAGAAAAAACTTTAAAATATTTGTAAAATCTAGTGTGCGTCTCTGGGGCCCTGTGTTCCCCCTTTTCATTATTTAATAAAATTGAGTAAGGGCTTGGCATCAGTCATAGTATCATTAGTTTAAGTTATAGATAATAGTGAAAAACCAGCCTCTATCTCAGAGCAAAGCCTGTCCAAGGAGGGGACATGACCTTTGTCCTTGGAAAGGCCCACAGGGTGCTCCAGGGCACATTCCCACCCTGCTAAGTTGTTTATCTACAGGAGAGATATGCTGTGCCAGGTGTCCCTGACTCAGTCAGGCTAGGTGGGGATGAAGGACCTCAGCAATTTCGTTCTGCTTGGGATCTTATTTTGCTCTGAAACTTAACCTCTGACTTATTGTAATCCTAAAGTCAAGAAAAAAACTACAGAAAAGCTCTGTGGAAACAGTTCAGTTCTCAGAAAAGCCGGAAAAGTCGCAGATAGGCCAAGATAACCACATATCTGAAATTCCAGATGGCTTCCACCTAGGTGTGGTGACCAATATCTAAACTAGAAGCCCTGCAGTTTTACTCCCCTTGTTTAAACCAATCAGTTTAAATGAATCCCCCTCTTGTAGTGACCAATCCCTCCTACCCAAGTTGTTCCTGCCAGTAAATGTGCTAATCATGTTTTAGAATTGTTATTTGATTTTCCCGCGGTGTGTGATAATTTGCTAAGAGATGCTATGATGTATGTGGGGGTCCCTGCCTTCTCCAAAGACTGTATAAAACTGCTACAAAACCTGGGCTCGGGGCCTCTCAGCGTCACCAGTTGCTGTGTGTGCATGCGGAGGACCGAGCTAGCTCGCAATAAACACCTCTTTGCTGCTTACATCGATCTTGGGTCTCTGGTGGTCTTTTGGGGGTCCCGAATTCGAGCTTAACAATAGTACAAGTATTTAAATGATAAGAATAGATTTACCTTTTATTGATTATTATAATTTTCCAATATAGACTAGTCGATCCATCCTAACAATTTAGAAAGAACCCTCAATCTTTTTGAGAGAAGGTCTCAAAATGTCTCTATATTTTAGAATATTACCCTTTAAATAGGTATCTCTTAATTGCGTTTAAAAAAGTATGATTAAGGTTATCTTTTTAGTGTAGGGAGCATTATATAATAAATCTTAACATATTCTTATAGATAATAGGTCCAGTTCGAGAACTTACATAATATCAATGAACTTTTTTAAAGTTTGTAACCTTTATTGTTTGAAATTAACATATGACTTTAATTTGGAGAACCTCAGTTCTAATGTTTTTTTTTAAGTTTTTATAATTATTTAATAAACAAATATGTAAAAATGAACAGTAGCTTAGTGTCTAGAATCAATCAAATTTAATCTTAAAGGACAATTGTCAAAATTGGGATCTAAGTTAGCAGTTTAATATACTTAATGTTTAATCAACGATGTGAATTTATTTACCAAAATTAATCTTTTTCTTAACCAGCAAGAATTATTAGGCAATAAAGATCTTTCTTTAAGGAAATAAACTTAACATTTTAATAGGTGCTTATCATGTCAAAATATGGACACAATTTTAGCTCACATCAGTATAGTTAAATTAGGAAAATAGCCTGAAATATCCTCGAATTAATCAGTTAAAATTTTTATAGTCAGTCCAGTATATATAAATCTCTTCTTTAATTGTTCTAACTTTTTACATCATCTGTTTAGATAATAATATAAAAATCTTTTTATTTAGGAAAATATTTTTATCATTAAAATATAGAATATAAAGACCTTGTTTTACCTAAGGATGATTTTTTTTCTTCTTTTCAGCATCCAATGTGTGTTTTCTTTTTGTTGAAGCATCTTTTTCTTTTAGAATTGTTTTCTGGTTATACTTTGGAACAATTTCTGAAAACCTTAGAATTTATAAACAAATTATTGTACTTTGATAAGAAATATCAATAAAAATAGAGTTAAAATCCTTAGATATTTTGTAGACATAATTATAATTTTTTATTATCTTATGAGTTTGAACAATAACTTTGAGAATTAGAAACTACTTGAAGATTGTATTTTCACTTAAAAGCAAATTTATAGTAAATATATTTATCTCAAATATCTGTAACTGAAAAGGCAGAGTATCTGATCAATGTACAAATAAAACATAAATTATGGGTTTTCTGTTGAAGAAAAACAATTAGACAAATATATATTAACTAAACAATTAGACATGTGCTAATTATTTTATAGATTAACAAATATAGGTTATCTGAATACCTAGAAAAATATATATTAAGAATAAGGACATGGGCTGGGGATGTGGCTCAAGCGGTAGTGCGCTTGCCTGGCATGCGAGCGGCCTGGGTTCGATCCTAAGCACCACATACAAACAAAGATGTTGTGTCTGCTGAAAACTAAAAAATAAATATTAAAAAATTTTCTCTCTCTCTCTCTCTCTCTCTCTCTCTCTCAAAAAAAAAAAAAAGAAGAAGAAGAAGAAGAAGAAGAAGGAGATAACTTATAATCGTATTAACTTTATGTAACTATGTGGTTCTTAAAATATTTGGATCCATTTCAATTTATTTTTACCTAGCAGTGCACTCTTCTATGTGACGTCACTTGATGTAACTGAAATAAGATCATATGTATACATATTTATTTCTTATAGTCAGGAATGAGAATAAGGATTTTTTGGCCATCACAGGAACATTGCTGGCTTTGTACCTGTGGCGAGCAAATGCATCCCCATAACCTCCAAAATTAAAGTTAAATATAAAGAAGCATGTTTGATATCTCTTATTATTAGGACATTACTTAATAACACAACTATGAGAAAAGTCAGGTTATTTAACTCAGAACTAACTTAAATTTAGGACTGCGACGTAGAAACCTGTGGAATTAAGTTTTGTCTGAAAAAGATATCTTTTGTTAGCATTTACAGGTAGGCATTCTTAAAAAACACAGGCTCTGAGCAGCTCCCATAGCAATCTGAATCAGGAAGTACAAGTTAGTGGCTGGAAGGAGGGACTAGAAGTCCTTTCTGAGTGACTGACTGTGGAAGAACCAATCGGAAGCCTGCGAAAGTGCGGGGAGGTGGGACCAGGAAGCCTGCTCCTCTGGCCAGGCATTACATGGTTACCATGGTGACGCAAACAACATGGAGTCTGCTGCCCATTGTTGGGGCAAAAGTTTTCTGAGTTTTCCTAGCCTCTAGTATTTTGTTTGATTTTGTCTGCATTTTCCCCGTCTGGCCAAGATCCTACTAGGGTTGCGGCTTGCTTTGTCTCTGCTACCAGCAGTTCCAGCGCTTGTAGTCCCGCATCCTGCACTTTTTTTTGTGGCTCATGGGTGCTCCAAATTTTTTAGTGGCAGATGCCAGTGTTACCATCAGATTTTAAGCTAGTCTGTGTTCAGCATTAAGGCCAAGTTATTTAAGGGTTAAAAGCACTGCTGGCCGCTGGGGCTAGGACCCCATAGCAAGCAGCAAGCAGCAGGTCAAGTCTTGTCCCCAGTGGCTGAGTCACAGCCTTTCTGATTCATAGGATAATCATGCAGCAAAGAAGTCAGTACAAACTTTCTGAGTATTGACAAAAACAATAGAAAACTGAAATTTATTTCTCTCCAGGTAAACATCACATTTTCTCTCCTTTTTTCTCATTCTCCTAGCGCTAATTTCTAGAACATAAGGGCCAAAAAATCTTTTTTTTAAAAGCATTTTGTTTAATATTTATTTTTTAGGTGTAGATGGACATAACACAATGCCTTTATTTTTATGTGGTGCTGAGGATTGAACTGGGGTCCTGCCCGTGCTAGGCGAGCACTACCTCTGAGCCACAATCCCAGCCCCCAAAAAATATTTTATAAAGATTTAAAAAACAATTTTAAAAAATCCACAAAAGCACTCATTCCATGGAGAGGACTCAACTCAACAACACAGCCCATTAATCATCTGAATTTAGAGTCTCTAGAATTGTACCCCAATATTAAAATGTTTAACGTCACAAATTTTCCTTTTGTCTAATTCACTTACTTTCTACAATTCAGCCCACATACTCTGCAATCCTATGCATGCTTAACTTCTGGAGAGAACTTTCAACTTCACTAAACTTTTAATATTTAAATTGGAGTCCCCTTAAGAGCAGCATTTGTAGCTTTTGTCCTGGCAGCTTAAAGACACAGACCTTCAGGCCCATGTTGGACGCCAATTGCCGGGTTTCTGTTCTCTTTACTAAAAAGCTCAGGGGTCCATCACTCCAGTTGAACTGGGCTAACTGGGCTGCAGGAAATGACCACACAAGAGACACAAATACTTTTTTCTTTGGGGTCGCTATGACAGCTCCTCTGACCTTAAGGGTCCACGGGAACAGAGAGAGTGAGAGCACCCGCTGACCCCTTTTATTTATTTATTTTTTGTTAGCTACACATGACAATATAATGCTCTTGACAATTCATACATTTGAATCAAATGGGGTATAATTTCTCATTTTTCTGATTGTACAGTTTGCAGAATCACATTGATCATACAGTCACCTATATACATACAGCCATAATAATGTCTATTTTATTCTGTTGCCCTTCCTATTCCCCCATCCCCTCCCCTCCCCTCCCTCTACCCAATCTAATGTGACACACTTCTTTATTTTTTTCCTCCTCACAACATCATACATGTATTCTGTATAACGATGAGGGTCTCCTTCCATCTCCCGTGCAATTCCCCTTCTCCCTCCTTTTCCCTCCCACCTCTCTTCCCTATTTAGCGGTAATCTTTTTCTCATGCTCTTTCTTCCTATCCCATTTTTGAGTCAACCCTCTTATATCAGAGAAGACATTCGGCATTTGTTTTTTAGGGATTGGCTAATTTCACTTAGGATAATCTGCTCTAATGCCATCCATTTCCCTGCAAATGCCATGATCTTGTTATTTTTTAGTGTATAAATGCCACATTTTTAATCCATTCATCTATTGAAGAGCATCTAGGTTGGTTCCACAGTCTAGCTATTGTGAATTGTGCTGCTATAAACATTGATGTGGCTGTGTCCCTGTAGTATGCTCTTTTTAGGTCTTTTGGGTATAGTACCAGAAGGGGAATAGCTATTGAGGAGAAGTTATTTAAATGAGGCAAGGGGTCAGGTTTCAGGGGGCTGAGTTATCTTCATGATGTCCACTGTCAGCAGGTTGACTGACACCTGGGTAGGCCACACCCAAGGGCACAGTAAGAGAAGGGGACACACACAAGGCACTTACATGGAAGATTCTTTCCTTAACAGGGCAAGGGATTATGTTACAAAGGAACAAGTGAGCATAGCTCCACCCATGGGGCTGCAGCAAGACACACCTATGCACCAGACACTGACCCTCAGACCCAAGAAGTTTGGGGGAAGCTCTGCCACATTTCTGCAACTGAGTGCCTCAGCACCCAGCCAGGGAGTGTGACTCAGTCACCTGTGAGGTTGGTCTCCCACACTTCTGGAATTAGCCTTCTCCAAGGTCATTCACCCAGGAGGTTTTTGTCTATCCTTTTCCCCAGCTAACCCTGTGTGGGGTGGCTCTCAGGGTTGTAGTGGGCTGGAACTTTCCTGTGGCCACTATCAGCTTCTCACTCTTTGAAATCCAGACCCTTTCAGAGTTTTGGAGATAATTACTAACAGGTAAGTGATACAAAAGACCCACTCATTAAAAAATAAGCTAGACAGCTGGGTGTGGTGGCACACATCTCTAATCCCAGTGACTTGGGAGGGCTGAGGCAGGAAGATTGCTAGTTGAAAGTCAGCCTCAGCAACTTTGTGAGAACTTGTCTCAAAATAAAAACAAAAAGGAAGGGGGATGTAGCTCACTGGTAAAGTGTCCATGGATTCAATCCCCGGCACCTTACACCGGGGAAAAACAAAAGATAAAATAGATAAAAAAGATAAAACACTTAATTCCAATAATGAAAAAAAATTACATTCTTGAGAGTTAATGTTGAAAATTAAGAAGGTTATTTACCACACCAGAGTGTCTAGGTAAGTACTTTATACATGGCTGATGCTTTGTGATCTTTATACCCTTGGGCTAGCTATAAGGCGCCAGAGGTCATTCAGACTGAAGGGCAGTCAACCTGGGGAGGTCTCAGACTTCTGGCCAGCCTCAAGGAACTAGGGGGGTCAAGTTTCAACATTTCAACTTTCTTAACACAAACTTGAAAAGTTACTTTCGCTGTATAATCAACTTAGTGTAAGTTGAATCCCAATATGTTCCAGTGCCTACCCCTGACTGACATGGAGTAATGACCTCAATATATATGTTGACCAACAGATTAAATAGATGATGTAGTGGGAGGGGGGAATTTTTTGTTCTCTGTGTTTTATGTTAGTCTGGGAAAGGCAACCTACTCAGGGTCTTCCTACTCCACACTAAAGCTTGGAAGAGCTCCTAAATCAGGAATGTTTTAACCCACTTTTAAGCATTCCCATGTCTAGCAAGCCCACATCCCATCCAAGCTCTTGATACATGTAGGCCAACAGCTACATATTACCAGAGCTACTTGTCGAACATATAAGGCTGGTCCTGGGAATTGTGAATAAAGGGCAAGGGCCCAAGAGTCTTTCACTCAGATGAAACCATCCACCTGAACACCCACCAGGAACCCCCAGGTCATAAACCAGCAGCAGGAGACAGAACACTTGGAACCATTTTTATGCTCACAAATCTCAGTTGTGAGCCCCTTAACACGTTCTGGGCCCGGGGCTGAAAGACATGAGGGCCGTGGTGATGCAGACCAAGAGCAATTCTGTCCTCTATTCTGAAGATTCTGTGATCAGGAGAAGCATGTGAAGGAAGTGATCACTGCTCAATCATAAAACAGGCTTAAGTAAGCAACTCGGTTCCGATGCTGTCTAAATTCTTTGTCTGTGGACAGCTGCAATGAAAGACAATGTTCCAATGAGAATCCTCTGCCTTCCTGTGTGTGTGTGGCACTGGGGATTGAACCCAGGACCTTGCATGCAAAATAGAAGCATGCATTCTAGCTGTGTGGCCCGGTAAACCCCAGTTTCTAGTAATCCAGCCTTAGTCATTTTCTCAATATATGTGCACATCTACCATTTATCATCTTACTATGATAAAAAATAATTGCTTGGCTTCTTGAAGACACAGATTATATGTCTAATTCTTTAATGTTACCCATGTGCCATAGCACAATTATATTAATGTTATATTAATTATTAATGTTACCTATATGCCTTAGCACAATTATATTAATTCCACAAATATAAGTATTTGTGGAATTAATCCTAAATTCCACTAGGAAAGAAGTATATTTCAAGAAGTATGATAGCTAACAGGGAGGGAAGCATATGTTATCATTACTGTGTTAAATGCTTTTCTACATTCTCTCCATTATTAATCTTTACAACCATATCAGATCAACTCTGTTGTTATTTCATTTTAAAGGTAAGAAAACAGATGCTTAGAAAAGTTAAAGGACTTGCCTAAGATCACATAGCAAGTCTACACAGGAGCTGGTATTTGAACCCAGGCAGTATTATCCCCAGAGTCTGTGCTCTTCACCAGAGTGCTCTATAGCCCTCCAATCATTTAGCACTCAACTTTATGTCAGAAAGAGCACTGCATTAGGAGTCCAGTTGTAGGACCTGTATGAATCAATCTTCCTGGGTTCCAGTATCACCCATTGTCTTAAAGGGATATTTCTCCTGAACCTACTCCAAAAGATGACTTTAGAAACAAATAAGAAAACATGACTTTAAATCAGTCCTATACACGGTTGAAAATCTAATGAAACTATGTAACTCGCTCAAAAGGATCCTCATATTTCTATGCACACAAAACTGTGCATATAATTTCAGGGGACCATGAACAAATTCATTTACAAGCTTCTGGTTATTAACCCTTGATATATATGAACATATTAAACAGAGCGATCTACAGAAATCCAATCTTATTACCTCAGCTTTTAGAGTTCTTTTCTGTAGACTTGGAACCTGAGCCCAGTCTGGAGATCCAAATTTCATTGGCCAAGTAACTTTTGGGAATGGCTTCTTCTCTAGGTTGTATGCACCAGGGCTAGAAATTTAAAAAAAATACAAACATCATGTCTAATGAGTCAGTGGCATAGGACAAACTCCACTAGTAGGTAGCAAGGCCATCACTGAAGTAGGTTTAACCTCTTGGGAGAAGGCAATGGACTGATTAACTTTTTAACACTGGGCAAGCGTGGGGTGCTTTTTCTTGTTAATGTATTTCTTATTAGCTAAGGTAAAAGCTGCTTTTTAAAAATATTTCTACAATTCAGTGTTCTGAGCCGGGACACCAGAAGATCTCAGAAGAGGTGTTGATAGAAGAGATCCATGATAATGGTAAATTAGTTCTTTGATTTGAAGTTGGTGGCTAAAATGCAGAAACAATCTATCTGCAATCTAGGGACATCAAAACGGAACCAATTAAATTTCATGGCCATGGATTATTTTGGAATTGCCTTGGTTCCTCAAAGTTTGTCTTTTGAAAACTACACTGAGATTTCTTCTCGCTCTAGCCAGAATGGCAATTATCAAGAATACAAGTAACAATAAATATTGGTGAGGATGTGGGGGGAAGGGTACACTCATACATTGCTGGTGGCACTGAAAGTTGGAAAGCAGTATGGAGATTTCTCAGAAAACTTGGAATGGAATCACCATTTCACCCAGTTGTCCCACTCATGGCATATACCTCAAAGACTTAAAATCAGCATATTATAATGACATGGCCACATCAATGTTTATAGCAGCTCAATTCACAATAGCTAAGCTATGGAGCCAACCTAGATGCCCTTCACTGGATGAATGGATAAAGAAAATCTGGTATATATACATATGTAATATGTCTCAGCCATCAGGAAGAATGAACTTTTGTAACTCCATATGATGTACAACCACAAGAATGGGAAGTTATGCTCCATGTATCTATGATATGTCAAAATATATTCTACAGTTATGTATAACTGAAAAGAACATATACAAAATAAAAAAAAACTTTATCTTTTGGTGTTAATTCTACTGTGGTGGACATGGGGGTCAAGATTCAACACTTCAACTTTCTTAACACAAACTTGAAAAAGTTACTTTCACTGTATGATCTTTGGACTTCTCATCAGTAAAAGAAAGACCCTGACCATTTGCTGTGCAATTTCACACATTCCGAATGGTTTCCTAACACATTAAGAATAAGCCCCTTAACCCCCAAAGTCCTCTCTACTCTTGCCTGCCCCTCCCTCTCCTCTCTTCCTTCTTGCTCATTGCCCTCTAGCCATACTGGCCTTCTTCTTCTTTCCCTCACACCAAGTTCTTTCCCAGTTTATAGCCTTTGCACTTCCGACCTCTTCTGCCCAGGGTGTGCTGTCTCCAGATCTTCCCCGGGTGGCTCGATCTTGTCATTCAAAAATCAGATCAAGTGTGATGTGCTCAGAGCGTCCTTTCTTACCCACTGCCTTCATGAACATCATAGTCCTGTTTAAAGTTTCCTCATAGCACCTTTCCTGGTCACTCGACTTCCTGGTTTGTCCACAACAGCCCCAGCTCATGGCTGCTTCCCTTTTACTCTCAGAAGTGTCACAGTTGGACAGATAAATTACATGGTCACCGTCTTTACTACTGTTGGTATTTCCTTGTGTATTTACTTCTCATCTATTTGGACTCTAGAGTCCAAGCTCAGAGCCTCGTGAGGTGGGTTTACTGCAAGAACTCTGCAACCTACAAAGTACAACCAACAAAGTAGCCAGGTGTCATGGCACAGATCTGTCATATCCGTGACTCAGGAGGCAGAGGCAGGAGAACTGCAGTCTGAGGTCAGCCTGGGTGATTTAGTGAAATTCCGTCTCAAAATAAAAAAGTAAATGGGGCTTCAGTACTGGGAAAACAAAACAAACAAAAATAAACAAACAAATGAACCCAAACTCTTTGGTATATTAGTAAATATTGACTGAAAGAGTAACTGTGATTTTGAAATTACACAAGGTCAAAGAGGATAAATTTTTAAAGTTGGGCGGGTTTTTATTTAGTGGGATGGTTTCATTATAATCACTGACTTATGGACTTCTTTTTCTATTGCTTACTGATGAACTATACTAGAGAAAAGAGGAGACATACCCAGGGAAATTGTCTTTTGAATAGCTCTGAAATCGAGGCATCAAGGCATTAAATGGAACAAAACTTTGCTTTGTTTTTTCCTTCCAATTCTCTACTCTCTGGTACTTGCCTGGGTGAAGTGTCGATTCCTATTATCAAGAAAAAATTCATTGTGTTAAAGGGAGACATACCTACATAGAAATGCTTCCATTTCAAAAACCCTCAACTCTCCTTTTCCTATTTATAGATCAGGTATGGTTCAGCCATTTCAAGATATACAAATAGGTTTATATGGATAGAAAACCAAGCTATAGATGTGAGTCAGTCATGCTGGATGTATAGGTTGTAGTAATAAATCTAGGTTGAGTAGAGAACCAAGACAACTTTTGCAGTCACTATGCCCATGGAAGTAAACATCCAATCAGAGATTAGGATCCTTGGTCCAAGGATGTCGCTCAGTGATGATGTACTTGCCTAGTGAGTCCCTGGGTTCCATCCCCACCCACTTCATGAGAGAAAGAGAGAAAGACAAGGAGAGGGAGGGAGAGAGTGAGAGAAAGAGATTGCGATCCTTTACTAAACATTAGACTTAAAATCCAATCTCACAAAAGGATAGAAACATTGGAACCTGTTTTTTAACTGATAGGATAATATGATGTATGTATGTGTATATATATATATATAAAAATGTACTTTGACCTCATGTATCCCAGCACTAAAATCCTTTGTTGGGACTGTTTTCTCAGTGAACTGTTTTTGCTCTTCCCAATATACACACACTTCTGCAAAGCTAATGCCAAACTTTTCATGCAGTCACACGGATCATCATAAAATCCCAGCATTTTACCTTGTTGGCTGGCTTAAACCTCATTGCTGTTCTGGCTCCAAGAGTATATCCTTTTGTACTGGTTGGAATCTTGGTGAGGTTGTATGCCAAGCCATAGGACTTCAAGTAGTAACATATGAATAAAAAGAGAGAATGAGTAAAGAAAAACATCAATACCACAGTGAGCAGCCTTCATCTGAACTACTCTGTAAGACATTGCTCTTTCTCTCTTGACTCCTTCAAGGTCAATACCACACAATAATCACATAAATAATACATGTAATTTTGCAAGGGGTTGTGTCATAATTTAGATGTGAGATGTCCCCCAAAAGCTCATGTATGAGACAATGCAGGAAAGTTGAGAGGTGAAATGATTTTGTTCCAAGAGCCTTGAGCTAATCAGCGCTTAAATTCCCCTCCCCAGCATAGAGATTAACTTGGTGATAACTCTAGGCATATAGGGTGTGCCTAGAGAACGTTGGTCCCTGGGGTTGCTTTGGGTTTATGTTATGTTCTTATGAGCAGAGCTTTTCTCTGCTTCCTGACCCTCATGTTCTGAGCGGCTTGCTTCCACCAGATGGTCTGCCTCCCCTCAGGCTCCAAGGAATGAAGCTGAGACCTCTGAAACCCATGACCCCAAAATAAACTTTTCCTCCTTAAAATTGTTCTTACCAGGTCTTTTGGTAGCAGCAAGGAAAAAGCTGATTAAAAGAGGGATGTGGTTGGACAGGTAGAATAAATGACATCTTTGTGCATTCTAATGAATTCCATCCTCTGAATCTCATAGGTCTGAACTTGTTCCAGTTGCACCTGGCAGCCTGAAGGTAGGGCCAGTGGGAAGGAACTGGCCTTGGCTCAGAGCCCTTGAGGTGGGGATGGAGTGGGACCATATGGAGACAAGGTTGCTTGCCTTGGTGGAACCTGGTCCTTTACTCTCTGTATTGGCTGGGACAGCTGGTTGCCCACTGGGCACTTTCTCATGCTCTGACCCAGAAGATCACAAAGCCTAGCGTTTGTTTTCCAGGGGACTTGGGTCTCCCTTCCACATCCAGGAAACAGATCCTTGTAAGGGAAAGTGAATACTCACATCTGTCATGTAACTTCCAGGACCTGTGTGAGGAAATCCCCTAAGAGGGAGAAAGTTGTTCCCCATCCGGTTTGAGGGATAGAAGTCAGGAAAGAGCCTCCTGGGTTGGCATGATCCAAAGGAGTTTTTATTGGGCCTCGCTGAAAATCAAGAAAGACAAACTCCAGGTTAGGGAAGGCACTGGATCTTTGCAAGCTGTTGGAGGAGAGGAGAGTCTAGACAGTAGAACAGAGGCCTGGGCCCCAAGGAGTTCTCACAAAAAACAGACCAAACTCCCCCTAGGGGCCAACTGCACTTCCTTCCCCTCCAGCCTTCCCAGCCTCACCAGCCTTTTCCTTCCCTGTGCTCTGGACTCCTCTGCATGCCTCCTCACCAGCTCTGCTGCAGCACATCTCTCACAGCTCCTGTAGCTCTGTGTACTGAGTAGTCAAGGGAACCAAGGCACTAGCCTGGCCCCAGCTGGGGAACTCAGGAGGGGGTGCAGGATCCTGGCTGCCAGCAAGTGGCAGTGCTGAGCAGGAGGTGAGAGTCCACACTTCCAGACAGAACCCAGAGGGCAGTGAGTCCAGCAGCTGGGCCAGGGGTAGGAGGTCTGTTAGACGCCCAGCTGGAGGGGCTGAGTGGGCAAGGGGGGTGGCAAAGGGCTTTGGAAACTGTCAGGAGGAATGCACTGCTGAAGTGGTAGAGATGGGGTTCAGTCTGAACTTCAAGGATGGAAGGAAGTTCGTGGTTTGAAGTTCTCTAAATTGGGCAAGGGCGTGCCAGGGGGAGTTGAGCTGAGATCTAGTTCCTTGCCAGGTTCCTCTTTGGCCCGTTTTTCTATTTTTTCAGCCCCTTCCAATCAGGTTGCCCCTCCTACCTTCCTGGGGGGATGGAGAAGGAGGTTGGGGATCCTGTGAAGTGAGGTGGGGTGGAGAAGATGGAGACCAGCATGAGCCTTTTTTTAAAAAGACTGGTGGCTCTGAGTGGAACAGTTAGAGTTCAGTGGAATCATAGAAATGCTTAATATTTTTAAAAAATTCTTGGGCATTCCTTTAATTTGAAACCCCCTTTTGCTTATCTCTAAATTGGGACTGATATTACCTTTTTGTAGGGATACTGAAAGGATTAAGGTGATAGAATCAAAACAATGCATTGCCTGGTACTTTGTAGTTGATCACACAAGAGGTGGTCATTACTGAAGATAATGTCCATCTAGCTTATGAGCACACCATCCATCCTAACCCATGAAAAAACATCAGTCTGTTTGTTGTTGACTTCTTTACCTTGTCTTGGATATTAACACTAACTTGTTTTAGTGGATTTTAAGTTGGCCTTAGGAGTTATCCAGGTGTGGGAGGTAACAGGAGACATAATGTAACCGGTTCATACTGCCCTTTGGCCCCTTAAGGATGACCTGGGATACACACACTCTCTGGGTTAGCAGTATCTTCATTAATTTATAATCTATAAAATTCTGAATTTTATAGATCTCATAAAGGTTCCCCCACAAAGTGATACCTAAAATGTATTTTGGAAAATTGTGGAAGCACTAATTTATAGTTTGCATTTAAAATATTTTTTTATGTTTTAAATAGACACATAATAATTCTGCATATTTATGGATTACCATGTGATGTTTCAGTATATTTTTACATAGTGTAATATGCAAATCAGAATAAGCATATGTTTGGCCTCAAACATTTATCATCTCTTTGTAATTAGAACAGTCAAAATCCTTTCTTTCAACCATGATATCCACCTTTAATCTCAGCAGTGGGAGGCTGAAGCAGGAAGACTGTAAGTTCAAAGCCAACTTTAGCAACTTAGTGAGGTCCTAAATAACTTAACAAGATCCTATATCTCTGGGTATGTGGCTCAGTGGTTAAGTGCTCCTGTGTTCAATCCCTGGTTTAAAAAAAAAAATCATTTCTTCCAGTTGGAGAAAGCATTTTTGTTTAAGAATTATCAAGGTCAGGGAGGCTAAAATCCTGCAATGCACTGTCTAGTTATATATAAGAATTGTTTCATATACCATATAACATTTAAAATGTCCTGCTGGTCTCTACAAAACCTTTTGGAAGTACTTATATATATTAGTACACAATTTTTTTCAAAGATAATATAGAGAGACCAGTAATATAGAAAATTGTAAGGAGGAGCCAAACTTAAAAGAAATAAAGATATAATCTCAAAGTTGCTGTTTAGTTTACTCCAAGCATTCTGCTCTCAAATTATGACTATGGCAATACCAATGGTAAATAGAATGTAAAGAGATGTTTAAATTAATTTTATAATTTTCACTTTCATTAATATTTTAGGTAATATTAACATTTCTAGGTTCTCAGTGTTTTTTAAAAATAGTGTTTTCATTATTAATGATAGGAGACATCTCATAAAGTATGCTGAAGATATATATGGCAACCAGTTTCTACACTGATAGACTGATCTACTTCAGACTAATCTCCTAGCCTAGAAAACCTGGGTAGAAAAGCTGGAAATATAAATAAACATGTTTCAAGTTATCAGAGATATTAAGGAAGAAAAAAAAATGCAGGGCCTAAATCAAAAACCATATCAAACTTCATTGAGGGGTGAGTCCAACAGTTGGTTATTGTTCTCTTTGTCATTTGCTAATTAAAAAGCTGGCTGAGAAGTAGAGTATTTGAGCAGAGCTTTGGACAGATGATTTGAGAACTGGGGAAAAAATTAGGCTGGCTATGAAGAGGGGGAGATTGGAAAACACCTTTAACTCTAAAGAGATAAACCCTGGAAATGAGGGTAAACAAGAAATAGATGAGCTCTCAAAAGCCTCTGAAATCCAGCTTTGAATTAACTCAATTCCTAATTGCACTAAAATAATTTGCTTCTCCCCTTCTTGCATGCAGGAGACAGAAGTAAATCATCTTTGAAAATAATAACATTGACACCCTGAACTGATATTTTTCCAGGCAGAATATTTGACATTCAATATAAAATAACTGCTCATAGTAAAATAAATCAGTAAGAGTAGTAGAAATAGACTCCAAGGAAATTCAAATTCCATTAAATGTGGAATTTAAAATAAACCATGCTTGGCTTGAGATTTTGGAGACAGCAACAGGACTAGTCGCATGGGAAACATTTGGAAGCAAAAGAAAACAAGGAAATGTGTGACCATGAAGTAAATCACAGCTTCTGGGGTAAGAGGAAGTCTGAGGTATCAGGAAAGAGAATTTCCTCATTAATTTCCTATTCATGTTGTCAATATGGGCTCACCTACATCCAGATTCATGCCAAATTTACCAATTGTTCAATACAGCCAATCTGAGCACAGTACAAGGACGGATTGTCTATGCACTTGTTTGTCCCCTGTATAACCCACTGAGTAATGACAAAATTGAGAAGTTAATGCAGAATTTTAGGTTTTGCTAAGGAATATCAAGGATCCAATGTTTGCATGATAAGTATTCACAAAGTAACTTTGTGGTGACTACTTAGTACTGAGGAATACAGAAGACAAAGTTCTATTTTGTGGCCGATTTTGATAAGACCTTACGGTTAAGCAGGTTCCATCAGGCACATTTCTAATTATAGCTGGAGCATCAAGAAAATGCCAGATGTTTTATGGAGACTGTCATCGTTTTATGAGACTGCCTACTGCTTTCTTCATTTGAATATTTCTGAGGCCAGCATAAGAATTATTATTCCAGGGAATCACTTGCTTTGTTGCAGAAGTCTAAGAATAAGAATGTGAATAAGTAGATGTAAATTTTGGTACAATATTTTTTCTTTTTTTTTAATATATATTTTTTAGTTCTTGGGGGACACAACATCTTTGTTTGTATGTGGTGCTGAACATCGAAACCAGGCCGCATGCAGGCCAGGCGAGCGTGATACTGCTTGAGCCACATCCCCAGCCCTTGGTATAATATTTTCAATAGATTGTCTCATTAAAAAATGTATTGAGGGGCTGGGATTGTGGCTCAGCGGTAGAGCGCTCGCTTAGCTCGGGTGGGAGCCGGGTTCCATCCTCAGCACCACATGAAAATAAAGGCATTGTGTTGTATCCATCTACACCTAAAAATATTTTTTAAAAATTTATTGAGTTAAACAATAATCAGTCCAGCCCAGAGTACAACAAAAATGATTATATGATATATAGTCAAGAAATTAAATGACAAGAGGAGAATTTTAGAAGCAACAAGAAAGGAAAAGGCTGTAGAAATAAAAAAAAATTACCATCAATGAAAGAAAGTAGGAATTCAATGCATGAGTTTAATAGCAGATTAGAAACACTGAACAAACGAATGAATGAAATGGAAAATGGGTCAGAAGAAAATATCTACACTTAAGCTTGGAGAAGCAAAAGGGTACAAAATACATACAATATTGTAAGAGATAGTACAATGATAGTACAATGAGTAACAATGAAATGTTTGGATACATTTTTATTTGGAGTTCCATAAGCGATGGAGACAGTGTGGTAGATGCAAGAGTTGAAGAGATAATAGCAGATAATGACATTGAACGAATTTCAGCAAATATAGACCTTTACGAAGGTAAAAATAAATACATGATGAAAAAATAATTAAAACCAAAAGTCAAGTGTGGACTATTAATTGAGCAGTCCCAGCTACTCAAGAGGCTGAGGCAGAAACTGATGAAAAAATTGAACCAAATGTTGCAACCTCAAGTAAAACAAATAAAAAGCAAACCGCAAGGTCATATCATAGTACAGCCAAAAAAACCACAAAGAGAAAACTTTGAGGGCTGGGGTTGTGACTCAGTGGTAGAGCACTTGCTGAGCATGTGCTGGACACTGTTCAAGTCTCAGCACCAATAAAAAAAAATAGAGATATGGTGTCCATCTACAGCTAATATATATATATATATATATATATATATATATATATATATATATATATATATATACCTTGAAAGCAGATACAAAAGCTATGTTACTTTCAAAGAAGCAAAAGTAAGCCTAATAACTGACTTTTTTGGACAGGAACAACAGAATCTAGGAGACAATGGAATAGTGACTTTAAGTGCTGAAATAAACAAAGAATGGAATACACTAGTATAACTCCACATCACGCACAACCACAATAATGGGAAATTATACTCCATAAATATATGACAAAATACATACTACTGTCATGTGTAACTGAAAATAATGATTTTTTTAAAAAAAGAATGGAATACAAATTCCATAAGAAAATTAATAAAAAGTGAATGTAGGGCTGGGGTTGTAGCTCAGAGGTAGAGTATTTGCCTTGCATGTGTGAGGCTGGGTTCGATTCTCAGCACCACATTAAAAAAATAAATAGATAAAACGAAGGTATTATGTTCATCCTCAACCAAAAGGAAAAAAAGTGAACGTATGTCTACTAGTAGCAGACAAAATAAAGCAAGAGGCATTGATAAAGATAAAAAGATATTTTTAAGTTAATGAAAAGTCAACACCCCTAGAACCTGTAACATTTGAAAATGTCTATGCATCCGTCTCACAACATACCCTCAGAATCTATAAAGAAAAATTGACGGAATACAATGAAAATGAGATCATTCTACACTCATAACAGAGGATTTGAATACACTACTCTCAGTAATTGATAATGTGAGCAGACAGAAACTATCAGTAAGTACGTGAAAGGTTTGATCAACACTACTGCCAAACTTGACAGAATTGACACTGCTTTTTTTTTTTTTTTAAATCAAGTATGTTTTAATAAGACTTTATAGAATAACACAAATTGAGAAACACAGGACTTGGGCACAAGGTCAATAAGGATAACAATTATTATTATTTTTTTAAAGTAGCTTTTGTGGAGACAGCAGAGCAAAGGTAAAAGGTACTTAGTGCTTTAAAGATGTATTAGGAATCAGAACAGAAACATGTACATTATTTTTAGGCAAATAATAAATGATCGGATATTTAGTTAGGACATCGGAGCAATATAGCCTTTACTAATCATGAAATTCACATGCAACTGAACTTATATTTCCAGAAAAAGGCAAATGTCAATCAACAAAAACTTTGTATAGAAAGACAGAGGCCAGCTAGCATGAGAGTGGTCCATGCAGATGGGGCTAATTCTGGAGTCCTGGAAACTGCAAGGTGCTCTTCCATCACGCAGCTCTCACAACCAGAGATAAAGGCCTGAGGAAAGCAGCGCAGCTGGCCGTGCCAGCATTTGCACAGGGAACACTTCTTGGGCAGCCAAGCGCCATGAGACACGGATCCGCAGTTCTCTTTTCGCACAACATGCTCACAATTCCGTCCATAGAAGGAAGCGGGGTAGGCACAAAAGGACCCCAGGATGCAGGTACCCCCATTCAGACAGCAAGTTTTGTTTAGCTCCTTACTGTCCTGTATTCCTATGGATGGCACAAACTGGAAAGACCGGGAACGAACTGCAGGTTTCTCCTGGGACAGAATGCTTCCATCTCTAAAGCCTGGGTCTCCCAGAGATGCATGTGCAAATTCATGGTGGCCCAACCCAGCAACTAATCCCAGTTCAAACATGTTGGAAATGGCCACAATGAAAATCACCCTGGAAGAGAAGTGCTCCATCTTCCTGCAGTCCACAGCTCTTAAAAATTTAGGGGGAAGGGGATGTAAGCAGTGGCTTTAACTCATAAAGTCATTGCCAAAATACTTAAAGGACAAACATTAATTTTCAGAAGTGAAAAATGACAATTTAAAAAGTATCCTGGATGAAAAAGAAGCCTGCCCCAGGTCTTAGGAGAAGCAGGAGCCAGGATGTCCTGGAAGCTGGGGTATTCTAGTGAATACAATCTAATGAATGTTTTGACCTTGAGCAAGGAACTTCCCAACACTGCTTTGATAACTGAAGAATGCATATTATTTTTAAGTCCTTGGAAACATTTATCAAAACTGCCCATGGGCTGGGTTACAAAGATTTAACAAATTTCAGTAAGTATAGACCTTCATGAAGGTGAAGATAAATATATAATGACAAAAAAAATCATTAAAATCAAGAGTCAAGTGTGGACTATTACTTGAGTAGTCCCAGCTACTCAAGAGGCAGAGGCAGGAGGATCACTTGACTTTAGGAGTTTGAGGCCAACCTGGGAAACATAGTGAGATCCCCAACTCAAAGAAGGTAAACAAACAAACAAATCCCAAAGTTAGTTCTATAAGAACACAAATAGATGGGAACTGAAATGGAGCCAACAAGGTTATAGGTAGTTATGAATATGTCATAATGAGCCCCACTATTATGTATAACTATGATATATGGATAAAAGCATTTTAAAAAATAACACAAGTAGAATTGATAAATCATTGGAAATAACTTTTAGGGAGAAAATAAGAGAAAGCACAAAATTCCAATATAAGAAAGGACAAGGGAGACATTTTTACTGATTTTATAAACATTAAAAATTGACATTTTTAAATCAATGGAAATGATAAAATATTTAACAATTTTAAAAACAGATAAAATTGATATATTTTCAGGAAATTATCATGTCCAAGCTAAGAAATAGAATTTATGACTTAAGACTTTCTCACAAAGAAAATCATAAAATTAAAGGGCCTTGCCGGATTTCTTATTTAACTGACTTTTTTGGACAGGAACAACAGAATCCAGGAGACAATGGAATAGTGTCTTTAAGTGCTGAGATAAACAAAGAATGGAATACACTAGTGTAACTCCACATCATGCACAACCACAAGAATAGGAAGTTATACTCCAAAAATATATAATATGTTAAAATACATACTACTGTCATGTGTAACTGAAAAGAACATTTAAAAAAAAAAGAATGGAATACAAATTCCATAAGTACAAACTAGTAAATAAATAGAGATGCCATAACACTTTATTATGTAAGACTAGAAAAATTAGGGATATTACAAGAAACAAGAATCTGTCTTATGATATAAAGGGAAAAAAATCCTAAACAAAATTTAGCAAACTAAATACAGGTTGTAATTTCAAGATGAAGTTGTATTTATCGCAGGAATAGAAGGTTGATATAACGTTTGACAATAAAATTAATATGATTTCCTGTACCAACAAAGATAAAAGGGATTATCTCAGTGGATTAAAAAAGCCTACAATATCCACTCATAATTTTAAAAATGCATCTCTTAGTGAACTAGGAATAACTTCCTGCCCCTAATAAATATTATCTATGAAAAACTTATGCAGAATACGCTTAATGATGAAAAGCGGAAAAAATTTCTGAGATTGAAGTCAAGAGAAGGATGGCCACTATCACCATAAAATAATCCGTTGAATAAAACAGGAATAAACAAGTCCATGCTAATATTTAAAAAAAAAAAAAGAGGGAAATTACATACAGAGCTAAGAACTAAGAAATAGAATTAGCGAATCACTTGGCAGCTAACACACTGGTTGTTGGGACAAAAAAGAAGTTACGCAGAGCTACCAAGGTAGCTGAGTAGGGATGTAATGAGGGACAATACTGTGTCATTGGTGTAATATAGGGACATGTTCTGTGATAGCTTTTTTGATGTGTTGAGCTAGCTAGGCTGATTATTCAAACACTGATCCAGGTCTTACTGTGAAGAGATTTCTGTGTACATAATGTAAGTCCTTCGTTACTTGACTTTAAGGATATTACTTTGTATACAGTCTGGATGGCATGATTTAAACAATAGGAAGGCTTTCAAAGTAGTGCTGAAGAGACAGCAGAGGTGGGGAAGAACAGGTTCCACCCTTGACTACAATTTCAGCCTGTGGAGGGACTCAGCCTACCCTTGGTCTTCCCTTTCTGGTTCCCTGCCTGGATTTTGGATTGATTCAAACAGGCCCCACAATCTGATCCTTCTACTGATAGTTCTTTTAGAAAGGAAAAGAAAGGCTGAGAATATATTTTGTATCTGTTATGGTGTGGATGTGAGGTGTCCCCCAAAAGCTCACGTGAGACAATGCAAGAAGGTTCAGAGGAGAAATGATTGGGTTGTGAGAGTCTTAACCCAGTCAGTGAATTAATCCCCTACTAGGGATTAACTGAGTAGTAACTAAGTGACAGAGTGATTGTGGTTGGAGGAGGTGGGAATTAGGGTGTGGCTTTGGGGTATTTGTTTGTATGTGGCAAGAGGAGACCCCTCCCTCCCTCCCTCTCTCTCTCTCTCCCTCCCTCCCTCCCTCCCCTTTCTGACCCTCATGTGAACTGCTTCTCTCTGCCATAGGCTTCTGCCATGATGTTCTACCTCACCTTGAGCCCTGAAGAATGGACCTGGCTGTCTGTGGACTGAGACCTCTGAAACTGTAAGCTTCCCAATAAACTTTTCCTCCTCTACAATTGCTCTAGTCGGATCTTTTAGTCATTGCAGAGAAAAAGCTGATTGAAACAGTATTAAAGGATTTGGATGGAACATGATAATAGAAAATGGCATGACTCCTGGGTGGCATCCAGGATGAGACAGGAAACCCCCACTATTGGCATTTGTAACAGAGCGATTAATGGCACAATCCTATTGATGCTGAATTTCACTTGGTAGGGTTCTGTGGGTACAATGCAGGAGAGTGTCACAGAGGGCGACATTGAAGTTGTTAGGAAAACTGAGGCAACATGTCAGAAAAAGTACATAAAAAGGAAGAGAGAAATAGTGTTCAAAGCAATGTTTTTCAATAGAGGAATTTGGGTGAAGAGGATAAGAATTTTCTTTTTATTCTTTTTACCACTTTTCCTTGGGCTTGAAACTGTTTCAGAATGGTAATTTGGATGAGGTTAGAACCTTCACAATCCACTTTCCAAAAGCCCCACCTCTAAACATTGCCGCACTGGGGACAAAGCCTTCAACACATGAGCCTTTGGGGAATATTCCAGATCCAAACCATAGCAATGGAATTGTAAATCAATCAATGTGCTCACTTTGGAAATCTTTCGGGCAGTCTTTATTAGAGCTGAACATAAACATCTCTGTGACCTACTAATTTCTACCCTTGGTATTTCCTCAGCAGGAAAGCATACACTGTGTCCCAAAAGAGATGTACAAGAATATTAAAAGGAACATTAATCAAAATATCCCTTAATTAAAAACAAAAATGCCTGTAAACAACAGAATGGAAAAAACAATCTGTGGACTACTTATATAAATGGCTATTTTATAGCAATGAACTTGAACAAAATCCTGCACAGGCGGTAGTATAATCTCACAATGTTGTATGGAGTAATTCAGACATGGACGTCTACACACTGCATAAATCAATTTATATAAAATTTAAAGATATATTTATAATAATCTATGGATTAGAAAGCAACATGGGGAGACATTTGGTGGAGCAGGCTGATAATAAATACGAATAGGACTCTTTTGCCTGGAATATTTCACCAATGTGTTCAGTTATGATTTAGACTCTTTTGGTATATATACATTATAAAACAATAATTTATTTTTTAAAATTTGGCAGGCCTAGCCAATTCACAGTTTCCTCAAGAACAATAAGTTCACATCCCTCCTCTCCTTTTTGACTTCAGTGGTTTATGATTTGTCTAGGTATGGTCCCTGTTTCTGCTAAAGCTTCAGTTAAAGCTGTTGGCTTTTTTCCTGTTATCAGAAACCAGTAAGTTGAAGGGTTCTTGTTCTTTAACTCTAGCTTTTGTTTTGGTGTCCGCTGAAAACTAGGCTCTTCTATTTCCTTGAACAGCTTGTGTGAAATGACTTTGGATCTTCTTAATTGTAGACACGGTCATTGTGCAGTATGTCGGGCAGCAGCCTGATGACTTCACTGTTCTCCACAGTTGGTATGTCTGGGCATTGATAAGCTGAAACACATAGTATCTTCTGAGTGTTTCTCCTCTATATTACCATCATGGCATCCCATTGAGTTGTGTGTGAAATTATGCGAGGTAGGTTACATTCTGTATGAAGTCAATTATAGATTAACAGAGGCTGTATTATACCATATATTTTTTCCCCTTAAAACAGGCCTTGGATCTGAGTAAGGCTGAGAACACCTGGTCCAGGGAATACAAACCCTGGATAGGTGGGTCTGGACAAGGGAGACAGAGGGAAGAAAAATCGACTTGCTCAATCTAACCTTCCAGACCTTCTTACATCCCAGACTCTCCCACCTAGGGTTAGAATGAACTTCTTTGAAGCCCCTTGAACTGAGAACTACTAAGTTGTCTGTTGTTTACTAGCTGTCTGATCTCTTGAAAGTTACTTAAGCTACCTAAGCCTTGGTTTGTCTATAAAATGGCACCACTCATTTCTTTCTTCCTCTGGCTGCCTTGAGAATTGAGGAGTTAACTCAGGGCCAAAGCTGGCACAGCAGATGACTGACTATAACTGTCACTTAACCAATGTTAATGCACTTCCCGTCTTCCACCCCTGGCCAGGCCTGCAACACCTCTAAGGGTCTCTTCATTCAAATAATAATAATAATAATAAAAACATGCTTCCTCCTGTCCCTACCCGGACCAGGCTCCTTGGGGAATCCTGCATATGTGCCACCTCTTTCCAATTAGACCCCGATACTGAAGGGATGAATTTTCATAAATGTACTAGACAAAAATGAGATTACCATGACCAAATTTCCAACCGAATGGCGGGCTGGCCTGTAGCAGGGATTTGAATATCACATTCCCAGGTAGCTCCTCTAACAGAGAATTTGTTGATTTCCGAGGTCTGGACAAGAAAAGTTCATCTGGGAGATTTTCAAGAAGTGTGGCTCTCTCATACTCTATCTCCATGAGTTCTCACCCTCCTGGGTGGACTTTAACCATGAAAATGAGTGTGTATCAGACTGGCTGCTCCTAGCCCCACCCTGGAAGTTCCCCTTCCAGGCATTGTGACATGGCTTTCTACAAGGCAGCCCTGTGGTATAAAGGGAGCTGGAAAGGCAAGTTACTATCTCTGTAAAATCTTGTTTCTTTACTCTGTAGAAGAGGGACAATATTCACCATGTAGGAGATGGCCTATTAAGTACCTTGTCCATGGCTTGGAACACTCAGCTGGCTAATTCCTAACTACCTTCAAACAGTCATTCCTGTAGTTGTTCAGTAAGTACTTATTAAACTCTCAATAATGTGCCAGGCACTACTGTGGGACATTGCATTAGACAGTGGGAATCCACCGGTGAACAGCCATTCTTGTCCTTGTGGAGCTTAATTTTGGTAGGAGATATAGACAGACAGACACAGACACACACACAGACACACACACACACACGGTATGTCAGGTAGTGACAAGTGTTCAGAAGGACAAAGTAAGCACAGCAGGGAGAGAACAATAAAGGGCATTTCAGTCTTAGGTTGAGAAACCAGCAAAATCCTCACTGAGAAGGTAACTTCAAGGGAGATTTGAAAGAAGTTTGAGAGAGAGTCAAATGAAAACCTGAGGAAAGAGTGTTCTAGCTTGTGCAAAGGCCCTGAGGTGGTAAGTTAACTGGAATACTTAAGAAACAGTAAAGAAGTGACTCAGTTGAAATAACGTGAGAGAGAATTGCAGGGGATGATGTCAGATCCGTCATGATGACTAGATTATACTCATCTTCTTCTTGCACACAGTAGATTTACACAGAGTCATTTGTTTAAACCAGAATTGTTTTGTAAAATAGGAGGAAAATAAGGGGATTTAGTTTTCAGTCCTCATTCTATAAATTGTGGGGGAATGATGTTACTAGGAAAGGTGTTCATGTGGAAGCACATGGCTGCTATGTTATTTAAAGATGCTCCTCCAAGGCAACAGCTGCGTTCCTGTCCTGGTTCACAAGGTCACAGCCCCCAAGTCCTCTGAACCCTCTCAGTGCTATTTGGCTTATTATCGACCTAAACAGGAAATTCCTTCTAAAATGGCTTGCACAAATTCCTATGCTCTATTTTCTGACAAATTTCACTTTTTGAATAGAAATGTCATTCTTTTAATACAATACACACTCTTACCCATTTTCCCCTTCACCTGCTCTGTGTCTTTTGATTTCCAAGGCTTGTTGCATAAGCCTCAGGACTAATCCATCCGCTAGTCACCACGAGAGCTATATTCCATATTCCAGCCCCCGCTCACTAATGATGAATGAAGATCATGTCACCACTGTCCCTACTGTCACCTCCCAGTGGCTTCCCAGCTTACTGACAACAAAGCCACGCTCCTAACCGTGTTCCGAGACCTTGCATGATTTGATTCCTGCCAGTTTCCTCCCTGTGCATGCACACTATCTCACGGCCACTCCGTCTTCTTTTATCTCAGATGCCAAGGACTCTGCCCTTGCTGGTCCTCTGCCTGAAAAGCACTTTTCCCAGATCTCAAAATGGGGGGCTCTCCTTGCTGGGCAAGGTCATCTCATACAGGTCCTCCCTAAAGGTCCGTCTGTGACCTCCTGAACCAAAGTAGTGTCTTCCCCTGGGCACTTTCCGGCAGTTTTATCTAACTGGTTTCCCTGTTTAATTTGTGTCTAGCACTGCCACTAGCAAAATCTAATTCCCATGGAAGGGGAGTTTTTATCTATTCTACCCCTGTGGCTTCAATGCCTAGAAGGATACCTGGCTCATAATAAAAAGGGCTGTGAGTTCATACTGTTGTTCCAAGATGCTCCTCCAAGGCAACAGCTGCATTCCTGTCCTTTGTTCACCAGGCCACAGCCCCCATGTCCTCTGGACACTCTCAGTGCTATCTGGCTTATTAGTGATGTGTGTGTGTGTGTGTGTGTGTCTGTCTGTCTGTCTGTCTGTCTGTCTATATCTCCTACCAAAATTAAGCTCCACAAGGACAAGAATGGCTGTTCACCGGTGGATTCCCACTGTCTAATGCAATGTCCCACAGTAGTGCCTGGCACATTATTAAGAGTTTAATAAGTACTTATTGAACGACTACAGGAATGACTGTTTGAAGGTAGTTAGGAATTAGCCAGCTGAGTGTTCCAAGCCATGGACAAGGTACTTAATAGGCCATCTCCTACATGGTGAATATTGTTCCTCAGCTATAGAGTAAAGAAACAAGATTTTACAGGGATAAATAACTTGCCTTTCCAGCTCCCTTTATACCACAGGGCTGCCTTGTAGAAAGCCATGTCACAATGCCTAGAAGGGGAACTTCCAGGGTGGGGCTGTTGCCTAGCAGCCAGTCTGATACACACACATTTTCTTGGTTAAAGTCCACCCAGGAGAGTGTGAATTCATGGAGATAGAGTATGACAGAGTCACGCTTCATGAAAATCTCCCAGATGATTTTTTCTTTTCCAGACCTCGGAAATCAACAAATTTTAAGTTAGAGGAGCTACCTGGGAGTGTGATATTCAAATCCCTGCTACAGGCCAGCCCGCCATTCGGTTGGAAATTTGGTCATGGTAATCTCATTTTTGTCTAGTACATTTATGAAAATTCATCCCTTCAGTATTGGGGTCTAATTGGAAAGAGGTGGCACATACGCAGGATTCCCCAAGGAGCCTGGTCCGGGTAGGGACAGGAGGAAGCATGTTTTTATTATTATTATTATTATTTGAATGAAGAGACCCTTAGAGGTGTTGCAGGCCTGGCACAGGGGTGGAAGACAGGAAGTGCATTGACATTGGTTAAGTGACAGTTATAGTCAGTCATCTGTTGTGCCAGCTTTGGCCCTGAGTTAACTCCTCAATTCTCAAGGCAGCCAGAGGAAGAAAGAAATGAGTGGTGCCATTTTATAGACAAACCAAGGCTTAGGTAGCTTAAGTAACTTTCAAGAGATCAGACAGCTAGTAAACAACAGACAACTTAGTAGTACTCAGTTCAAGGGGCTTCAAAGAAGTTCATTCTAACCCCAGGTGGGAGAGTCTGGGATGTAAGAAGGTCTGGAAGGTTAGATTGAGCAAGTCGATTTTTCTTCCCTCTGTCTCCCTTGTCCAGACCCACCTATCCAGGGTTTGTATTCCCTGGACCAGGTGTTCTCAGCCTTACTCAGATCCAAGGCCTGTTTTAAGGGGGAAAAAATATGGTATAATACAGCCTCTGTTAATCTATAATTGACTTCATACAGAATGTAACCTACCTCACATAATTTCACACACAACTCAATGGGATGCCATGATGGTAATATAGAGGAGAGAAACTCAGAAGGTACTATGTGTTTCAGCTTATCAATGCCCAGACATGCCAACTGTGGAGGACAGTGAAGTCGTCAGGCACTGCCCGACATACTGCACAATGACTATGTCTACAATTAAGAAGATCCAAAGTCATTTCACACACACTCTTCAAGGAGAAATAGAAGAAATAGAAGAGCCTAGTTTTCAGCGGACTCCAAAACAAAAGCTAGAGTCAAAGAACAAGAACCCTTCGACTTACTGGTTTCTGATAACAGAAAAAAAGCCAACAGCTTTAACTGAAGCTTTAGCAGAAACAGGGACAGTACCTAGACAAATCATAAACCACTGAAGTCAAAAAGGAGAGGAGGGATGTGAACTTATTGTTCTTGAGGAAACTGTGAATTGGCTAGGCCTGCCAAATTTTAAAAAATGAATTATTTTATTGTTTTATAATATATATCAAAAGAGTCTAAATCATAACTGAACACATTGGTGAAATATTCCAGGCAAAAAGTCCTATTCGTATTCATTATCAGCCTGCTCCACCAAATGTCTCCCTATGATGCTTTCTAATTCATAGATTATTTTTAATATATCTTTAAATTTTTTATAAATTGATTTATGCAGTGTGTAGACGTCCATGTCTGAATTACTCCATACAACATTGTGAGATTATATTACTGCCTGTGCAGGATTTTGTTCAAGTTCATTGCTATAAAATAGTTATTTATATAAGTAGTCCACAATTTGTTCTTTCCATTCTATTGTTTATAGGCATTTTTGTTTCCAATTTCTTCATCAATTTCTGCCTCAGCCTCTTGAGTAGCTGGGACTGCTCAAGTAATAGTCCACACTTGACACTTTATTTTTATGATTTTTTTCATCGTATATTTATTTTCACCTTCGTAAAGGTCTATATTTGCTGAAATTCATTCAATTTCATTATCTGCCATTATCTCTTCAACTCTTACATCTACCACACTCTCTGTCTCCATCCCTTATGGAATTCCAAATAAAAATGTATCCAAACTTTTCATTGTTACTCATCGTACTATCATTGTACTTACTATCTCTTACACTATTTTATGTATTTTTCTACCCTTTTGCTTCTCCAAGCATAAGTGTGGATACTTTCGTCGGATCCATTTTCCATTTTATTTATTCTTTTTTTAATTGATTTTACTTTTTAAATACATGAGAGCAGAATGCATTACAATTCTTATTACACATTAGAGCACAATTTTTCATAAGTATATTCACACCAATTCGTGTCTTCATATATGTACTTTGGATAATGATGTACATCACATTCCAACATCATTGCTAGCCCCCTCCCACCCCTCTGCCCTATCTAGAGTTCATCTATTCGTCCCATACTCCCTCTCCCTATCCCACTATGAATCAGCCTCTTTATATCAGAGAAAACATTTGGCATTTGATTTTTTGGGATTGGCTAACTTCACTTAGCATTCTCTTCTCCAACTCCATCCATTTACCTGCAAATGCCATGATTTTATTCTGTTTTATTGCTGAGTAATATTCCATTGTGTGTGTGTGTGTGTGTATATATATATGCCACATTTTTAAAATCCATTTATCTAGTGAAGGGCGTCTCGTTTGGTTCCACAGTTTAGCTATTGTGAATTGTGCTGCTATAAACATTGATGTGGCTGTGTCCCTGTAGATTTCTGTTTTTAAGTCCTTTAAAAGGAATAGCTGGGTCAAATGGAGGTTCCATTCCCAGTTTTCCAAGAAATCTCCATACTGCTTTCCATATTGGCTGCCCCAATCTGCAGTCCCACCAGCAATGTATGAGTATGCCTTTTTCCCTATATCCTCGCCAACACTAATGAACAATTGATAAATTTGGCATCAATCTGGATGTAGGTGGGCCCATCCATATTGACACATGAACAGGAAATTAATGAGGAATTTCTCTTTCCTTTTAATACAATGGAAAATTTATTGACTTTGTTTTTAGGGTCTGTTTATTTTCTTTTAGCCTCTTACCTCAGAAGCCATGCATTTACTTCATGGTCACACATTTCCTTGTTTTCTTTTGCTTCCAAATGTTTGCCATGCGACTAGTCCTGTTGCTGTCTCCAAAATCTCAAGCCAAGCATGATTATTTTAAATTCCACATTTAATGGAATTTGAATTTCCTTGGGGTCTATTTCTACTACTCTTACTGATTTATTTTAGTATGAGCAGTTATTTTATATTGAAAGTCAAATATTGTGCATGGAAAAATATCAGTTCAGGCTCTCAATGTTATTATCTTCAAAGATAATTTACTTCTGTCTCTTGCATGCAATAAGGGGAGAAGCGAATTATTTTAGTGCAATTGGGAATTGAGTTGATGCAAAGTTGGATTTCAGAGGCTTTTGAGAGCTCATCTATTTCTTTTTACTCTCATTTCCAGGGTTTATCTCTTTAGAGACCTAACTAGAATTCTAGGGTGTTTTCCAACCTCCCTGCTCTTCATAGCCAGCCTAATTTTTTCCCCAGTTCTCAAACCATCTGTCTAAAGCTCTGCTCAAATACTCTACTTCTCAGCCAGCTTTTTAATTAGCAAATGTCCAAAGAGAACTACACACCAACTGTTGGACTCACCCCTCGGTGGAGTTTGATCTGTTTTTTGTAAATCTCTGGGATTTAGTCCCTGCATTTTTTTTCTTCCTTAATATCTCTGATAACTTGAAACATATTTATTTATTATGTCCAGCATTTCTACCCAGGTTTTCTTGGCTAGGAGATTAATCTGAAGTAGATCAGTCTATCGATGTAGAAATTGGTTACCATATCTTCAGCACACTTTATGAGATGTCTCTTGACATCTCATACTAATGAAACGCTATTTTTAAAAAACACTTTTTCATCCAAATTCAAATTCAAACTGAGAACTTATAAATATTAAAATTACCTAAAATATTAATGAAAGTGATAAGTTATAAAATCAGTATCAACATCTCTTTACATTCTGTTTACCATTGGTATTGCCATAATCATAATTTGAGTAGCAGAATGCTTGGAGTAAACTGAACAATGACTTTGAGATTCTATCTTTATTCCTTTTAAGTTTGGCTCCTCCTAACAACTTTCTATATTACTGGGCTTTCTACATTACCTCTTGAAAAAAAATTCAGTACTAATAAATATAAGTACTTCCAGTTTTGTAGAAACCAGCAGGACATTTGAATGTTATATGGTACATGAAACAATTCATTATATATCTGGACAGTGCATTGCAGGATGTTTAGCCTTTGTGACCAGTTGACCAGAAGCATCACCTTAATAATTTTTAAACAAAAATGCTTTCCCCAACTGGAAGAAATGATTTTTTTTTGTACCAGGGATTGAACCCAGGAGCACTTAACCAATGAACCACATCCCCAGGGATATAGGGTCTTGTTAAGTTGCTTAGGGACTCACTAAGTTGTTGAGGCTGGCTTTGAACTCACAGTCTTCCTGCCTCAGCATCCCAAGCTTCTGGGATTAAAGGTGGGTGCCATGGTTGAAAGAAAGGATTTTGATTGTTCTAATTACAAAGAGATGATAAATGTTTGAGGCCAAAGATATGCTTACCCTGATTTGCATATTACACTTTGTAAACACATGCTCAAACATCACATAGTAATCCACAAATATGCAGAATTATTATGTGACTATTTAAAACATAAAAAATATTATAAATGCAAACCAAAAATAAGTGCTTCCACAACTTTCCAAAATATATTTTAGGCCCCAGTATCACTTTGGGGGGGAATCTTTATTAGATCTATAAAATTCAGAATTTTATAGATTATAAATTGATGAAGGGGCTGGGGTTGTGGCTCAGTGGTAGACAGCTCACCTACCATGTGTGAGGCCATGGGTTCAATCCTTAGCACCACATAAAAATAAATAAATAAAATAAAGGTATTGTGTCCATCTACAACTAAAAATCTTTTTAAAAAATAATTAATTAATGAAGATACTGCTAACCCAGAGTGTGTGTGGATCCGAGGTCATCCTTAAGGGGCCAAAGGTCAGTGTGAACTGGTTACATTATGTCTCCTATTACCTCCCACACCTGGATAACTCCTAAGGCCAACTTAAAATCCAGTGAAACAAGTTAGTGTTAATATCCAAGACAAAGTAAAGAAGTCAACACAAACAGACTGAGTTTTTTCTTGGGTTAGGATGGATGGTGTGCTCATAAGCTAGATGGACATTATCTTCAGTAATGACCACCTCTGTGTGATCAACTACAAAGTACCAGGCAATGCATTGTTTTGATCCTATCACCTTAATCCTTTCAGTATCCCTACAAAAAGGTAATATCAGTCCCAATTTAGAGATAAGCAAAAGGGGGGGTTCAAATTAAAGGAATGCCCAGGAGTTTTTAAAAATATTAAGCATTTCTATGATTCCACTGCACTCTAAACATTCCACTCAGAGCCACCAGTCTTTTAAATAAGGCTCATGCTGGTCTCCATCTTCTCCACCCCACCTCACTTCACAGGATCCCCAACCTCCTTCTCCCCGCCCCTCCCCCCAGGAAGGTAGGAGGGGCAACCTGATTGGAAGGGGCTGAAAATAGGAAAAAGGGCCTAAGAGGGACCTGGCAAGGAACTAGATCTCAGCTCAACTGCCCCTGACACTCCCCTGCCCACCCTCCTACCCCAACCTCGAACTTCATTCCATCCTTGAAGTTCAGACTTGGGGTACTGAACCCCCTCTCTACCTCTTCAGCAGTGCATTCCTCCTGGCAGTTTCCAAAGCCCTTTGCCACCCCCCTTGCCCACTCAGCCCCTCCAGCTGGGCGTCTAACAGACCTTCTACCCCTGGCCCAGCTGCTGGACTCACTGCCCTCTGGGTTCTCTGTCTGGAAGTGTGGACTCTCACCTCCTGCTCAGCACTGCCACTTGCTGGCAGCCAGGATCCTGTGCCTCCGCCCAACCTCCCCAGCTGGGGCCAAGCAAGAGCTCTGTTCCCTGGGCTATGCAGTACACAGAGCTACAGGAGCTGTGCACAATGTGCTCCTGCAGAGCTGGTGAGGAGGCAGGCAGAGGAGTCCAGAGCACAGGGAAGGAAAAGGCTGGTGAGGCTGGGAAGGCTGGAGGGGCGGGGAGTGCAGTTGGCCCCTAGGGGGAGTTTGGTCTGTTTTTTGTGAGAACTCCTTGGGGCCCAGGCCTCTGTTCTACTGTCTAGACTCTCCTCTCCTCCAACAGCTTGCAGAGACCCGGTGCCTTCCCTAACCTGGAGTTTGTTCTTTCTTGATTTTCAGGGATGCCAAGTAACTACTCCTTTGGATCATGCCAACCCAGGAGGCTCTTTCCTCACTTCTATCCCCCAAACCGGATGGGGAACAACTTTCTCCCTCTTAGGGGATTTCCTCACACAGGGCCTGGATGTTACATGACAGAAGTGAGTATTCACTTTCCCTTACAAGGAACTGTTTCCTGGATGTGGAAGGGAGACCTAAGTTTCCTTATGTACATCATATTATGTATATCATTTCCTATATACATCATATTATACTGTCAGTTAAAAAACTTTGTGATCTTCTGGGTCAGAGCATGAGAAAGTGCCTAGTGGGCAACCAGCTGTCCCAGCCAATACAGAGAGCAAAGGACCAGGTTCGGCCAAGGCAAGCAACCTTGTCTCCATATGGTCCCACTCCATCCCCACCTCAAAGGCTCTGAGCCAAGGCCAGTTCCTTTCCACTAGTCCTACCTTCAGGCTGCCGAGTGCAACTGAATAATCTCAGACCTCATGAGATTCAGAGGATGGAATTCATTAGAATGCACAAAGATGTCATTTATCCTACCTGTCCAACCACATCCCTCTTTTAATCAGCTTTTTCCTTGCTGCTACCAAAAGACCTGGTAAGAACAATTTTAAGGAGGAAAAGTTTATTTGGGGGCTCATGGTTTCAGATGTCTCAGTCCACAGATGGCCAGCTTCATTCCTTGGGGTCTGAGGGGAGGCATAATATCTGGTGGAAGCAAGCAGCTCAGAACATGAGGGTCAGGAAGCAGAGAAAAGCTCTGCTCATAAGAACATAACATAAACCCAAAGCAACCCCAGGGACCCACTTCCTCAAGGCACACCCTATCTGCCTAGAGTTATCACCAAGTTAATCTCTATGCTGGGAAGGGGAATTTAAGCACTGATTTGCTCAAAGCTCTTGGAACAAAATCATTTCACCTCTCAACTTTCCTGCATTGTCTCATACATGAGCTTTTGGGGGACATCTCACATCTAAACTATGACACAACCCCTTGCAAAATTACATGTATTATTTATGTGATTATTGTGTGGTATTGACCTTGAAGGAGTCAAGAGAGAAAGAACATGTCTTACAGAGTAGTTCAGATGAAGGCTGCTCACTGTGGTATTGATGTTTTTCTTTACTCTTTCTCTCTTTTTATTCATATGTTACTACTTGAAGTCCTATGGCTTGGCATACAACCTCACCAAGATTCCAACCAGTACAAAAGGATATACTCTTGGAGCCAGAACAGCTATGAGGTTTAAGCCAGTCAACAAGGTAAAATGCTGGGATTTTATGATGATCCATGTGACTGCATGAAAAGTTTGGGCATTAGCTTTGCAGAAGTGTGTGTATATTGGGAAGAGCAAAAACAGTTCACTGAGAAAACAGTCCCAACAAAGGATTTTAGTGCTGAGATGCATGAGGTCAAAGTACATTTATATATATCATATTATCCTGTCAGTTGAAAAACAGGTTCCAACTTTTCTATCCTTTTGTGAGACTAGATTTTAAGTCCAATCTTTAGTAAAGGATCCTAATCTATCTATCTATCTATCTATCTATCTCTCTCTCTCTCTCTCTCTCTCTCTCTCTCTCTCCCCTCCCCCTTCCCTCCATCCCTCCCTCCCTCTCCTTGTCTTTCTCTCTTTCTCTCATTAAGTGGGTGGGGATGGAACCCAGGGACTCACTAGGCAAGTACACCACCACTGAGCTACATCCTTGGACCAAGGATCCTAATCTCTGATTGGATGTTTACTTCCATGGAAACTCAAGGGATACTGGCTCTCAAAATTTCTCAGTGGGACCATGGGCATAGTGACTGCAAAAGTTGTCTTGGTTCTCTGCTCATCCTAGGTTTATTACTACAACCTATACATCCAGGATGACTGACTCACATCTATAGCTTGGTTTTCTATCCACATAAGCCTATTTGTATATCTTGAAATGGTTTAACCATACCTGATTTATAAATAGGAAAAGGACAGTTGAGGTTTTTTGAACTGGAAGTATTTCTGTGTAGGTATGTTTCCCTTTAACATATTGAATTTTTTTCTTGGTAATAGGAATTGACACTTCACCCAGGCAAGTACCAGAGAGTAGAGAATTGGAAGGAAAAAACAAAGCAAAGTTTTGTTCCATTTAATGCCTTGATGCCTCGATTTCAGAGCTATTCAAAAGACAATTTCCCTGGGTATGTCTCCTCTTTTTCTAGTATAGTTCAACAAAAAGCAATAGGAAAAGAAGTCCATAAATCAGTGATTATAGCAAAACCACCTCACTCAATAAGAAACCACCCATCTTTAAAGATTTAACCTCTTATCTCCCAGGTCTCTGGCCTTGTGTAATTGCAAAATCACAGTTATTCATTCAGTCAATATTTATTAAGATACTAAAGAGTTTGGGTTCGTTTGTTTATTTTCATTTAGTTTTTCCAGTACTGGAGAGTGAATCTCTGATCCACATCTCCAGCCCCATTTACTTTTTTATTTTGATACAGAATTTCACTAAGTCACCTAGGCTGACTACAGACTTGTAGTCCTCCTGCCTCAGCATACTGAGTCCCTTAAAAGACAGATCTGTGCCATGACACCTGGCTACTTTGTACGTTGTACTTTGTAGGTTGCAGAGTTCTTGCAGTAAACCCACCTCACGAGGCTCTGATCTTGGACTCTAGAGTCCAAATAGATGAGAAATAAATACACAAGAAAATACCAATAGTCGTAAAGACGGTGACCATGTAATTTATCTGTCCAAATGTGACACTTCTGAGAGTGAAAGGGAAGCAGCCATGAGCCGGGGCTGTTGTGGACAAACCAGGAAGTAGAGTGACCAGGAAAGGTACTATGAGGAAACTTTAAACAGGACCATGATGTGAAGGCAGTGGGTGGTTAAGAAAGTACGCTCTGAGCACATCACTCTTGATCTGATTTTTGAGTGACAAGATTGAGCCAGCCTGGGAAGATCTGGAGACAGCACACCCTGGGCAGAAGAGGTCGGAAGTGCAAAGGCTGTAAACTGGGAAAGAACTTGGTGGGAGGGAAAGAAGAAGAAGGCTCCTATGGCTAGAGGGCAGTGAGCAAGAAGGAAGAGAGAGAGGGAGAGGCAGGCTAGAGTAGAGAGGACTTTGGGGGTCAAGGGGCTTATTCTTAATGTGTTAGGAAACCACTCGGAATGTATGAAATTGCACAGCAAAGGGTCAGGGTCTTTCTTTTACTGATGAGAAGTCCAAAGATCATACAGTGAAAGTAACTTTTTCAAGTTTGTATTAAGAAAGTTGAAGTGTTGAATCTTGACCCCCATGTCCACCACAGTAGAATTAACACCAAAAGATAAAGTTTTTTTTTTTATTTTGTATATGTTCTTTTCAGTTATACATAACTGTAGAATATATTTTGACATATCATAGATACATGGAGCATAACTTCTCATTCTTGTGGTTGTACATCATATGGAGTTACAAAAGTTCATTCTTCCTGATGGCTGAGACATATTACATATGTATATATACCAGATTTTCTTTATCCATTCATCCGGTGAAGGGCATCTAGGTTGGCTCTATAGCTTAGCTATTGTGAATTGAGCTGCTATAAACATTGATGTGGCCATGTCACTATAATATGCTGATTTTAAGTCTTTGAGGTATATGCCATGAGTGGGTAACTGGGTCAAATGATGGTTCCATTTCAAGTTTTCTGAGAAATCTCCATACTGCTTTCCAACTTTCAGTGCCACCAGCAATGTATGAGTGTACCCTTCCCCCTACATCTTCACCAATACTTATTATTACTTGTATTCTTGATAATTGTCATTCTGACTAGAGCAAGAAGAAATCTCAGTGTAGTTTTCAAAAGACAAAGTTTGAGGAACAAAGGCAATTCTGAAATAATCCATGGCCAAGAAATTTAATTGGTTCCGCTTTAATGTCCCTAGATTGCAGATTGATTGTTTCAGCATTTTAACCACCATCTTCAAATCAAAGAACTAATTTACCATTATTATGGATCTCTTCTATCAACACATCTTCTGAGATCTTCTGGTGTCCCAGCTCAGAACACTGAATTGTAGAAATATTACCTTAGCTAATAAGAAATACATTAACAAGCAAAATAACCCATGCTTGCCCAGCATTAAAAAGTTAATCAGTCCATGCCTTCTCCCAAGAGGTTAAACCTACTTCAGTGATGGCCATGCTACCTACTAGTGGAGTTTGTCCTATGCCACTGACTCATTAGACATGATGTTTGTATTTTTTTTTTTAAATTTCTAGCCCTGGTACATACAATCCAGAGAAGAAGCCATTCCCAAAAATTGCTTGGCCAATGAAATTTGGATCTCCAGACTGGGCTCAGGTTCCAAGTCTACAGAAAAGAACTCTAAAAGCTGAGGTAATAAGATTGGATTTCTGTAGATCGCTCTGTTTAATATGTTCATATATATCAAGGGTTAATAACCAGAAGCTTGTGAATGAAGTTCATGGTCCCCTGAAATTATATGCACAGTTTTGTGTGCATAGAAATATGAGGATCCTTTTGAGCGAGTTACATGGTTTCATTAGATTTTTAACAGTGTATAGGACTGATTTAAAGTCATGTTTTCTTATTTGTTCCTCAAGTAATCTTTTGGAGTAGGTTCAGGAGAAATATCCTTTAAGACAATGGGTGATAATGGAACCCCGGAAGATTGATTCATACAGGTCCTACAACTGGAATCCAGACCTTTTGACTCCTAATGCAGTGCTCTTTCTGACATAAAGTTGAGTGCTAAATGATTGGAGGGCTATAGAGCACTCTGGTGAAGAGCACAGACTCTGGGGATAATACTGCCTGGGTTCAAATACCAGCTCCTGTGTAGACTTGCTATGTGATCTTAGGCAAGTCCTTTAACTTTTCTAAGCATCTTTTTTTCCTTCCTTTAAAATGAAATAACAACAGAGTTGATCTGATATGGTTGTAAAGATTAATAATGGAGAGAATGTAGAAAAGCATTTAACACAGTAATGATAACATATGCTTCCCTCCCTGTTAGCTATCATACTTCTTGAAATATACTTCTTTCCTAGTGGAATTTAGGATTAATTCCACAAATACTTATATTTGTGGAATTAATATAATTGTGCTAAGGCATATAGGTAACGTTAATAATTAATATAACATATTAATATAATTGTGCTATGGCATATGGGTAACATTAAAGATTTAGACATATAATCTGTGTCTTCAAGAAGCCAAGCAATTATTTTTTATCATAGTAAGATGATAAATGGTAGATGTGCACATATATTGAGAAAATGTCTAAGGCTGGATTACTAGAAACTGGGGTTTACCTGGGCCACACAGCTAGAATGCATGCTTCTATTTTGCATGCAAGGTCCTGGGTTCAATCCCCAGTGCCACACACGCACAGGAAGGCAGAGAATTCTCATTGGAACATTGTCTTTCATTGCAGCTGTCCACAGACAAAGAATTTAGAAAGCATCGGAACCGAGTTGCTTACTTAAGCCTGTTTTATGATTGAGCAGTGATCACTTCCTTCACATGCTTCTCCTGATCACAGAATCTTCAGAATAGAGGACAGAGCTGCTCTTGGTCTGCATCACCACGGCCCTCATGTCTTTCAGCCCCGGGCCCAGAACGTGTTAAGGGGCTCACAACTGAGATTTGTGAGCATAAAAATGGTTCCAAGTGTTCTGTCTCCTGCTGCTGGTTTATGATCTGGGGGTTCCTGGTGGGTGTTCAGGTGGATGGTTTCATTTGAGTGAAAGACTCTTGGGCCCTTGCCCTTTATTCACAATTCCCAGGACCAGCCTTATAGGTTCGACAAGTAGCTCTGGTAATATGTAGCTGTTGGCCTACATGTATCAAGAGCTTGGATGGGATGTGGGCTTGCTAGACATGGGAATGCTTAAAAGTGGGTTAAAACATTCCTGATTTAGGAGCTCTTCCAAGCTTTAGTGTGGAGTAGGAAGACCCTGAGTAGGTTGCCTTTCCCAGACTAACATAAAACACAGAGAACCAAAAATTCCCCTTCCCACTATATCATCTATTTAATCTGTTGGTCAACATACATATTGAGGTCATTACACCATGTCAGTCAGTGCTAGGCACTGGAACATATTGGGATTCAACTTACACTAATATACTGTTCCTCGAGGCTGGCCAGAAGTCTGAGTCCTCCCCAGGTTGACTGCCCTTCAGTCTGAATGACCTCTGGAGCCTAATAGCTAGCCCAAGGGTATAAAGATCACAAAGCAGCAGCCATGTATAAGGTACTTACCCAGATACTCTGGTCTGATAGGTAGGCTTCTTAATTTTCAACACTAACTCTCAAGAATGTAATTTATTCACGATTGGCATGAAGTGTGGTCTACTTTATCTTTTTTTTTTTCCCCCAGTAGGAGGTGCTGGGAATTGAACCCATGGACACTTTACCAGTGAGCTACATCCCCCACCCTTTTTGTTTTTATTTTGAGATAAGTTCTCACAAAGTTGCTGAGGTGGGCCTTGAACTTGCAATCTTCCTGCTTCAGCCCTCCCAAGTCACTGGGATTACAGATGTGTGCCACCATACACTCAGATTTCTAGCTTATTTTTTAATGGGTAAGTCCTTTTGTACCCACTTAGACCTCTTAGTAATTATCCCCAAAACTCTGAAAGGGTCTAGATTCCTAAGAGTGAGAAGCTGATAGAGGCCACAGAAAAGTTTCAGCCCACTACAACCCTGAGAGCCACCCCACACAGGGTTAGCTGGGGAAAAGGATAGACAAAAACCTCCTGGGTGAATGACCTTGGAGAAGACTAAGTCCAGAAGAGCCAAGGTCTTCTGAAATCATAATGGTGAGGGTCAGAAAAGTCTCTACAGGAAACCAAATTGGAATGTTATGGATACCTGAGGCTTAGAACTTACCCAGTCCTTAGACATCTTTCAATCTGATGGTTGAATGGTTTCTGTTAACCTGTGGAGAAGAGTTGATGACTTGAGAGTCAGGATGAACTCTTACCACCCCTCCCACATACTTCCCTCCCTTTTCTCCTGTGGATCCGTATATTTACATGCAGGTGGATTCAGAGACAATGATTTAGCACTTGTCATTGTTTCTGATCCAAGATCTTTTGCCCCTTCTTAGGAATTGATTGACAGCAGGATGGAATATCTTTCCCACTGCTTGGTCCATATGCTCAAAGCTTTTCCCAGGGAAGGAAACTCTCTTTCCTAAAATAGTAATCTGGGGCTGGGGGTGTAGTTCAGTGGTGGAGCACTTGCCTAGCATAGCAAGACCCTGGGTTTAATCCCCAGCGCCACACACACAAACAAAGAAAGAAAGAAAGTAGGAAACACATCCTGTTAAATAATAAAATAGTAATCTGACTTGATCAAAAATAAATTGTAATAGAACCTCGGTTAATAATCAGGGTCTCCTAAAATGCTAAACTGTTAACAAGTGGCACAAATACTTAAGGAAAAATATCATGAGACCTGGAAATGTAGCTCAGTAGGAGAGTGCTTACCTAGCATGCGCAAGTGTGGGGATCTCCAGGACCCCAAAAGGAAATAAATAAATAAATAAAACCAGTACCAAAGACAAAACGTAGTGGGCCATATGTATTTTATATCTGGATTTGTTCAAGAGGCTTACAAGATTTTGGGGGGTTCATTTAGTAAAATCATAGTGCTTAGTGAAGTAGAGTTTCCAATGTAACAGAGATTGATATAACATTGAGACTGCATGAAATCCTGGAGGATGTAGCTTGACATGCAGCACAAGAGAATCTGTGACAAAGTGGAATTTAATGGCCAATTGCAGCAGGATTATAACCATGTACATGTATTAGGAGAGATTCATACTCAGCAAATATTTGGAAATTGATTTAAATCACATTAAAGTCTTCCAGTGTGTTTCAGTGTGCTGTGTCACATTTTAAACAGTATATTTTTAAGTAATAAATTTTATTTAATCATATTTTTGTGGCTTGAGAAAAAAGTAAGTAATAATGAGGTTAGTCTGCCCTTCCTCTGAGCATATTTAAAAGCTCAAAACCACAGGTCTTGTTTCTGCGGAAATCGGGCGTCAGAGCCAGAATTGTAATTTAATCAGTCTTCGTACCTTGGTCCTCAGCATTGTCCTGGCCAAGCCACTCAGCGCCTTCATCAGCGTGGGGGACTTTTGGTCTTCCATCCAGGCATTTGTAGCTCCACTTCAGAATGTGTGGCTCTGTAGGTGTGGGGTGAAGAAGGGAAAGAGCACGTCACAGACCAATGTCACATTGGAAGAGAAAGAACTGAAATGGGCGGAAAACTAGGAAGAAATGGGAAGGAGATGGAGAAGAGGACATCATGGAAACGACATTAATCTCACATGTTCTTTAGAGAAAATCTCGTCTCATAAAGTGAAGAGATAAATTTATGAGACAAGACAAATTTAAAAACTGATGCCAGGCTACAGACGTGTGCCATTCTGGCTAACCTGTACCCAGAGGTTATTTGGGGGAAAACAGCGTACCCAGATGCGCTCAGGTGGTTCTTCCCTCTGGGGCTTTGGCAAACTGCTTGCCAGTCATTCTGCTTTCAGCACAGGATTCAAGTAAGCACAATCAATTCAAGTTGGAAGAGAGATCAGATTATTTGAAGTCCTTCTCTAGCTATTTAAGAGAGAGAGCATAATAGAATTTAGTATTACTTTGGGGTTATGAAAAAGATGATGTTTTAAAACCTGAAAGGGAAATGCAGATCATTTTTTATTTCCTAAGTAAATATTCTATAGCCATCGATCTGCTTATGCTCCAGCCATGAGAATCCAGGGTTTAGGGACTCCAGAGAAGAGTAGCACAGTGACTTAGAGCATGAAAGAATCTCCCCTGGGGACATAGCTCAGTTGGTAGAGTACCTGCCTCACATGTACAAGGACCTGGGTTTGATCCCCAGCACCAAAAAAAAAAAAAAAAAAAGAATTTCCCCTGATGCATTTTAAGTCCCATTAGTTAATTTATGGTAAACCTAGGAGTTGCCTCACACGTGAAAGGGCCAGATGACTCTGCTTCAGAGACTGGGCACCAGCTGAGGGGTTAGAAGCACTTAGGTGGAAGACTCTCCACAGGTGGGGAAGCCCATAACCAACCTTTCTGCAGGAACCCCCCTGTCTTTACAGTGGTCCATGGCACTTTCCTGAGGAAGGTAACACACCTTGGTTCATCAACAGTGTCTGATGCATTTGATGACCAAAGTCTAGCAATTGTCCCCCCCAAAGAAAGCCTTAATCCATAAGCGAGACTCTCCCCAAATCCTACCATCTCTCCTCTGCATAAGACTCAAGGCTTTCCTTTCTTACATGATTGAACTAATGCGTGTCACCTTGATCTGTGAATCCTATGTGTGGTCATTCACCTATCAGCACAGGATTCAAGAAAACACAGTCAATTCAGGTTGGAAGGGAGATCCAATTATTTGAAATCCTAGACTATTGAATTCCTTCTCTAGATATTATAAGAGTGTAATAGAATTTACTATTGCTTTGGGGCTATGTGCAGAGGACTGTTGTGTCCCGTGGATGTGTCCCAGCTACCAAGGTAGTTACAGGTGACGCGCTAGTGAAGTTGAGGAGCCCAGAACAAGAGCCAACAGAATCACCAGGGCATTTCCTCATGGATAACTAAGAGTAAGATATAGTAACAGTGGGAAATCCATGATGCCAAGTAGAGCCATGTGGTCCTGCTTCCTGGAGAAAAAGACTAACTGTGGGATGTTAGAGCATGGGGGGTCTCAGAAACAGGAATCTGTAGGACCACAGGAATCAGGTGAGTAGTTCTGCTGTTTTGTCGATAATAATTTCTATGATCATACAGCTTTTTTTTTTTCAAAAGAAATTGCTAATGGAGGTTGCCATTATAAGTATTTTCTATGATGTTGAGTCTCATTCCTCCCCACAGTGACTATAGTCTCGCCATAGTGACAATTTAAAGGGACCATAACCTTATGCCAGGGTCACCAAGTTCCCAAACCTCTTTGTCATTGAAGGTTACCTTCCCTAATGTTATATCCACTTAACTATTTGGGATGCTCTTGACCAAATAGTCTAGGAATCTCTGCTCTAGGACTTGGAGATTCCAAGGGACCCAGTGCACTCCCCAGTGTCTACAGTTTCATGGGCTGTAGTGCTCCCTCTGCTGGCAGATGCTATGAGAAGCATCCTGGGGTGTCCTATTTTTTAGCTGCTTCTTCAAACCCCTCCAGCATTTCCTGGTAGATTCCAGTGGCTGTCTTCATTGTCTGTTTCGTATAGTAAGTAACTTTTGCGCTATTTTCAGCACCCAGCAATCCTTCCTATTTTATAAAAATACCCCCCGGTATACAAATATTACAGGTTTTGATAATGCATAACTTGGAACAAAGAGGTACCAAGAGTCAAGTCAGAATTAATGGTAATCCCCAAAGAAGAGGGGACCAGGAACTTTAGGCAGAATTCCTTTTCCTGCTAAGCCTTTGTGTGTATCAGGACTAAGGTCTTTCCTGCCTCAGGGCCTTTGCTGATATGGTTTCAACTTCCTCAGAACACCCTTCTCCTTGCTGTCTGTGTGGTTGGTTCCTTTTCATTCATATCACAACTTAAATATCACTTCCCCTGTTGGGAGTCGCCCTGGCTCCAAAGACTAACTTCCCCATCCCCCAAGAAGAGCCGTCCAATGGTGAGCCCTGTGGCTCACATGATCCTTACCCACCAATCAGACTAGCCCTGCTGGCACACATGATCCTTACCCACCAATCAGACTAGCCCTGCTGGCTCACATGATCCTTACCCACCAATCAGAAAGTATCCCATGCCAACTATCAAACCATTCAACCATTAAACTCTCATAACTGTCAAACCGCCCCCGGCTCTATAAATATGCAGAGCTGTTCCTCAATAAACAGGCATTTTCTCCTATGGCGAGCCTTGTTCGTTTTTTTATCCCCTGAGAAGACTTCCCTGACCATCTCATTTGCTTCCATCCTAGCTCTTATCACAATTTGAAAATACTTGAGACTTTTTTGGGTTTGTTTTGGTCTGTATCCTTGATATACTGTAAGGTCCATAAGGGTGGAGATCGAGTTTGTCTAGTTCACTGCTCTGTCTACAGTGTGTGCACAGTGCTTGGACTGGATCATGGTAGGTACTCAGGACTTTTGAAGGATTGATTGACATAATGAATGGTTTCTTCTTTCCAACCCAAGGATATCTTCCTTGGTGTTATGCTTTAGATGTGAGGTGTCCCCCAAAAGCTCCCATGTGAGACAATGCAAGAAGGTTTAGAGGTGAAATAATTGGGTTATGAGGGCTTTAATCCAGTCAGTGTATTAATCTCCTAATAGGGATTAGCTGGGTGGTAACTGTAGGCAGGTAGGGTGTAGCTAGAGGAATTGGGTTCCTGGGGGCATGGCTTTTGGGTTTATATTTGTCCTTGTTGAGTAGAGCACATGCTTGTGTTCTCTCTCTCTCTCTCTCTCTCTCTCTCTCTCTCTCTCTCTCTCTCCTTCTCCTCCCCCCCTTCCTGGTGCCACGTCCTCAACTGCTTTCCTCTGCCACATTCTTCCACCACAATGTTCTGCTCACCTCTGGCCCTAAGATTGGAGTCAGCCATCTATGGCTAAGACCTCTGAAACTGTGAGCTTCCAAATAACTTTTCCTCTTTTAATTGTTCTTGTCAGGTCTTTTAGTCACTGCAGCAACATAGCAGACTAAAATACTTGGGTTCCTGCAGATACTTGTGTACTTCCAATAAATTCTCCTGGGACTTAGAGCTAAGAGAGTGTGTTTCTGTTGCTAGCAACTTCCATATACCTTACCAGTGTGCTGTCTGAAGGCAATACCCTTCACCATCGCCAGGAAACTCACCTCTCAGAAAATCCACTAAGCCTCAAGCTTCTCAACAAATCTCACAGAGCTGGGACTCCATCCTCAAGTTACTCAGAATGGCAAATTGCTGCTTGTCTTCAGTTGGACTTCCCCAGAACTCTGAATGTTCAATGTCCAGGTTCATGCCATCAAATCCATCTTGATGAAGGAAGTCAATGGCAGAGCTGATGACAGTCTTGCAGTGAGCAGTGGTGGAGACTATGTTGGTGAATCCAGGCAAAGGTGGTCTGTGTTAACATCAGAAGACCCCAGAATCCTCCCACACCAGGTCTGATAACATCAAAGAATCATGTACTAAAGTCAATATATCCCTAAAAGTGATATGTGTCAGGGGCCAGTGGGTCAGGTATTGTATTTCTTTGATTCTTAGTATTCATTTTTATACAACTGTTTCCAAAATTAATATGCAACTTGCAACCTATACATACATTTAATGAAGAACTCTTGCCCCCAAAGAATAAACTATTCAATTTATCCTGAATCCTATATCCAAAGGTGTCTTAATATCTAGAAATTTAGTTCCTCTGACATAATCAACAGTTTTATAGCCTGAAAACACATATTTAAGCATAGTAAATCTGTGATGGATGTTTTGCAAACTTGGTCACAACCTCCCTGATTTATCCCTTTTTTTTTTAAGCTCATGTATTTAGTAACTAGTAAGCATTTTCTTTTTACATATAAACAAACTGACCAGTACAAATGGGGTAACTTAAAAAGAGTGGAAAAGATGCTATTTGGAGTTTGGGACAATTAACTGGCAAAGATTTTCTTATGTGATGGGCAAGATGACGAAAAGCTATGCTGATAAAGTAGAGAAGTCTTCAGATAGAAAAAAAAAATGCAGATACCATAGATGAGAATCAGCTGCTTAGCTTAGTGGGCACTGCCAGGAAGTTCACTTGGCTATTACAGTGAGCCTTTAGAAGACTCAGCTGCAACTTATTTTAACATCACATTGCTATCTCTGGAGAACTAAGGAGGAGAAGAGGAAGAAGAGCAAGTTGGGTTTTTATATCAAAGAATTTCATGCTCTCTGATTTTAGAATAATTATGGGAATGCATTACTTCAATAATTTTTAAAATATATTTTAGTTGTCAATGGGTCTTTTTTACTTATTTATTTATTCATTCATTTATTTATTTATATTTGGTGCTGAAGATTGAACCTAGGCCTCACACATGCCAGGCAAGCACTTTACTATTGAGCCACAACCCCAGCCCCTACTTTAAATTTTTTTTTAATATTTTTTTTTAGTTGTTGATGGACTTTTATTTTTATTTATTTGTACATGGTGCTGAGAATCGAACCCAGTGCCTCACGCATACTAGGCAAGTGCGCTACTCCTGAGCCACCACCCCAGCTTCACTTTAATATTTTTTAAAGTAACTTCCCAGGAGGATCACAAGTTCAAAGCCAGCCTCAGCAACAGTGAGGCCCTAAGCTACTCAGTAAGACCCTGTCTCTAAATAAAATATAAAATAGGGCTGGGGATGTGGCTCAGTGGTTGAGTGCCCCTGAGTTCTAATCCCCAGTACCCACCCCCACAAAAAAAAAAAAAAAGATACTTTGGTGTACAGAAATGTAGATAATTCATCCCAAGATTTTCCTGGGAAATCAGTAGTCTGACCAAGTATATAAAATTAGTCCTCAAGATCCAAAATATTCTCATGTCTTACTACTTGCTTAACACCTAAGATAAGGTTGTTTATTCCCTTAGAGAAAGCTTCCCATGCCTCCTTCATTTCACAGTAGACCAAAATTTGGCCTAGAAACCTCTTTGATCTCCTGAAAGAGAATTTATCATTCATCTCCTCCTTCTATCACTGTGAGAACCCAGTAGCCTGACTGGCGTGAGCTCACGTACCCATTGACATAAAGGGAAAAGGAAAATAGAATACCATTTAAGGAAATCCAATAGGTTGAAAAAAGAAAAACAGTCAGGCATGATGGCATATACCTATAATCCCAGCAACTCAGGAGGCTGAGGCAGGAGGATAACAAGTTCCAATCCAGACTCAGCAATTTAGCAAGATCCTCAGCAACTTAGCAACTTGGTCTCAAAAAAAAAAAAAAGTATAAAGAACTGGGAATGTAGCTCAGTGGTTAAGCAACTCTGGGTTCAATCCCCAGTACCAAAGTAAATAATGAATAAATATTAAAATTAAAAATAAATAAAAATTTTAATATGTATATTTTCCTTGCTCTTTTCACTAATATATTTTTCTTGAAGAGCCTTAACATCAATTTGTTAAATTAAAATACGTGTACATGAATATTTCTACATCCACACCCTATATTTGTCTGTTTTCTGTTATTATAGCAAAATATTTGAAGCTGGATATTTACAAAGAAAATAACTTTGTTTTGCTCACCTATTCAGAGGCTGAAAGTTCAAGATGGAGTGGCCACATTGAATAAGCCTCTGGTTAGGGCCTAATGGAGAATGGCATCATGACAGGAATACAGGCAAGAGAGAACAGTCTCTTAATGAGACAGGAAGTGAAAGAGCGGCTAGTATCCCAAAAGAAATATGTTAATAGTTTCCAAAGACTGCCCACCAGTGACCTAAATTCTCCTGCTAGGGCTCACCTCTTAAAGATTTCACCACCTCTTAACATTACCACACTGAGGACCATAAAACCCTGAGCAACATACTTAAACCATATTCAAAACATAGGACATTCCTTTGAGATTTTCAATATATTAGTGTTTAATATATAAGAGCTGACATATTTATAATATTGAGTTTTCTCACCCAGAGACAAATTTTTTTATGAATTGTAAAATCCACAAAGAAAAGAAATTTATGTATCTTGTTGACCTCTGAGCCCCAGAATGTAGAGAACACCTGGGAAATAACAGATCCTCAAAAAATATTTGCTGATTCCTTACCAGGCTTAGGTAAGGAATTTCTTAGGTAAGAACATTTCTATGTTCTGAAAATATTTATTTGCTTCCAAATGTTTGATAAAGCCAACTGACTCTGCTTGTTCTGGGGGACTGGATACAGGGTCTCTCACATGCTAGGGAAGTGCTCTACCACTGAGCCACATCCTCAGCCCTAAGGGGAAATTATTTTTAATAGAACTTTCAATTTCTTCCGTGGTTATCAGTCTGGTTAGAATTTCTATCTCTTCTTGTGTCAATTTGTTTAGTTCATATTTTCCTAGAACCTGTTTCTTCTAGATCTTTTAGGGTATTTGCATACATTTTTTTTAGTGTTTGCTTATCATTTGAATCACTTCTGTATTGAAATAATCTCTGTAAAGAAAACCACAGACTAATTTCACATCCAGGTATGGCTAGAGTGAGTTCGTCACTGGAAGAGTATAGACCACAAATACTTTGAAAATCAAACTGCTCATGGAGATAAAGGTACTTCCTGACCCAAAACAGAAAGAGTGAATCATGGCAGAGATGCTGAACTTGGAATCAGATAAGTGTGTATTTAAATATTTTCTATCACATATTAGATATGTGATCTTAGCCAAGTTATTTAACCTCTTCAGTTTTTCTCATGTATAATAATACCTTTTTTACAAGGTTGTTGTGAAAATTACATGTACTAACATGTAAAATGGTATATAATTATATAGATACAAAAAAACAAAGTGCTCAGTAACTATTATTATTAAGATACATCATTGGAAGATTTCCAGATTTACTGAGATAACAGAAAGTGATTTTTTTTTTAATTATTCTTGTAGCCAGGTACAGTGGCATAGACCTGCAATCCCAGCTACTTGGGGGGCTGAGGCAAAAGAATCACAGGTTCATGGTTAGATTGGGTACTTCAGTGAGACTCTGTCTCAAAATTAATAAAAGGGCTGGGAATATAACTTCAGTGGTAGAGCACCCCAGGTTCAACCTCCAGTATTGGAAAAAGAAATTGTACTTGCAGGCTCAAAATGAAGGTATTTGACCATGCAAAGGCTCTAGAAGCTACTTCTCAAGGCAGCAAATCAGCATGAACTTGCTGTGTGGCAAGAGAAGTAGATTCCAGTAGCCCTAGAAATGAAGATGGGAGAGCACATTGTACAAGAATAAAATAATGTTTATTGCAGTTGATCTGTATGTAGATTTTTTTTAATTGTTAGTTGAGTCTGTCAGTAGAAATTGAGAAGTATGGGAAAGCATTTATAAAATGACATTAGGCAGTTCTAGTGTTAATAACTAGAGCCAATATTAACATGGTTGAGGATAGGTCAGTATTCTCATGAAAAACCTTGTACAAAGGCAAAGAACATGATCAATGAGCTTGGATCTTAGGTATTCTCAGTGCATGCACATGCACATATACACACTCCCCTACAGAGGTTAAGTTCAGGGTGCTCAGAGACGAGCTGACTGGCTCTTTGGGAGGCCTGCAGAGGACAGCTTCTTTCTTCCTGGCTCATCATGCTCTCTAAGGGTTGGGATTCACAATGAAGCTGAATCCAATACACACTTTCCACAGCCTCTGAGAGGCGGAGACTATCCAGGACCAAGCCCAGGATCTTCACGGTGCCGACTTTCAACTACCAATCAACATGGAGGACACAGTGGGAGAGTCAAGGATTGGGGCACACAGAGGAAGGGTGAGTGTCATTCTCTACCCTACTGTTTCTGCATTTTTTGTCTCCAGCTGTGGGGGCATTCCTACCTTTGTATCAGCTTGTGCTTCTACATATCCATGGGTTCTGGTTTTTTTCCTCTGATATGCATCAAGAACTTTCACATCCACTGTGTAGTAAATTTACAAAACAATAAGAGCTGATGGGCTTTAACAACTAGAGTTTGTTAACAAACATAAAATGCGAGAAAGACAGATTCATGGGGTTGGAGCCTATATAGAAATGGGTGCTGGCAGAAGCTGCCAGAAGGATGGAACCACATGCACTTTGGCTTCAAAAGAGAGGTGCTTTTTTTTTTTGAGATCTACAGTTGACTCTTAACTTCTTCCTCTCCTCCTCTCTCTTCCTCTGATCATAGCCCCCCAAGATCACACAGTTAATGAAAGGTGGAACGAGGATTTCAAGTCTGATTTGTTTGAACTTGGAACCTCCTCCAGGCCTGGTGTGCTGAAACTGTCTTTGCTTTGACCTGCATGAAGGGATAAACTTCAATGATAATGAGAAAGAGATTTACATTTGATTTAATTTTTTACAGAAATGTATTCTAATTGCTTTTCTCACAGTTTTTCTTCCTGCCTAAAGAATTGTAACCCTGTATGCTGCTACCACCTGCTGGTAATATTCCTAACTTACAAAAACATGTTTTTGAAAACTTGAAATCAGTCTCTTTATGAGATCCTTGAATGTTCAAGCCAGAAAATGACAATAGCTCATAACTTCTCCACGACTCTTTCCTAGACAGAGACCACCTGAGCCTGTTCATGGGTCTGTTTGAGCCTGTGTCCAGTCCCCTTTTCCACCCAGGTCAAAACAACCAAACCATCATCTTTACAGCAGTTCTAAAGACATCCCCCACCTGACATTTTTTTTTTTTTTTTTTAACACTCCAGGCTCTCTTACTGCACTTAAAAAAAAAAAATCTTGCTTTCAGCATCATATTATAAATAGCTCCCTAAGCCTGTTTACTTGCATGAGATGAAATAACATATAAAGTTCAAAGCAACCACTGAGTTCTCTCAAATACATCACTGGAATACTTATCTTTATCTCTTATTAGTTTTCAAATTCTTGAAGGAGGCTGGTTCTGATTTATCATTCATTGTATTTCATAGTGTATTTCCAGGTAGTAGATGTACAAAAAACTTATATACAACTATATGGAATGAGCCATGAATCTTTTAGTTCTACTTCGGTATTTTGCATTTGATAACTTTGCATTAATAGCAGCGACAGAGCCAACTACATAGATAGGAGAAGGCAGACTGACTTTGGAGTCTCCTGTTAAAATATACATATTTTGCCTGTTTAGATTCATTAAGGAGTTCCCATTCTCTTGCCTGCAATTTATGTTTTCAAATAACTGGAAATGGAGTGATTAGGCTGCACACATTTTCAATGAGAATGAAAGGAGGTAGGGACAAAGTTCTAAGCAACTGATGATACTGGGAAGATCAGCAGGGCACCTATCATGGGGTCACAGGAAAGAAGGTGACAGAGTGTAAATGCTAACTTTCTAGAAATGAGGAGAAGCCTTAGCCCCTTGCTATGAGTTTGACATTACACTACATTGATTTAAACGTTTCCACATATGAACTGACATCTTGCCTTACCTCTTTCCTGAATAATTAAGTTTCTCTTGTTCTGCTCTGCCATTAGTCCTTTCCCATGACCTGACGGTAACCAGCATTCCTGGTTACAACCCAACAGCATTGCAAAAATAATATGGGCCAGAGTGTTTCCATACCGGTTGCAGAATTGTCGGGCATCTTTATGTGGGAGGCTGAAAAAGCAAATTTCTACACTAAGAACTACCGCCTGATAGGCATCTTATCAAATATTTTTACCAGAAGAACCCACTGTCCTCCCATGAGCGTCCAGTACAATAAAAATTCTGTTCCTGCACAGATTAGAATGGGCAGAAGTTACTCAAGGAAATTCCTCTCTCCTCGTAGGATAAATCAATGGATAAGTTACTAAGAAGGGGCACGTCAGGTGTCTGAGCACTGTTTTTCCACCAAGATTATCATGAGCAGAGTCACCCCTGTCTTCGCTCCATGTAGATATTGGTAAGGTTAATTGTAATGTTTCTTCTTAAACATTTTCGCCAACTCCGCTTTGAGCAGGAACCCATAAGCAGACTTGGTAAGCAATGATTAATTTTACTAGAAAATACTCCCTAAGGGAAATGAGAGACAAGGAGAAACCCACACTTTTAGCTGGGTGTGATGGTGCACACCTGTAATCCAAGCAACAAAGGAGTCTGAGGCAGAAGGATGGCAAGTTTCAGGTCAGCTTCAGCAACTCAGCAAGACCAATTTTCAAAATTTAAAAATAGAAAGGACTGGGGACGTAACTCAGTAAAGTGTCCCTGGGTTCAATTCCCAGGGAGGGAAGGAAGAAGGAGGAGGAGGAGGAGGAGAGAAGGAGGAGGAAGAGAAAAAATCTGCCATGAACAAGCTATGGCATTAACATAGACCAAACACATTCTGTGTTTTGACCATGTCAGATTTAGTGAATACCAATAAATTTATAGGCTATACCACTTTCAGGTCACCTGGTAGTCAGAAGGTGAGCAAACACAAGTTCTTTTATTTAATATTAATTTCCAAATATCTATATTCCAGTCACACATCATACTTGACCCAATATATTACATGCATACATACATACACATATATACCCTGTGGCTGTTTATATATATATATATAAAGATAGTGATGAAGTAGGGATGTGGTGGTATGGAAAAGTAAGAGAAGAAAATAGTAACACTTTTAAAGATCCTTTCCATCATCTATTTTGTCTGATTTCTTTCTTTATTTTCTTCGACATAATCATAGCTATTTTAAGGTCTATTTGCATGTAGACCTTGCATCTATTTGCTAGGATTTCAGTCACCTATAGTCTATTTCCGTTGTGTGCTTTCTTGATCTCTTCCATCTCACTTTTGATATGCAATATCCCAGGATACAACTTCTCCCTCTACATACTCCACACATACACATACACACACACAACTCTCCTGTCCACAACAGCCTTCTGCCTCATAAGTTCTTCCTCCTTATCATTTCCGCAGCTTAGAATCAGCTCACATGCCTTCCTCTTATCTATTCATAAATGCTCCCACCAAGGAGGAGTGCAATTTATAGCTGTTATGATTTGGATATGAGGTGCCTCCCCAAAGCTCCTGTGTTAATGCAGGAATTTTCAGGGATGAAATGATTAGTTTATGAAAGCTGTAGCCTAATCAGTGGGTTAATCATTTGAATGGATTGATGGGGTACTAACTGTAGACAGGTAGGTGTGACAAGTAGGGCACTGAGTTTATATTTCCCTGGCCCTTCACGTGCTCTTTCTCTTCTTCACAGTTGCCAGATTTTCCTCTGCCACACCCTTTGTCCATGATGCTCTGCTCACCTTCAGCCCAGAGCAATGGAGTTGGCTGACCATGGACTGAACCTTTGATACCATGGTCCCAAAATAAATCGACCATACATTGTCTAAGTTGTTCTTTTCAGGTTTTTTGGTCACAGCATTGAACACCTAACTAACACAATAGTTGTAAAAGAAGCAACATTGCCTTGGAGGAGTCAGCCCCAAATTCACAGGCAATGCTTCTCGGGAGTAAGTAACTCCTGCATTTTTAAAGAGAAGAATTTGTTATGTAACTAGCATTCTAGAAGTATCCTTGAGCTCCTTTCTACATACATGCCCCAAGAGCAAGCACTATACTAACTTATTGGTTTTGTCTGGCTTTGTACTTTGTAAAAATGGCATCATGCAGGTGGGCATGGTGGCACACACCTATAATCCCAGCTATTCAGGAGGCTGAGGCTGGAAGATCTCAAGTTCAAAGCCAGCCTCAGCAACTTGATAACAATGTGTCTCAAAATTTAAAACAAAAAACAAACAAAAAAATCCATAGAAAGGGCTGGGGATGTAGCTCAGGGGTTAAGCACCCCTGGATTCAATCCCTGCTACCAAAGAAAAGGAAAAAAAATGGCATCATATATGTACTCTATTGCATTAGTCTTCTCTGAATCAATGTTATGTTTTCAAATTCATCCACATAGTAGTTGTCAATGATTTGTTCTTTTTGCTGTGTAGTATTTCACAATGAAAGTACACTACAATTTGTTTATTCATTCTACTATACATTGTCATTTCGGAAGTCATAGGTTTTCAAGTATTAATAATAGTGTTGCTATTCTAGTGTGTGTGGTCCAATATGGTAGCTCTAAATATTGTGGCTATTGAAATTTTAACTCTAGAGAATCAAAATTAAATAAAATTTAAAATTCACCTCCTTGAAGTTTCATAAGCCACATTTCAAGTGCTGTTTATAAAACATCACCATGGCAGAAATTTCTATGAACTAGCATAATTCTAGTGCCTGTCTTTTATTGAACATATGTAATTCAGTTCATTTTTTACAGATTTTAATTTTAGGGTAAAATTCTCAATTCTATCTATTTTGTTGATCTCTCCCTCTGTTTTCTTTAACATAAGAATCATTGTTATTCTAAGGTCTATTTATATGCAATGCTATGATTCCAGTCACCTATAGTCTGTTCCCACTGGCTGCTTCTTCTCTTAATTCTTAACAATATTCTCTTGCCTCTTTGCATGTCTTGTCATTTTTAAGTGTATATAAGTACACTAGAAACCTGTTATATATGTACATAAGTGTATATAAGTACACTAGAAACCTGTTATAGGACAATGGCCAGCTAATCCCAACCTAATTATTTATTTTTAAATTTATTTATTTATTTTAATTAGGTCTATATGACAGCAGAATGCATTTTGATTCATAGTACACAATTACAGCACAACTTTTTATTTTTCTGGTTGTATACAATGTAGCATCACACCATATGTGCAGTCATACATGTACCTAGGGTTATGATGTCCATCTCATTCCACCATCTTTCCTGCACCCATGCCCCCTTCCCAATCTATTTAGGGATTGACCTGGGTCGAGGTTAAGTTCATCTATTTCTAATTTGCCCCTGTAATTTTGATGTGACTCCCTCGGGATTTTGTTTGAGAACTGGTAATATCAATCTTGTAAGTTTTAAAAGATGGAAGGGAATTCAACTCTCCCCATGAGAAGTTCCCAGACCCACTCTCCATCTTCCTGACCCATGCAACTTCAGATGCTGAAGGAAGCACTTGTTTTGAGTAGATCCCTTCCCATGACATGTCTTTTGTTCCCTTAACATCACAAGACTATTAAAAGAATTCACTCTGCCTTTCAAAAACTTTTGGTGAGGTTTGCCAACCTCCTGCACAACTCCTAAACCTTGCAAATACTTTTGAAAATTGGCCATGTATCTGGGGTCTTTTAAGTCTCCCATGTCATTTCATTTTCATGTGACCTTTAAATACTTTGCTGACCTCTTTCCTTATCTATCATTTTTTCATTAGCTACATCCCAGCCCATGTGCAGAACTGGTAAGTGCTTGCAGAGAATAAAGATGACTGCCCATGTTCATCTTACCTCAGAAAAGTTCTATACTCTCAGGGATTTTATTGGTTTACCTTGTCCTGGTCATTTCCACAGCTCTCAGATACATTTAACATATGGTTGTTGTAATTTAGCTGACTTTTGCTAGTTGTAGCAAGAACAATCATTCCTTATATGTGCTCAGAATGGAAATTCTCATCTCTAGTAAGGTTTTTTTTGCCTTAAAATTTATTTTAATCATATCATGTAGTTCAAATATTTTATTTTTGTTAATACTGTAATAGTATATTTTCTCATTCATTTTACTTTCAACTTTTTTGTATCTTTACATTTGAGGCCCTTGTAAATAATAAAATGGACATGAGTTACTAGAGACCAAGGGGGTGGAACACTATGATTTGAATATAGTTCATCTTCTCTAACACTAGTGTTGGAATTTAATTCCCCATTATGAGGTTTTAAGAGGGTGTAAACTAAATCTGACCACGGTGTTTAGAAGTGGGTCCTTTAGGAGGGATTAGGATCTGATAAGGTACAAGCCCCATGGTTGAATACTGGGTAGCTTATAAGAGAAATAATTCAAAAGATACATACACATGCATATACGCACACATCTTGTCTCTCACCATGTGATACCCTATGCTACCTTGGGACTGCCAGCAAGGAGGCCATCATCAAATGTGGCCTTTTGAACTTGGACCAGAACTATGATGCAAAATAAACCTCTTTTCTTGATACCTCACCCAGTTTGTGGCATTGTTATCAGGAACAGAAAATGAACTAATATGTAACATCAGTAAGAGAAATTACTCCCTCTCTGTGAGGCACTGGCTCCTAAAAGTGAAAAGCTAGAACACGGTCCATTTCTATAGTAATTTTGAAGAGTCGGTCACACCCAGGAGAATGCTCCGGAGGCAAACTGCAGTGCCTAAAGTGTGGGAATCGGTGTCTCTGGAGGAGACCTAGGAGCAATGTACTAGTCACACTATAAAACAGATTAAAAGTTTTTGTTTTGCCTTCTCAATCACTTCTCAATGAAAGATTAGATGAGGGTGTTTTTCCACGGACAACTGAGATTTGACCAAGCAGAGAAGATAATTGGAAGCCTCCATTTTCCCCTCCTCTCCCAACTCCTCTTGAGGATTGTGGGAAACCCACAATCTCCTAAAGAACTTCTGGCTCTGATCAATAGTGAAGTGAGCAGTTGCTAAAGGAAGAAGGAAGTCCAAAATCAACACTGGAAAGCACCATTATAGACTAGACACAACCCCCTTCCAATCAACCCGAGAGGAGGAAGCTGCACCGGTCATTTTAAGGAATAAATCATGGAGACCTCAGTTGGATTCTTGTGTTTCTAGTTTATTCAGCAGAAAAAAAATATTGACCCACTGTGGCCTGGTGCCTACTTCACCCCATGAGCAACCAGGATCAAGCAGCTTCTATCATATCACACAGAGAAGAAGAAAAGACAAGAGCTTGCTCCAGTTTGCCATCCACAGAGCTTAGGCTCCTTGATCCACAGTAGTGTTTTCTTCTTTCAGAGAGAGAGAGAGCACTTGTTGGAAGGGTTGCTAGTTGACATAGGAATGGTTCCCTTCACTGGGCATAAAGGGGTTGTCAGAAGTAAGAGGAGTGTGTGTTGGGAGGCATCTTATTTTCAACTTCCCTCTTCAGACCAATTTCACCCACCCTGGGGCAGTTCCCACACAGAACTCAAATTCACCCCTTGTTGAGTCACAGTTTGCCCATTATAGGTGACTGACATCTTTCTGGTGGGGACAGTAACTTTCTCAGGGAACACAGACTTCATATTAGGGGCCATTATCTTACTGAGGGTCTCTGTCTGAAAATGCTCAAGGGCTTCTGTTGTCCCTGCAGTGGTCACAGACTGATGGTCCACTGAAGTCATAGTCCTTGCCCCAGGGACCTCAGGGCCCCGTAGAGCTACAGTGTGATTTCCAAGGGATACTGTTTCCCTTCCAAGGGTCATGACTCCACCTCCAGGAACTGAAGTTATATTTTTATGCTTTCCACGGACTTCAGGAGCCTCAGCTTTTCTTCCTGGGGGGAAAAAATGTTAATAATATCAGTGCTCAATGCCTTTGTCACAGCCAGCCTTTCAGAATCAGATACTGAAGAATTCATAGCAGATGAGAACCCAAACTGTGGTAAAGGAGTTGAGCTGATCTCGAGAAAATCATCACAAAGCACGGGATCCCTACCTCTCCCTTCCTTTCCTGCTAATTACAGGAAGGACTAGAACCACTCCAGTGTAGAAGGACCTTGCTCCAAAAATCCAGAATTGGACTTCTGACTGCACCCTCAGCAAGTCCTGTCCTTCAAGGCCTTATTCCTTACTAGTTGAATCCTTAAGCAGAAACCTCCTGCATCTATATAGGCACCAGAAACAACTCTGAGGACAAGGAGCTCTAGACAGCATGTTGTAAACAATGAGGTTGGAGCCCACCTGAAGACCTGACCTGCCTGAGCTCCAGTCTTGTCCTTAAAAGGAGGATTGTAAACCATCTCTAAGGATTTTCAGTTCTCGCACGCTGGGTTCCGTTTCCTAACCTCCAGGGAAACCTCTACATTTAAAAAAAGAGATAGCAAAAGAAACCAAATTCCCTTTTCCAGCCCTTGCCCATGAAAGCAGAAGGAAACAGAGAAATAAACTAACATATATTGAGTGCTAACAATGAGCTAGTGCAGTTTTGATTCCATATCTTATTTAGTTCTCATAAGGATGAGTGTA